>NW_021620961.1:8437285-8490389 GCF_004785775.1 Grammomys surdaster
CACCCCATTTTTTTTTCCTTCCCCCTCTGGGGGGGGGCGGGCGGGGGGGCGGGGGGGGGGGCGGGGGGGGGGGAGGGGGAGGAGAAAACAAAAGAGGTTTTTAAACGGAGTCTCCACTGTACAGCCTAACCCACTATTATAAAGTACATATAGAGTACATAGGATAATCTCAACAGAGATGCTGTAGTTAAGAAGCAATCACTTGCACAGAACCTTGATAAATTTTCTATTTTGAAGAATAAAGTGTGAAGAATTCTAGAAGAGACATAGCAAGCATGAGAAAAATGGAAAGAATGTATATCATGGAAGCCTGAAGAAAAGAATGTTAAAAGTTGGCACTTGTTAAATACCACCTCGATCAAAAGTATGCCCAGCGTGTATGTGTGACACTTATGTCCAGTGTGTGTGTGTGTGTGTGACACTTGACCCAGTGTGTGTGTGACACTTGACCTAGTGTGTGTGTATGATACTTGTATACAGTGTGACACTTGTGCCCAGTGTGTGTGAGTCACTAGACTTAGTGTGTGTGATACTTTCAGCCAAGTATTTCTATTATTAGATGAAGTCATTTATGTTATAAACATAAATGAATTAACAAACATTTTTATTTTCTAAATCTTTTCTCTGTTTTAAAGATGAACATACTTTCAAATGAACACCATTCTATTTTAAGGGTTTTATCCAAATTTGGTATACTATTTCACATATGAATTTTAATCTATATCAGATCAACAAATGACTTCTCACAGTTTATACTCCTTTGTTGTTTTAAGTTCAAATACAGATTGAAAAACAAACTCCTAGTGGTGGCAAAGTAACAGAACTAACCTATTTCTGTGCCATTGTTTTAAGAATCTCTGGGCTGTCATTGTTGATTTAGATCTGTTGTACAATATAGGCTGTCCACTGCTGGATTGTGTACCATAAGATTGGAGATGAACTCTGCCCAAAGCCAGCTTCAGTGTCTCCAGCTCATTGCTGATTTTCATCTCCAAAGGAGACAGGAGGAAGCTCTTCGTCATGATCACATGTAGTTGAGTGTATAGTTGTGTCCATATATGTCTTGGGTATACAATATAACTGCAAGCTCCCGAAACCAACTTCTGGGTATGGATCAGACATATTTAAGAATTCATAAAATTATGCTTATTGATAATTTAGATCTGAAAACATTGCTTTGCGGTTAAAAGAGTTTGAGACTCTTCTAGAGGACCCAGGTTCAGATCCCTACACCCACATCCAATAGCTCACAACAGTGAAAACTTAGCTCCAGAGCCCTAATGCCCTCTTCTGCTCTCCACAGGCAGTTGCACACACATAGCATAAACACAAAAGCAAGGAAACCAAAAGCAAAAAGAAATGGTGTTTTCAAGAAGGTTTATAGCCATGTAAACGCACATAGTATATCAGAGAGTAACATACATAAATAATAATGTACTCTTTAATGTAAATCTAACTACCACGCTCTTTAACAAGAGTTTGGGGGAGACATTTTTATGCTAGCATTGCTTAGAATTTTTTCATGCATTACAATCATAAAAAGCTGATACATTTGATCACATCATAGCTATTCTTTTTAAAAATATTGGCAGAGAAGGGACTTCATTATTCCCTGTATACAAGGTACATAGATCTCACTGTCTAAACTCTGTTGCAATGACAACTTATAAGACAGTAACATGAAACCTGAAATTCACCCCTGGAGACATCCTAATTAGGTCACCAGTTGCTTTGACAGAGGCAGTTTAGAGGAGGGAAGGCAGGAAGACCTTACCTACCATGGTGGGTTGAGAAGCCAATGTGTAGAAAAGCAGGCTTCACCAGTCTATTCTTCCTGTTATATAGCCATTGCTTACCCTTCTGCTCCAGCCCTAACTGTCCATCCTCCTCTCTGAGCATGCTAAACATTTCTTTTAGCCCGAAGCTTCTTGAGGACCTCCAGTGCTTAATACCTTGGTGCTTAGCAGTCTATGGGCCTATTGTTTTCGTTCACTAACAAAGGCCTTCCTTCCTCCCGATTTCTTTCTTTTTCTTCTCCTGACCAGTTTCCGAGGTCACTGGCTCAGTACTGAGCCTTGACTCCCCCACGTGAGGTCTCAGTTGATCCGGTCTGCCGCAGGATCTTCTTCATGGCATCTAACAGGTGCTATGTGCTTTAATTTTTTTTTTCTCACAGTCAGCATCATGTCTTCCTGTTCTACTCACAACGAGTTTTGTTGAGAATACAGATGGGAGAAGTTAGAACGAGTGAGCACATGATAAAAAGAAAAAAAAAACCAAGTGAGAGAATACAATTAGGAAAAACAAACCAACAAACTGATGATCAATTAGAAATCCATAGGAGGGGTTAAGGGAAAGAAAGCTTTTATCTCTTGGAGAAAAAACACACTTTCTAAGTCTTCCATTCCCCTTCTTTAAATTAAGGAACAGATTAGAGGTTAAAAATGATTACTGATTCATTTATGCTTATGACACAAAAGGCATCTGGTAACAGGGGATCTGCGGCAGGTGTCACATTCACCGTGTACACTTTAACCAAGGTGACATTTTGTCCTACATACGTAGCCACCAGAAGGATAACTGGATTGGTGGCAAGATGTTGACAAAGTCACATGTGAACTTGGTTTTGACCAGATGATTATCTAAATCTGAATAGTATCATTATAGTACCAACAAAAGTGACCAACGTGTGGTCCCAAACTACCTTTGCAGCTCAGAGCCACTCTGTCACCTGTCTTCTGAGTTCCTTGGCTATCTTTCTTCATTTTTCTGGCACCAGAATGGTGGGGGAGAGGGACATTGTAATTCTGTAGACAGAAGGAAGCAGAGCCAAGTTTCCACCAGAGAAGTTTTGTTGGACCCATCGAGAAAGTCAGTTGAGCAAAACAGAGGTTATTGTTGCTTAATCTGTTCTACCTGACCAGGAAAAACTCTGCTGGGCTGTCAAAATGAATGATTCAGAGGCATGTAAGGATTTACATTTGTTTGGGGAAGGTTGCGATTTGGGAATGTAATTCGATATACACCTTTCCATCTGTTTCCACAGCCTCTCTTTTCTTGTGCTTTGTTACCTGTTCAATGACACGTAAGCAGGTGGCAATTGACACCAAATGGTCAGGACCGGAAACTGAGTTGTGACGTCATTTCCTAATGCTTCAGACGGCGGGAGTTTCAGCCCTTTCCACTCTCCACAGTCACCGTCCCTCCGGCACTTTATTTATGCAGTGTAAAATGGGATATCTCTGTTTCCAGCACCATGGGAACAACTCAGAGTCTTAAAGAAAGAAAATGGACCTTCTTGAGGTCAGTACAAAATGATCTCTTGGTTGGAAATATGTGTTTTCTGTCTGTGGGGTGAAGCGCCCTGCCTCCTTATTCTGGCCTATTCCAACAAGAGCTTTTAGAATATTTGCAATGCACTTCCCTTCACTCAGTACAGTTGAATAAATAGAGGAAAAGATCAATTTCTGTAACCGTGCAGTAATTCTCCATAATACCCTTTAAGGTGTGGCAACCTTTATGGCTTGCAAATATTAGAAAAATCTTAACCCCGTGCAGTGTGGGCACTATGACTGGGATACTGTAATATTCATGAGTGCATTATTTCTCAGAAAAAAAGCTCTGTGTTTTGTGGCTATTCTATCTACAGTGAGAGATACACTTGATTGGGAAGACAGATGCTGAATTTTCCTCGACCAGTTTCCAATCAATGAATTGCTTGACACGTGACTAAGCATTCTTTAACTTGGCCTTACACACACATATCTGTTACTTACAAATGTCTCAGCCATAACTGAGTACAGTCAGGTCAGAAGGAGAACAATAGAATCTTGTTATGTGGTGATGAATGTTTGAGAAGGGGGCGTATTGGTTCTAAATGAGACTTGAAAAGTGTATTGATGTAATAGAAATCCTGACTCCACTTCTGCCTTGGTCTTAAATAAAGTTACCAGGTGGCCTTAAAGAAATCATTTCACAGTTCTGAGCTTTGGCTTCCCCATTCTCACAATGAAAACACTGGATTAGACCAACAGCTTTCAACTACACCCCTAAAAGCCATAGATTCTTTTAGGAGATGTAAAGTCACATAGGGTCTGTCTTTTCTGTGACATTTCTGTGGTCTTAGTTTTTTAGAGGCTGCAGTTTTGCTTTATCTTGTGACTGGCCAATTGGGTTTGAATTTGGTCATTATTTGTGGTTCATGTAGAGTTTTCTCTTAGTGTTTTCACAAGACTCCCACTCTGGACCTCGCATCTCCATCCATCTGTCCATGCAAAATAACTGTTGCTTCCATGGGAATAAGACCTAATTCATCCTGGGCCAAGTATGAGTAACTGTGGCCCAGAAACAGGGACTCCGATTGCTCTGAGTAATGTGGCCAGTGTGTATGTGGTTCGGTGAATTATTACAGTCAGAGAACAGAAGGAAGTCATAAATCAAAGGACTTCTCAAATATGTTGGTGGGAATATCCTGGATTTGATGAAGGAGGAACTCCATTAGAGCTTTCAGATGCTATTTGGTGACTTTCTTCACTTTTGAGTTAGTAGAAAATAGTGATTTGTTAAGTTCATACAGTTCAAAACTTTTACTTGATCAATTGAAAGGATCCTAGGGCAAATGCAGGGGTTGAAATAGTTATTAAGAGAGGTGGGCAGAAGCAAAGACAGTCAGACAGCATTTGACTTTGAAGGCATAGTGCTCAGACTTTTCACATCCAGGAAACTCTACCCCGTCAATCAGCCTCACATGGTCTTTAATATAAGTAAGCCTTTAAAAAATTAAAAAATGTAAAAAAGAACCCCTGATGTGTATGAGTTTATTTGTTTGTTTGTTTGTTTGTTTACATGTAGGTCTGTGCACTGCATCTGTGCTTGGAGCCCACAGATGCCATAAGAAGGTGTCAGATTCCCTAAAACCTAAGATAGGTCTTAGCCACTATGTGGGTGCTAGAAAGTGAATCCAGGTCCTTAACAAGAGCAGCCAGTGCTCATAACTACTGAGCCATCTCTCCAGTAACCTCTAAGTAAGTTTTTTTTTCACCTCTACTTTCCTGGGAATCTCGTAACGTATTTGAAGACAAACGCAAGAACTGCCTTCTACAGTGCCTTAATGTGAGTTTCAATGGAGCCAAACTTCCTATTCTTCTTTATACAGTTTTATTTCTTTGCACAGTTTTTTCTGTGTGTGTGTCTCTGAGTTTCTGTGTCTCTGTCTCTCTCTGTGTCTCTGTCTCTCTCTGTGTTTCTGTCTCTGTCTCTCTCTGTCTCTCTGTCTCTCTCTGTGTCTCTGTCTCTTTCTGTGTCTCTGTCTCTGTCTCTCTCTGTCTCTGTCTCTGTCTCTGTCTCTGTCTCTCTCTCTCTCTCTGTGTGTGTGTGTGTGTGTGTGTGTGTGTGTGTGTGTGTGTTACTTTTGGCTCAATAAGAAGATTGCAGCATCTCTGAGAGCACCAAGAGCACAATGGTGGAGCTCTCCCATCGTCTCCCTGATGTCTCCCAGTGATGCACAGCTCAGTGGAGCAGTTGGCCACATTTTCATCTCATGCTTATGATTCATGAGTGGTCTAATCTTATTAAGTGAATCCTGGTGCTCCTTTTCAGGCTTGTAGGCCTGAGGTTGACCCCCAGGATCTAGTTTTGCTTAGCAAAATTTAAACCAGTTAAAAGTCTGTAGGAGAGATTAAGAGAAAGAAAGCTTTTCTACCTTCCTGGGAAATATTTAAAAATTGCCTTCCTCATTCTTCCTTCCTTGGCTGTCTGTATGACGACTAGGATGGCAAGAGTCAAGAAAATGTTAGAGACACATGGCCCTGCCATAACCCTGTTAAAGTATAAAGCCATTGGAGATTTATTTTTTAAGTAAAAAAAAAAATGTATTTAAGTAATAGCTAGAATTTGCAATATATACTTGCTTATGCATTAATTCATCATAAACATTTATGGTATTCCTATAATACTCTAACTGTAGCGCATAAAATATGTTAGAAACTCAAAACATTAGTTTCATCTTCAGAGAGTTTACATTCAGTAGGTAAATGAAAAAAAAAACTAGGGAGAGTCATGATAAGTTATTATCAATGTTAGACAGAAATCCTAGGTGGTCTGGGAAACGGAAGGACAGGATATGGGAATTCCAGTGCTTAGCTTTGGTGGGGGAAGCCTGGTTATAAGAAGAACAGCAAAACACAGAAGGGTGGCTTGAGTTAAGACAGTGAAGACTGCCTGATGCTGAGGCAGAAGCAGTAGCAGTCAGACACTGGGTGTGAGCATCCTGAAGAACTGAGGGAGGGAGGGAAGGAGAGAGGGAGGGAGGGAGGAGAGAGGGAGGGAGGGAGGGAGGGAGGAAGGGAGGGAGGGAATCCCGCCCAGAGTGACCAAAGTGACTGCAGAGAGCAGCCTCATGTGGGTGTTAGAAAGTGAACTGGAGTCCTCCACAGGAACAGTATGTGCTCTTAACTCGTGAACCATCTCTCCAACCCCACAAAAAAAGTGTTTCTTAATATATTGGAGTAGAAGCTATCAAGTAGTAATACTCTTGGCAGTGGTGTATACACATTAAAGATAGAGTAAATATCACTAAGTATAAAATTCTAGTCTTTAGGCTAATTTCAAAAGCATGACATTTTACCATTCGCGTCTTGAAAAATATTTGATTCAACATTAAAATGTTAACATTGCAGGCAATGCTTATATGAAAACAAGTATTTATTGATTCTTGAGATGTAATCCCATTATCCCCTTTTAATCCTGTTTGAGTTGCCTCACAAGTAGTTTGAAGAACCTTGCATCCATTAGACTTCATATGTTAGGAGTGCTTCATAAATACAATAATACAAATTACAGATCTAGTTCAATCTCTCTCTCTCTCTCTCTCTCTCTCTCTCTCTCTCTCTCTCTCTCTCTCAGTCATTTGGATTTGCTTTGAAGAGTTCATACCATTCCAAGCTGGTCACTTGAGATCCTAAGACCATTACAAGAACACTACTGAATTTGTGTGTATACAATGTCTGACCATGATGGATCAAGTTGAAGGCGATGCTGTAAGGTAGATACTGGTGAGACGTGAGAGCTTAGATCCAGTGCATACATCCAACAGCATGTGAGTTGCCCAGTGTGATCTGTGGGGTTGTAAAAACAATTGCAGTGATGACTTAAAAGCACATTTTCTACTTATGTAAGAGAATGCCTATTTGGAACTGTCAGTCTTTGACAAACATTACATTTGGAGTTTTAAATGGCCACCAAGACTCAAGGTTCATTCATCAGCCCAAGGCTAGAAGAAGTGGTGCACAGCAGAAGAAATTCAGGACATTGACAGGTAAGTGTTTGAAGGGGTATTGGGATCTCCGTCCCTTCTCCTTCTTGTTTCTAAGATGTCACCAAGAAAGTAGTTCCATTCTATTCTTTGCTTCCTGTCTCAATGTCCCGCCCCTCTATAGGTCCAGCATAATGAGGCCAAGCCTCAATAGACAGAAGCCTCTGGGGCTGTGAGCCAACATCTGTCCTCATTTCTCTTAGGTTGGTTATTTTATGTGTTTTGTCACAAGGATGGGAGTCTGACTAACTCCATGAATTAATCAAGAACTGTTGGAAACAAAAAGGTCTTTCAAGCTTTTTAACAAGCTAAATCTATGAGAAGGAGCAGAAATCATTACCAGGTGTTTCCCTAAAAAAATGTGTCAGTTATAAATTAAATATTTATCTATTCCCCCTTACAGCTTTCTTTGGAAACATTTAATTTTAATTTTTGTTTTCCATTTAAGGATTAATCTCTTACTTATATTTAGGGAAGATATGAAAGCTGGTCAAGAAATGCACCTGTGCTTAAGATCAGAATGGTTTGCAGTCTCACATTTTTTTGTTTGTTTGTTTGCTTTTGTTTTTAAAAACAATACTCTCAGAATGCTCTTGGAAGTTACAGGAATCTCCATACAAGCTTCTGGAGCTCGAAGATCAGAGTTTTAGATGTAGAAGAAACCCCTGAGACTTTGTGATTATAATGCCAAATTAAATGGCTTGCTTCACTTGGACGTATAGTAGGGAATACAGGGAGAGGATCCAGGTTTTGAAATGCCTGTACTCTCTTCTCACAGATAGGTACAGTTGGTCGGGAAGAGATTGTAGCAGGGAGAAGGGAGGCTCTTAAGTTAATTGACTAATTTTCCAACAGTATAAATACAATTTTAAAGATTGAATCAAATGAATATGTAAACATTTATAAGTGGATCTTGGAAGCAACCCATCATATTTTGGAAAATTGCTTCAGTGTTGCAACTGAGCATAAATAATGTGGCTCCTGATGAGACTTCATTCCTGCAGGACTGTCCTGACCCTCTCTAAGAAGCAAGAAGTTTGGTTTGGTTGTCTCTTCATTTGTTTGTTTTGTGCACCCCTCCCCATAATGTGTGCATTATTGGGATGCTAAAATGTCTCCCATAGGAAAAGCCTATTCTTTAATTCTTCTCTACATCTGAAAGGAAAAAATTATGTATTTCTGTCATTTCACAGTGTTGTTGAAAGCAGTGTGTGTGTGTGTGTATATATGTATATATATATTCACATACACATATATATATGTATATATATTCACATACACATATATGTGTATATGTCTCTGTATGTATACATACAGATATATAATGTATATACATATATAGATCATATACACATACACATGTATATACACTAGAGGCTGCAATCTCACTTTATGGTGGCCATCAACTTATTAGCTGATAGAAGTTTAATTGGTAACTTCATCTCTCTGAGCTTTAATTTACTTGCATTAAAAATAAATCATAGTGGCTGGAAAGATAGGTCAGTTACAAACATCTACTGCTCTTGCAGAAGACCAGAGTTCCCCCCTCGCCCCCACACCAGTGTCAGACTGCGTACAAGCACCCGTAACTCCAGCACCAGACTTCCTGACAGCCTCTTCTGGACTTCATGTACATCTTATGGATGTGAATAAGCTCACATTTACACATACATGTGCATGACTAAAAATTAAATATAGAAAAGGAATAGTAAGTCATAATGGGATCACTGCAGAGATTAATAATATGCTAATTAATCAAAATTGTATCTAGACATCTAGTTGTCAAATGAAGACAACTGCTGTTCTTAGACTCCTCACTAGGCTTGGACAGTACAGATTAGAGTCACAAGTAGGTATTCGTGAGACATCATTGTGTTTTATAAGATGGGTGTTTCTATGCTGCTCTACATCTCTCTACATAGTGAGGCAGTGAAGCCTGTTCACTCTCCCCTCAGGGTAAACCTCTTACATTCCCATTAGTGACACCTTCCAAAAGAAAACATTTACTGGGTCGGATTGCTCTTTTCCCACAAATCAGTGGGCCCCTCTCCAACTTCAGCTTTCCATTTCTACACACCAAGAAGCTCAGCATTTGGTACTGTTTCAAATGTCATGCTGGCTCTACTATTCCCTGGGTCTATTAGGGAGGAAGTACAGATCCAGATTCCCCACAATATTCTGTTATGTGAAGCAGGGAGCCCACCTATGTGCTCATATTCTTAGATTAGTTCTTTTTTGTTGTTGTTGTTAGACAGCAAAAGTTTGGCCTGTGAGAAGGGTCTTAGTGGGAGGATAATTAACTCAAACTCCAGTCTTTCTTATTTTATTGCCAAGGACTAGATTCAATATATAGCAGATCTTCTATTGTGGGATTTCTGTGTACTGATATAAACCAAATATTTCCTTATTTGTGTTATCTCTGTATTCTCTCTTTTACTAAAGTAAATGTCACGTACTCTTCACACCAGGAACTGAGGATCGGGTGTGTTGCAAACCATGTTCAGTAATACAGCCCTGGTTTCTTAGGTTTATTACATTTAGTACACAGGGAAGGTTTTGTTTTAAACTATTTATGGATCTCATGAAAACTGATGCAAATTAGGGAGCTATTGGAAGAACAATTGCTATTAATATTGCAGGTATACATGAAAAACTGGGCTGGGGATCTAGCTCAATGATAAAGCACTTGCCTGGAAAAATGAGGCCCCAGGTTCAGTCTTTAGTATGACCAAAAACCAGGACCAAAAAGTAAACTAATACTTGTGAGTAGCGAAGAGATCAGCTTTTGTTTCAAGTCCCCTCTTTTCCAAGGTTTCTGCTCTGAGATCCTGAAAAGAACTGTTATCTTTGTAAATGGCTGCCTGTCACAATATACTGGAAGTGAAAGAATTTGCCATTTCCCTTTTCTGAGTTTGGCATGTTTGAGCACGTGAGTGCACGCGTGTCTACATGTATCTAAATGGATGCATGAGAACACTACTCACTATGTCCAAAGATATATTTTGTATACAGAGGAATGTCCTTCAGTCTGGAGATTGTACCACAATATGAGAGTTGAACATATTTTCAAAACCTTGATAACTCTGCTGGGGACCTGCCCTACTTCTCTAGCAATGGCTGACATGTAAGACATTTAGGTTTTCCCATGTTCACTGCAGCCAAACTGGTCAAACTTAGCTTGAAAAAAGCTAAGGACTCAGACAGCCTGGATCTAATAACCTGATGTCATAGTTAAAGTTTCCATTGCTGTGAACAGACACCATGGCCAAAGCAGCTCTTATAAAGGACAACATTTAATTGAGGCTGACTTAGAGGTTCAGAGGTTCAGTCCACTATCATCAAGGCAGAAACATGGCAGCGCTGGAGGAGCTGAGAGTTCTACATCTTGTTCCAAAGGCAAACTGGAGAAGACTGTCTCCCATGTGACTAGGAGGAGGGTCTCAAAGCCCACCCCCCACAGTAACAAGACCACACCTACTCCAACAAGGCCACACCTAATGGTGACACTCTGGGCCAAGCATATTCAAACCTCCATACCTGTGGTATATCTAATAACCTCCTTTAGCTTCAGGGATGTTTAAGGTAGTCAGGACATTCTTGGCATTGGCACAGTGTAGCATATATTGTAAAATAATACACTTTAATAGACAAATGGCTAGCAAACACTTCAGCAGAGGGAGTGCTTTCTTGGCAGAAAATGACTGCACTTGGCATCAGTCTCAAAGGCATAAGAGAAAGGTAGGAAGCATGATCCTTTCACATCTGTCTGTTTTTCTAAGATACCTTTCTAAATACTGATTTGGAAGCTATACGTCTTATTCTTCTTTCAAGTTTTATCATAATTCTGAAAGGTTGTATTTTTCTATTGATATATAGGCTTAATTAATATCTATATCCATTCCCCTCAAAAGGAAAAACTTTTATTCTACCAACTTTACCACAGTATATTTCAGTGCAATTTTTATTTCCATTAGGTTTTACTTTGGTTCTGTACATCTACAACTGCAGTAGATACTCTACTATGTTCAGAAGTTCAAACAACCATGAATTGAAAATATTTGGGAAAAGCAATAGCGTCTTTTTGTCATTATTTCCTAATGTACTCAAACAACCATCTACATGGCTAGGCCCTCTAAAAGATCTACAGATGATTTGGAAGACAGAGGAAGACGTATAAAGGCTATATGCAAATATGTATGTACTTTAGATGAGTTGTGAGGGTCTGCAGATTTTGGTACTCATGGGAGGTGCCAGTACGAGTATGCCCATAAACACTAAAAGTTTTGCTTCATCTGAAACTACCTCAGCTCAATCTTTCACCCCAAGAACTCATTGAATAGCCTGATAATATTGCCCAAATATCAACTTTCCTTATTTCTGTGACTAAATACCTGGTAGGAAGCAGCTGGTGGGAACAAAAGGCCATTTGGGCTCCCAGTTTGAGGAGCCACAGTCTCTCCTTGAGAGGAAGACCTGGTTACTTGTGGCTGCATGGTGGCAGTTGTATTCTGCTGGGTCTATTTAACCCCTCACACCTTTGTGAGACGGAGGCAGAGAGTGAACACAAAGTGAAACCAGACCCTGAATTGTCAAGTCTCACCCTCTACTGGTAAATTTCTCCTCTTGAAGGTTCCACAATTGTCTCAAATAGCACTACAACCTGGGAAATATGTATTGAAATAGCCAATAGAAGGCAGTTCACATTCAAACCACAGCAAATGTATTTAAGTGTTACCGAACATTTGCTTATTGCTCTAATATATTGAGGTCAACAAGATAGGTCTTTGGGTTTGTTATTTCTCCTCAAGAACGTCCTCATGCAGGAATCTAAATATTAGGATAGGTCAAAGAAGTAATTTCATACAGGAATCTAAATTTTAGGCTAGAACAGGGAAGTAAGCTTCAGACATGAAAATGATCTTGGGCTAGGACAGGGAAGTAGGCTCAGATGCTTTGGTCATCCTGATAAGCCCTTAGAAACAGTGATCACTGGAGTGTCCATGTAACTGGGTTTAATGTCTTGCTTTTCCTTTGACAATTTGCATCTATTGTATTGCTAGATCCTCAACATAGAACTGACTGTAATACATGCATGTAATCAAATGGTATAAATCCAAAAATGAGGAGGGGGATGGGATGGGGGTTCTAGGAGGCAAAATGGGGAAAGAAGATGACATTTGTATTGTAAATAAATAAAATATATGATAAAAAATAAATAAATATTTTTTTTTAAAAAAAGAACTTCCTTTGAGGTTGCTTAGCTTGGTACACACTGGGAGGCTTTGCTTGTCTTCATATGTACATTTCATATTCTTTTTAACTCAAATAGCAGCTTGGCTGGTAATAGGAGTACAGGGTTGGAATCATGTCTCCTTTAATTTGGAAGAAGTTTATTTCTTACCTTTCAAAACTGCATTGTGCACATGGGAAGTTATGGTGCTGGCAGGCTGATCCATCTTTCTTTTCTTTTGTTTTCAAGTGCTTTCTAAAATTTAGTCTTGAGATTGTGAGTTCTCAGCTCCCTTCTCTGATTTCTGTGCCTGCTGTTTGTTGCTATGCTTGCCTGTTACAATGGGCTTTTATACCTCCAGAATGTGGAGCTCAAATAAACCATTCCTTTGTAAGTCACCTTGGTCCTGGTGTTTTGTCACAGCAACAGAAAAGAAACTAATACAGTCTCTAAGTCCACAATGTCATGGGTTGATTTGGGTCTCTTAAAACCTAAGGGCTTCTCATTTGAAGATCCAACCTTTCTTCACATTTGAGAGTAATTTTTTTTTATATTCATTTGATTATGTACGTCACTGTATTCTCTCTTTCCTCCTACTCTGACATCCTTATGGTAGGAATTTGGGAGATTTTTCCTTAACTCTTTTGTATACAAGTTCAGCTCCATCTGAACATGCTTTAGCTTAGTGTTTCAAGCCAAGATCTAACTGTTCAGCCTGTGTTCCTGATACTATTGACCACATATCAACATGTTTTTCATTTGTAAATCTTTAGATCCCTAAGCAATACTTCTACATGCAACCAGTTTTAAGTCTTTTTAATTATGTGACTTATTATGTCTTCGGCTAAAGTTATCAACCTCTTAGAGATGGGCTTGTTTTTAGTTCTGTCAGTACCTCATTGCTATACTATTGACCTTTAAAAGACATTGAAGACTCTTAGATGTCTATAACTTTGTATTTGAGTATGTGAAGGTTGACATAATTCCTAGAACTGAATACAGAAGTCATCCACAGTTGGGACCTTCTTCCCTATCCAGTTAAGGTCATCAAGCACAGAAGGCAAAGAGAAGAAGGAATAGAGGAAGTTGTTTCCCCAAATGCAACTTCCAATGAACTCTCCTTTGACTGTTGTCTGAATTGCTCAGAAATCTTGAAACTATTGAAACTGGGCTTAATACCTTTAAACCTCCCATCTGTGCACAATGGTACATATTCTCCATCTCCCTAAGGTTATAATGAATGTGGTTCGCTTATTCTGCTTTATACTGAAATAAAATGTTTTGCTATTCAAGATAAATTGATTTGATCTGGAGTGAAGTGGAAATGTAAATACAAACTCAGTCTATTCTCTTTTAACAACTGTCCCTGTGAGAAGGATTTACACAAAAGTAAAATTTATTTTCTCCAAGTCCAGGGAAGACTCTCTAATTCAAGAGTTCATTTAGCTTCCAGAGCTGGTCTTCATAAATATGGGCATGGTGAATTATATACTGTAGCAATCTTGGGTCACAAATGTTTTCTTACATCTTACTGTAAAACAATAAGGTGAAGACAAGGTGCCTTTAATTCTTTTCTTGACCTTATACCCTGCTATTTTGAGATGGTATTTCCTAGCAATGTTCTCATTATAATAAAGTTTAACCACAATAAAAGCAAAATCTTTTTCCAGTTTATTGTAATTGGTGGAGGTATTAATTTTTAATGGAGTTCTCATGAGGACAAGGATATATCCTTTGGGATTATGTGGTGGTTTTTATCCTTAGAGAAGATGAAGTCATTTTGAATATAGAGCATCCCTTCCCATGCTTAATGGGATCATTGACCAGTAACTTTCTATCGGTGACCCGACTTGACTTCCGTGCTGAGTTGTCTGAAATATATGCAAGACTGTGACATTTAATTACAACACGCTTTTCAGAAATAGCATCATTACATGTTAGCTGCCGGATCATGTACTTTTGGCAGTGGATATGGTCTAATTTCAACAATGCAAGCTTGGTTTTTTTAACCGCAGTTACAGGGAGAGCACAGACATTTTGTGCTCTCTATATCGCTGTGATAGTAGATGAGAACCTTGTAGGTGGTTGATAGAATAGCACTGAATATTAACCTCACAGACTTACTCTTTTCTCCTTCGGTTTCTAACCTTTGTTAAGGACTGTATCACAAAGTGTACATAGCAAAGCAATGGCATGCTATATGCCTCTCAGCATTTTTACCCATTTTTTAAAAAAAGTGTATTTCTAAGTGGCGAGGGGAATCACTAAAATTGCAAACAATAAACTCATTCAGCAATCCGTTCAGTGGTAACTTACCTATTACTCCTGTACTCTTTATGATAAATAAGAATGACTTAGTATTTTCCTACTTATAAGGAGATGGCCCTTTAGTAGAAATATAGTATAAATATTGCTGACTAAACAATTCAACAGGATTGGATTTTAAAATAGGAACAATAGGGAGAAGAATGTATAAGTGTTAGCTTTTGATTTTCTGCACCATTATTTGACCTTTTTCAGATCAAGGTCAATTAGAACACCACTAGTTCTTTCTGTGTATTAGCTACTTAATACACAGAAAAATAAAATTCCTGTCATTGGAATTATGCTTTTTTCTTTTATTTTATTAGTGAAATAGGAAAGCTCACTGGCTTCACTCAAGTCAGATAAACTGTCACGGACAGGTCCACAGTTAAAAGTCAGACAATCTGATTGAAATGGAAATAAAACATTTCATAGACTAAATAAAGCCTAGTAAAATGCATACATATTCTATAAATTTAAAGGGTTGAGAGAAGCAGATGAAGAAAAGAGGGAGAGGAGGCAGAGGGAGAGGGAGGAAGGGAGACAGACAGACATCATCATTTAGAATTCCAGATTCTGAGTAACACTTCTAAGGGGGTTGGTTAGATGACTCAGTGGGCAAAGAATCTTCCTGAACAAGCACGATGACCTCAGTTTGACCTGAAATCTACAGTGCAGAAGAGACTCTGACTCCCAAAAGTTATCGACTGACCTCCTGCCATCCTTTGGAAAGCAAGACACCCCTCCTCACCCCTGCCTCATGTGAATACTAGGAGAAAATCTGTGCTGAAATTTGAGGCACCATTGTTGGAAATCCTGTCTCCCTTTCTCATATAATTTTAAGACAGTGGTAAACTGAATTTCATTAAACCTGAAAAGAAAAGTATACAGCATAGCGTTAGATTGACTCAACTCAGGAACCCTCACTCAGACATGACAAAGGACTTGGTTTTTCTATAAGAAAAGTTTTCCTTTAGTCATTTCTGTTACTTTTTATTTTAGTCAATAAAAAAATAAAATTACCGAACAAGTAACAAAAGAAGGAAATGCATGCAAGTCGAAAAGACTCAGAATATAGTCAATTAAAACAACAAAACAATAAATAAATATCCCAAAGTTGGTGTTGCCACACAGGAAAATTAGTACAGTCAATACAGGAAAGGAAAACAATATGTATAAACAGAAAGGATCATTTTTTTTTTTAAGATGTGAACAGTTTACAGTAGTGAGACGTTGAAACTCTCAAAATGAGAACTTGGCACGAGGAAGATCTGGTTTAGGGAACTTACTGACAACTGACTGCAATGTAGACAGTGGTTGATGAACACTGATATTGATCAATAGAAATCACCTAAAGTAAAATGCAGCTGACAAAACTGCGAAAACAATGGGACAGACTCACTAAGGCTCATGGGACAAAAATACTAGAGATTTAATATGCCCACCTGGAGCTCAAAGAGAGGAGGACAAAAATGAAGTAGAGGAAAATAGGAAGACATAATGAGGAAAAAATATTCCCCAATAGTTGAAAGACACCAAAGAAGTACAACCAGTCTTTGCTAAGCGGAGTCTATAAAAGGCATCTTTATCTAGGCACATCAAAGTCAACTGACTGGAGACTGGCAAAAGAACTACAGAGTATCTTAAAAACAGACAATTTACAAAGACAATTCTATACTATGGAGAACAATGATAAGAGTAGAGGCTACCTCCTTATCAGGAAGGACAGAGACTAGAGCAGTAACCGAGGAAGGTCTCTGAAGTGCTAAAAAAAAAAAATTGTCAGTCTTTCATTTCATATCTTGTAAAGACAACCTTCCGAAATGAAGACAAAATCATTTCTGAGAGACAAGGGAGGTTGAGGTGTATAGTGGCCTTAGCACTGACCAACCCTGTCTCTCCTTTACTGTACTTAAAAACCCATTTTCTTAAAAATAACTAAATAAGCGAATGAATGAATGAATGAATGAATGAATGAAGAGTAATAATAAAAAAGAACAAAAAAATAAAATTGAGAGGTTTTAAGAGTCTGTAGTGGATTGTAACCACAATAAATATTTTTTTAATTATTTTCACTATGAAGAAGTAATACCACAAGGAAGCCAGAGTTTATAAAAAAAAAGAAAAAGAAAAACTTTAAAGAATCTACACATAATGGTTATGCTGTCGCACATAGCCAACACTGAAATAAAGTTCTCTCTTTATCCTTGTGAAATGAATCTAGAAAAGGAACACAGAGATAGACATACAGATTAGAAAGAATTGAACATATTCTCATCCATACATAATGCATACAAGTCTAGAAATCGTCAATGCAATTCAACATATACATATTAATAACTAATAAGTTAACAAACTTAGGGCTAATATTTGAGATCAGTTTTATTTTATAGTGCTAAAAGTGTACAAACAAAAGGTATACTTTTAAAACGACAGTGTTCAATGCACAGCACCCAAATTTGATTTACAAGGGCTGGCAGTGTGGTTCAGTAGTAGAGGCGGCTTATTTGCCAGAGAGGGCCTAGCACCACAGTAAGAAGAAAAGAAGAAAAAAGCTTGCAATATCATTTTTTAAATCCCCTTAAAGAATAGTAATAAAATAACATTTTAAAAGTCTGCAAAATGTGTAGAAGTAATTTTTTTTTAAATGAGTGGACTTCAAAGTACTGCCAATAGTCATTTAAAAAATACCCAAACAAATCTTACATTCAGAAACTGGGGGATTCAGAAGTTGTTACTGTATCTGTGTCCCTGAAATCATTTTGATATACTCTCAATTAAAAGAAAAATTGTCAGCTTATTTTTAAAAAATAAAATCTAAAGGTGTAAGGGCTCAGACAAAAGAAGATGGGTAAATAACACAATGTATGGGTTATTAATACTTGATTTCTGAAGCCGGCATGGTATTGTTGGAAAAATAGATTGCTGGAGCCCAGAAGAATAGAAAGTCACATGCGTATTTTCTCATAATTCTAAAAAAAAAAAAATCACACAATCAAAAACGTATAGAAAGGAAACAAGAATCTCAAGTGTGAGGAGCCGCTATTCACACTTGGGTTCCCTCTGGGTGTGTCTTCAGAGCACAGGGATGCTGATCAGCAGAGGCTTTGCAGGGCGCAGGCAGGAAGAAAGAGCGGATGAGGTCAGCCCCACCTGGCTCTGGCTCTCTTCTCACTAGACAGCAGATTGCCCAGTGGCTCCTCCAGCTTCTCTGAGCGCAGGGAAGGTGGCAAAGAATCCAGGAGCCGTATGCTGACAAGATGGACACCATATGTTTCCACATGCATTTCCTAGCTGCTCTCATTGTCTCTTCCCGTCTCCCCTTTAGCATGTGAAATCTGGTGACCACAGAACTTAATGTAAGAAGACACTGAATGTCAATAGATATATACATATGTATGTATGTGTGTGTGTATATATATATTTATATACATATATATATACTTATATATATACTTATATATATACACTTATATACACTTATATGTACTTATATATATATACTTATATATATGTATAAGTATATACATATATATACATACATACTTAAGTATATACATATATATACTTATACATATACATGTATATTTATATACATATATATGTGAATTACCTGTGTTTATTCTCTGCAGCTTTTGGATAGTCTTTATTTATGAAGTTATTACCAAAGGTTTCAGGTTGTATCTTAAAATGAATATTCCTATAATGATAGTTGTCATAATGATTAAGATCTTCAGAACATACTATTTAAGTATCATATGATAAGAATTATCAATTAAAAATGTTAAATGGACAGATTTTTTTAAAGGAAACAATACCAAAATCATACCTAAAAGAGGCACTGGAATTATATTATATAACTGTGTATATATTATTGTGTGATACAGAGTTCATACATGTGTGTGTGTGTTTGTATTTGTTTGTGTGGGAGTCTGAGGTCAAACTCCAGTGTATTCCTCAAGAGCTGTCTACCTTGGTTTTTGAGGCAATCTCTTACTGGTTGGTTTGGAGCTCAGACTAGGCTGCATTGACTGACCAGAGAGCAGCAAGCAACTGTCTCTTTCTCCTCATTGCTGGAATCACAAGCATGTGCCACCACACCTGGGTCTTACATGGATGCTGAAGGTCAAATCCCTCTCCTCATGCTTTTGTGGCAAGCATGTGATGAACTGAGCCACCTCCCTAGCTCCAAGAAATTATATTTCAAGGATAGAATTTTCCTGAACTATTAGGTTGAGTCGATTGTTGTTTAATATGACTAGGATTCAATCCCAGAATAGTCTTTTGTACAATTTGAGCTTTGTCTATGTCTGCCTTCCTCTGTTCCATTCGCACAGGCTCAAGAAAGCAGATCGGTCTTTGGGTTTTTCTCCAGGCGTCTGTAAATTTTTATCCTGGAGATATCTGAAGCACCCTGTCTTAGTCACTATTGTATTGCTATGAAGAGACACCATGACCAAAGCATTTGATTGGGTTTTGCTTATATTTTCAGGGGGTTCGTCCATTTTCGTCATGGTGGGAGCGTGGCAGCACATGGGTAGACATGGTGCTGGAGTTGTACCTCAGAGTTCTACATCTGGATCTACAGGCTGCGGGGGGGAAAAAGAGGCGACTAGACCTGGCTTGAGCTTTTGAAAACCAAAGCCCATTTTTAGTGACATACTTTCTCCAACAAGGCCACATCTCGTAATCCCCCTCAAGCAGTTCTACTCCCTAATGACCAAGCATTCAAATACACGAGCCTGCGGTGGCCGGTCCTATTCAAACCACCATACATCCAGAAGAGAAACATGGCAAAGTCTGCATGGTATGGGTGATGTAGTAATGAAGAATGGTGGGGTTGTACAGAATCTAAGGGCTGGTTTGTACATGCTGGGCGTGCCTCATGTTATTGATCTAAAATTTACATGATTCTTAGAACATTATCCTGTGTGTCACATTTGGGCTTTTCTTTTTTTTTTTTTTTTTATAAATAATTTATTTATTTTTGAACATGAAATGCTTTTTTATAGCATGTTTCACAAGGGGAGGGGGTAAGAGGGGCCAGATGGTGGAAAAGTACAAAATCTTCTTGGCCTGTGCCTTGAAACATGTCATGGTCTATACGGTACACTGCCTTGAATTATGATCTACCTGCTGTTCTTCAGAAGATATGGTACACTGCTTGAGTTATGGTCTCCCTGCTATTCTTAAGATGATATGGTACACTGCTTTGAGTCTATCTGCAGTTGCTAAGCAGGATCTTGCAGTTGCCAAGCTTCAGAGGACATTGTGCAGGTGGGGAAAGGTGGGGGGTGAGGGTAAGGGCGAGGGTCCTGGCTTCTGGCATCTCCCCCTTCTCTGTTTAGTTAGAGAAGGCATCTTATGATCAATCCCAACTATGTGAGTTTTGAATTTGGATGTCTAATTATGGGGGGTCTTAGACAAGTTCACAACCCCAAAACACTGATGTGAGACGAGTCACATCGATGGTCGAAGGTTTTAGGCTGTCGACGATGGGCAACGTCAAGGGACTCCGATGTGGGTGAAAGGAGGGTGAGGGCCCTGTCTTAGGCCATGTAGGCTGCACCCACTCCCAGCACCACGCACTCCTTTTCGGCTGCATTGGGTGGGCCCCTGGGAAGTGGACCTACAATAATCCCGTCCTTGGGCTAACTCACAGCCATCCTAGTCCCTTGTAAATGTTCAATTTACCAACCATTTGACAAATGGTTTGGGGTGTAATATTGTCATAAAGGAAGGCTCCCCAATGTTAGCGGCCATATCAAGGGCGGCCTTGGTTTAGGAAAAAGCCAATTTTTGTTGTGGTGATCAAGAGGCCAAGCTCTCTATCGAGAGAAACGGGGGCAAAGCCAGGCATACCAGGAACCCTTCTGGAGGGCGTGGAAGTCTAGCGGTCGACCGTAGTGGGGAGGCAGGGGAGCTGGCAGCTGTGTCAGTCTCCTGCAGAGTCACTTCTGGATCCTCTGCAATTTTCGGCTGATGGTAATGAACTTCAACCGTCTTCTTGATGGCAGCATCAACCTGGTTCCGTGGATGACAGGTCGCGGGTTTTGATCTCTGTCTCGCTTAATCTTGATGTCCTGCGCACATCCTCTCAATGAGGGTCCGTCCAGAGGGGTCCGTTCCTCGAGCCCCACGTCTGGGTGCCATTTGACCCGACTGGCAGGCCCTAGTTATTCGTGGGGGCGAGGAGGACTGCAACCTGCTATTCTTCAGAAGATATGGTACACTGCTTGAGTTATGGTCTCCTTGCTATTCTTCAGATGATATGGTACACTGCTTTGAGTCTATCTGCAGTTTCCAAGCAGGATCTTGCAGTTGCCAAGCTTCAGGGAACCTTGTGCAGCTGGGAAAAGGTAGGGGGTGAGGGTAAGGGCGAGGATCCTGACTTCTGGCCCATCTGGATTAGAACTTCTAATGGCAGGCATCACGGGTGATTCATTTTTGCCTGGAAAGAAAAAAGAAGGGGATTCTCAGGGAGATTTCTCTTCCCTGGATGTAAATTATTATTCATAGTATTTATGGTTGGGCCTGGCTTTGTGAGTGTATCTATTTTTTTTCATTAATATTTATGGTAGCCGGTTAGCTGTGCCTTCTGTGGTATTGGACAGGCATATCAGTCCTCGGCTCCATAAGGGAACTGGGTCTGGGGCATTCCCTTTACGGGTATGAGGGTCCTTCCCCATATCTGTGGCAAAGTTTTGTTGGTCTTGGTGGTGCCCGAGGTCACCAACATGGTCAGCAAGAGATTTGCCATGAGCTTTCAGCTTAAGAGAGAGAAAAGTGAACAAGGCATGATGGAGAGTATTTCTGGGGGGCTCCTTCTGAGGGGGTACCGTTCCCCCTCTTTTATTTTTAAAGCCAATTTTTCAGAGTTCTTGTAAAATCAGGGCTGAAGCGCCAACAGTTGCTCCTTCTACACTCAGAGAGTCATGAAGACCTTATTTAAGGATATATAAATCTATATTTATAATCTTTTGTCAAAGGACTTTTATAGCACCACTGACAATTAATCAGACTATATGATATATCGATTGGAAATAGCTTTTTCTACTTTTTGTGAGATTACCTCTCTTCTGTCAATTAACTGTTGAGGAAGTTAGGGTTTACCTCTCTCTTGAGAATATTGATCAGAGATTTAAGTTCTTTTGTGGAGAGCTTAAAATAGGATCTTAGCCAATTTGCAACTCCTAGAAACTTTTGAAATTAATTTAAGATAAGTAAATTCCCTTTTTTAAAAAAATCCTTTATCTGTGTGGGTTTTTTATTGGGTATTATACGTATTTACCTTTCAATGTTATCTCCTTTCTCATTCTCCCCCAAGATCCTTTATCCCATACCCACTCCTCCTAATTTTTGTGATGGTGTGCTCCAAACATCCTCCCAGTCCCATCTCCCTGCTCTCGAATTCCCACACAGTAGGGAATCCAAACTTTTGGGGACCTTGGCCCTCCACTTTCACTGAAGTCTAACAAGGACACCCTCAATTCCCTATACAGGTGTGTGAGTCCCTCCCTTTGTGTTCTCTGGTTTAGACTTTGGGAGTTCTGGTTGAAACTTTTGATACTCCTTCTAGAAAGGACCAACGAATTCATACTTTGGTCTTCCTTCTATGTGAGTTTTATGTGGTCTGTATGTAGGTTCTTAGACATTGTGAGCTTTTGGTCTAATATCCACTTATCAATGAGTGCATACCAAGTATGTTCTTTTGAGATTGGGTCATCTCACTCAAGATGATATTTTCCAGCTCCATCCATTTGCCTAGGAATTTTGTGAACTGATTGTTCTTAATAGCTGAGTAGTATTCCATTGTATAAATGTACCACATTTTCTGCATCCATTCTTCTGTCGAAGGGCATCTGGGTTCTTTCCAACTTCTGGCTATTATAAATAAGGCTGCTATGAACATGGTGGAGCATGTGTCCCTGTTGTATGGTGAAACTTCTTTTGGGTATATGCCCAGGAGTGGTATAGCTGGGTCCCCAGGTAACACTATGTTCAATTTTCTGAGATATCGCCATACTGCCTTCCATAGTGGTTGTACCAGTTTACAATCCCACCAACAGTGGAGGAGTGTTACATTTGGGCTTTTCAAACTCCCTAAAGAATCCCTCGTTTGTGAAGCTTGTCTCTTCTTAGCAACTGAAATATGTTTGTTGTGTGAGCTACACACTGTAGCAATAAAGCAAAGTTGGTTAGTGTGACGGTTCCATTAGTAAAATGCTTGCTGTGCAAGTAGGAGGACCTGAGTTCCGATTCCTGGCACCTTGTCAAAAGGTCAGTCTCATGGCGCATGTGTGTACTCTCTGCCCTGTGTAGGTAGGACCTTGCTAGCCAGCTTAGTCCCCTGGATTGGTCAAGTAAAGAAAGAGCGAGAAACCTTGTGTAAAAGGAGGTGAAGAGCAGGTAAAGAAAGCACCCAGCATTGACTTCTGGCCTCTGTAAACATGTGCATACAGATATATGCATAAATAAAGGAAGCAATGCCTTCACGTCTCCACTCCCTACACCCTAATTACAGTTTCAGAAGCACCCAGAAAGGGCATAGAACAGTCTGTATCACCTTTCCTTCAGTGTGGGAAATCCGCCACCCCCGAACCCTAAGGAAATAGCTTCTCTCCTACCTTATCCACAAAAATGACTCTTTTCTCCCCATTACGTTATCACTTTATCGAATCTCCTACTCTGCCTTTCCACTTTAGTTTCAGCCCACTCTTACTTTCAACTTTTTGATGTGCCTGATTATAACTATTTATAATGTTCAGCTTTGGATCAGTGTGTTCTTAGGTTGTTACAAAATACACTGCACTCAAGAACAATTAGCAGGAGAGCGGAGTCCCATCACAGGATAATAAATACTGGCTGAGAACGAGGTGTTAAGCTGTAAAGAAAAGGTCTCAGTTGCAAATGGAATTTGAGTTGTGGTTAATAAAACCATAGACAGCGTCAACATTTGAGTGGTAATGGGCTTTCTTTTCTATCTTCAGAAGCCTCTTTTGCAAAAGATGTCAGAGAGATAAGGCCTTCCATATTCCTATCTTTCAAACCTGAGGTTAAGCAGGCAGGTCCTCTTGCAGTCTTCTCTGGAACAGTGAATTCTGTTAGAGGTCGCAAAGTAGTGGACTCTGGCGCTATTAGGCCAGATTTTCACTGCCTACATTGGCCAAGGAACACACAGTTTGCTATGACCTTCAGTATACACGGATGCTGTCTTGGTAAAAATGTTGAATGAATGTGTTTGGACTTGCAAAACTGCAGGGAGCTTATCTGAACACTGCCACAAAGTCTGATTCTCTTTAGTATTTTTCTCTTGAGAGTGTCAAGTGTTTATATTTGTGAATTTTAAAAGTTATTATTGCTTACATGGTTGCCAAGGAAAAGGGAAAGGAACTACATTTTTTTTTAAATCATTTTCTGTCAGAGTTTGACTTTTAGTCAAGACTTCTTTGCTCCAACATAAGTTTTATGGTCTGTAAATTCTAATGTTCCTCCGGGTGAGGTGATTTTTGGAGTTCATCTCTTTGTTATTTGCTTACCAAAAACCTTAACTTGATCTGAAACTTCTGCCTGCCCTGCATGCTGTCAGCTTTTCGGAACATTGGAAATCTTATTGGGCGCTCACGGGGTTAACTCGGATTTGTGTTTCTTGCAAATGCTGTTTGACTGCTGAAACTTTAACAGTCTGGAAGGGGTGTCTCTTCAGTCTAATGGAGCGCTTCTTGCTTTGACTTGGCTTATAATAATCCACAGATATTTTGAGTGCAGCTTTCCTGATGGTAATTCTGACCCACTTATTCTACAGAAACTTTTGGTGCTGTGAGATGCTGCAAATATTCTTTCTGATGTAGTTTATAAAGCTAGGGTAGGCTATATTTGGCCATATTAAACTTTTATTGTGGATAATCTGTATGTTACTCCTTACTTCTGAATATTCCTGTCAACTCTGGGAAGATGGCTTAAAAGAAACAAAGGTTGGCTATGGGTAAAACTTGATGCCAATCAGAATATATTTCACTGACCCTTACCTACTTGTGGTAAAACAACAAGTTAACATGACTGATAAATAATAATGATACAAATCCCCCTGTATCATATAAAACCAGCATCAGGAGATCATTCTAGAACCAGCTTAGAACAGAAATTACCAGAGAAAAGGAAGGAGGGTAGCAAAGAAGGGGGCCATGTCTCCCAGTGACACTTTCACAGGTCTATAGATACTTTTGGTTGTCATATTTGTGAAGAAGTAACATCAGTGGCATCAAATGGGCAATGAGTAAAGACAGAGAACAGCTAAACACAACCTGACAGTCTTCACCACTGGTCCTTAGCCAAGGATTACTAGGTGTCTTGGCTCCTTTTATGCTGCCGTGACAAAATGTCATAACCAAGGCAGGTTATAGAAAAAGAGTTCATTTGGGCTTCCAATTCCAGAAATCTAAGGGCCCATCATGGTGCGGAAGTATGGTAAGAAGCTGAGAGCTCACATTTTCAAACCTAAGCACACAGCAAAGAGAACTAGTGTAAGCCTGTTCATTTCAGGGGCCACTGCCAGTGATGCACTTCTTCCAGCAAGGATGCACCTCTAACCACCTCCCCCCAAATAGCACCAACAGCAAGAACCAAGTGTTGAGAGAGCAGAGTCCATGGGAGACATTACTCATACAAACCACCAAACCCAGCTTCAGATGCCAATAATGTGGATGCAGAAACACTGTGCTTAGAAGACTAGATCCAAGAGCGATTTCTTCCTTTCATATCTTTGGGAAAGTACCCACATTATAAGCCAATATGACAAAAACCTTGGCCCATTTATGTATTGCCCATTCAGCCAAGTGTCTTCTAGGCTTAACTGTGACCCCCCTCCTGCATATTTTTGCTTTATTGTGGTTGTACTATTTCCGTCACTTTTGACTTTGATACATCTGGACTTTCCGAATAAATGTTACATATTATATTTATAGCTAGGGATAAATGATAGCGTGGGATCCCTCTGTCTGCCTAGTAAAGTTGAAAGACAGGGGACTGAAACCCCGAGGTCCTGTCTAGACTTCAGGGAATCCTGACTCTTTTTCACAACCCAGTATTGTACTGATCAATTATTTTAGAGGCCACAAAACTTGAGTCAGTAGTCCTTCTCAGTAAGCAACGTGATAGACTGACTGCATTGTGCGTAAGCAAAGGCAGCTCTTTGATAAAATTCTAGGAGAAAGGTATTAATGCCAAGTGCAAAATCTAAATTTTTTAAAAAATCTAACTTTTTTAAAAAGAAAATCTAATTTCTTGGGCATGTTTAAAGACCCAAGGCTCCTTACCACTTTACTGGTTATCATGTTGGCATGGACGAATATGTAGAGTTTATCAAGGACCAAGATAATACTGTGGAGCCAAGTGCACAACAGAATTAATAGGGCTTTGTACAGCAAAGAAATAATAGGCTGTGGTGATTTATAGCTATAGGGCTGTGTAACCTATGTATAACTTCATATCATCTGGTATTATGTGTGGTAGATACTGTGAAACATCTTCTGATACTGATTCTGAAAAGAATATGACACTGATTCAGACTCCATGGAAGAAACAGAGCCAGATGACCCAGTTTGCATTTAAGATGACATATCTGTATTCAAATGAGCAGAATCATGCCTCTCAAGGTAATGTGTAGTTTTCATGTTTATAGCATCATGAAAAACAGGTTCCAAAGATTTTGAATTCAGAAATTCAGAGTGATCATTTAACTATTTTCTAATTGCCTATTTAAAAACCTTCCTCAATGTGGTTAACAACTGAGAACTTATAGAACACATATACTATGTTCTAAAATATTTTTTTTAAAAAAGCCCTCCTAACTTTCAACACATTATCCGCCTGCCGTTGCTAAAATCTTTTCCTCTTCCTTTCAAGCTGCAGTGCGTACCCTTGAACCACCCACCTCCCTGTCTTCCCTGGCTTAGTCCCTCCCCGCCACTTATGAATCTTCAGTTGGGTCACTCTTGACCATGGCCCTCAGAAATCACCTCACCATTTGATAGCATACCCGAGGAGCCAACTGTTGCCAAATAGCTATCTCTTTCCATGTCAAAATCCTTCACATTGTTTCTACCACACATAATACCAGATGATATGAAGTTATACATAGATTACACAGCCCTATATCTATAAATCACCATAGCCTATTATTTCTTTGCTGTACAAAGCCCTATTAATTCTGTTGATGCACTTGGTGACTGGTAATTATCCTCTTATTTTTTTATTTATTTTTATCCAGTTCTATTTATGTGACTGACAAGGTGAAAAATATTTTTGTTTAATATTATTTTCTGTCAATAATTTCATGTCATTTTATCTAGTCAGCTCAGATTTGACTTTACCTTCTGCATGTTTTCATTCAAAAAATTTTGTGGCAATCTGGGAAAACCCCGAAATTTGTATATGGAAAGGGGAAGAGAGAGAGTGGAAGAAGGGTCATGTCTGAAGGCCTGAGAAGGCTTCAGAAGATGACAATGTAGGAATATAGTATGAGGTCCTCCATTTTGGAAAGGGTGAACCTCACTGTAAGAAAGACTACAAAATTCAGCTTCTATGAATTCAGGAATTAGACATACTTTGCTTATTTCTAAGCAGGTGCTAGCGTATACTTAGTGGGGAAGATAAAGGAGAGCTGGTACTACCAGGTGACACAGTGCTTGATAGAACAGGGGCTCTAGGAGCTCTTGTGGCTGAATGCTAGCAGACACTTGTCCTCACACACACCATGGTAAAAATCCAGCAGGATCTGTAGCACTACTTACTACCTGTTGGATCCTCACTAATAAAGGCCAGAATTGAAAGTGCTAGAATTTCATGGTGGTGGGACATTGATGAAACTCACTAGGTCATATATATAAGAGCTTTATATATAGAAAGCAGGTCTTATAATTCTTGTGTCTCTATGAATCTTTACAGTGAGATTCAAGAACATTGGGGAGTCAGAGATATGGGGAAAAAAAGGTAGCATTGAGTCCATTATTTCAGAAAACAGGATGCAAATGAAAGTAAGCATGTGTGTACCCATGAGTCTCTATTTGAAATTGGGTTTTAGTTTTCTAATACAATGTGTTTTAATTCTTAAATTTTTCAACTTCTGGGGTAACTTTTAAAAAGCTACACTTTTAGCGCACAAAATAATGGCTTTTCCTTGGACATTTTCATAGATGTGTACCATTGTGCCTTTCTTACACACAGGATTTGTTAGTAACCCCCTCCCCACTTTTTTCTTCTCCACCAATAAATTCACTTTCTGCTTTCATATAAAATGTGAATGCCACGTATGTAAGAAAACATGTTATTTTGTTGAATCTGGCTTCTTTTCTCATAACATGTTAATCTGTGGTTCTGTACATTTTCCTATAAATGATATAATTTCATTCTTATTTGTGGCTGACTTATATTCTGCTGTGTATACATACTTCATTTTCTTTGCTCTTTTAAATGCTGATGGGTATCTAGACCAGTTCTATACTATGGCAGTTGTCAGTTGTGTGGTCACGCACACTGATGGGCAGTCTCTCTGCAGCATGGTAGCTTAAAGTCCTTTGGTTCTATACTCAGTATTGATACAGCTAGATCTCATGGTAGTTCTATTTTCAATTGAGAAACCTCTATATTGATCTCCGTAGTTGCTGCTTCAGTTCAAATTCCTAATAACAATATATAAGGGTCCTCCTTTTCCCACAAACTGCCATGATTTATTTTTTGTTAAGGATAGCCTTCTGAGAAGGGTGAGCTGAAATCTTAAAATGGATGTCACATACAGTTCCTTAATGGCTAAGGATGTTGAAAATGTATTTTGATGTTGTTGCTGGTGGTGGTATTTTTTGCTTGTCTGTTCTGTTTTGTGTTCCCAAGATAGGGTTTTTCTATGTAGCCATGGCTGTCCTGGAACTAACTCACTCTGTAGACCAGGTTCTCCTTGAACTCATAGAGATCCACCTGCCTCTACTTCCTGAATGCTGGGATCAAAGGCATGTACTACCACTACCCTGTGAACACTTAAAAATATTGACTGGCTATTTGTATCTCTCCTTTTGAGAACTTTCTATTCAATGAATTTGCTTGTTTATTGGGTGATTTAGTTTTTGATGTTTACTTTTTGAGTTCTTTATATGTTCTGGGTATTTATCCTCAATTAGATGTTCACATGACCAAACTTTTCTCCAATCAGGTAGACTATTTCTTCAGTCTGTTGATTGTTTCCTTTTAAATTTCATAAAGTCCATTTGTCAGCTGTTGAAGTTCTTTCTTGAGTTATTAAAATTCTTGAGTAGCTTTTGCAAAATGGCTTCTTTGGTGGAGATACTAGACTTGTGGTGCTGTATTGAAAAGTATAGATACAAATGGATTCTACCTATGTACATAAGTATCGAGCAAGGCCAAAGCACCCTCTTTGACCATGGCACAAATTCTTCAATCTACCTGATCATTGATGTGTTTGTATTCACTCTTTGGACACCTAACAAACTGCTGGTCCTTTAACGCTTTACTGCATCTTCATGGAATAAATATTCTAAGAAGAGAACTACCAGACTTCTGTTTTCTACTGATGGCCATGGTCACCACGTTGTCTCTTAAACATCCTATTTCCTCTTAGCCTGGACATGTCATACTCATACTTTAAGAGGCCATTGCTTCTAATTCACCCATGCTGGAAATAAGTAAGGACTCCAGGACCTATCTTTTTATCAAGTATGTACCCTCATGCACTTGCTTAATGATGCCTCCTGGGAGCAAAGTACACTAAGCCACTGGCAGCAGGGCCAGGTGGCTTTTTCCCTCTGTGACTCACCTGTTTGGTCTTGGTCCAGTATGCCTAGGATGAAGGCTGAGTTTCCTAGAGCAAACCACGATTTCAGATGACCCAGATCTCTCATATGACTGAAATGTGTAAATCACAATGTAGCCTTGGGCAGCAAAGCAAACACAAAACACCCAAAGCCTACCTGGGGTAATCTTTCCAACAGGGAGCCCCTAGGCTGTTTCAACAAAGGGTAGGGATAACAGCAGCATTCAACAGCTTGATGGAAAAATTTTGCTCAACCTTGGCCGTGGAACAACTTTGTAACTAAATGGGTTTTAGAACTCTCCCAGTGTCGCCTGTGCATTGTGCAAATGTTAGATTTGATAAATTTACCCCAGAGCTCCACAAGACCAGTGAATACTACTTTTTAAATATTTTTTTCAGCTGCTAAGCACAAGCGTGTCCTCCACTGATACACATGACATTCCTGTACTATTATTCTATGAATAGTTTTATTTCAAAGTAAATTTGTGAATCTGAAAACTTGAATTGAGTAGATACAAGAACAATAAACTTTTCTCTTAGTGATTATAACCTTCTGGGAGAGTGTGTCAGCCTTCTTAGACTAAGCTAATAGTGAATCACTTTAGAAACAACATCACAGCCTTTGTGTTAACTAAAGAGGAAAAGGAGATATTGATAAAGAATAATGAAAGAAATTTATTCTTGGAAAGAAGGGCCCGGGACTTGGGCTCTTTTAGTTGTAATGAATAAAATCTGCTCAAAGTTGTTTGAGAAAAAAAGTAGTTAGAGAGAAATCTAGATGGAAATGACCCCTTCACAGCAAGGCTGAATCAGCTCTTCTCTCAGGATTGGCTCCCTTCTCTAGATGCCTCCTTTTCTAGAAACATGTTTTCTGATGTTACTTCCTAATCTGCATTTATTCTAGTTTTCCCTGAATTCAACTGGCTTTTCTGCTTACAGAATGGGTGATTCAGACCTTTCAGATAGCTGCCCTCAGTTTGCAGTGCCTCAGGCTTCCTGGCTTACAGTTCATTGGCTTTACAACCTTTGGGGTTTCATAGAATTAGTTCCTAAGAAGAACAAACTTACTGGTTAGGACACAAAGTAGCAGGCTGCCGTCTTTTCTAGACAGGAGCCATTTTGTTGATTATATATTTCTTTTATATCCCATCAGCTGCAGTCAGAATTAGGATGGATAGCTATTCAAAAGGCAGACGTGGCAGTGGGGACACATGCCTTGAATACATATTTTCTGAAGAAAATGCTCCCTGCTAACAAGTGATGGTTTTGTTTGTTCTCTCACTTGTCCATTTATTGATCTCCTATCTATTGACAAAACTCTTTTGTTTTGGGTACCATGCCAGGTGCTCTGAATGCATTCTCTGTTATGATACTGAACATTAGGCTTGACTTAACTCTGAAAATAGGGAAGGTTATATTTGTACAATACTATCCATGAAACTTGATTCGATAAAGGGCCCCATACAGTGGTAAGTATTTTCTGTGCAGTTTCTGTAGCCCTTACATGGGATTTATAAATTAGGAGAACCATACATAGAGTGATCAATGTTGTGTTTGTGGCAAGAACATGAGGAGAGTTCAGATAGGAGAACCAAAGTCTAGTTTTAACTAATCCTCTTATTTCTGTGTTGCAGACTTTTCTGTGGTTTAGTGGGTGAAACCCAATTCCTTGCATGCGCTAGGCAAGTGCTCTATCACAAAACTACATCCTTGCTTAGTTCTAAGGCTTGTGTATGCAGTACTCAGTGGGAGTTTACAATCACTGCACCAAGACTCTGTTAAAGCTTAATAAGACTTGAGATTATTGTCTCTAATCCTCGAATCTTTTAAATAAGAGGACCAGAAAAAATAAGAGCACTCTTCTAGACCTGACCTGTGTATTAGGAGTGATATACACCCAAATGTTTAATGCCCACTCTTGTGCTCTCCCTGAAAATTACAAACAGTGTACTGGGTAGGGTTTTCTAGAAGCAAAGATCTTCTCTTGTCTAAAAATGGTGTTACACAATGACACATGGTATTTCATAGTTTTTTGGAATAATTCAAAAGAACTCCAGAGATATGGGTTTTGAGGCGGAAAGTTGGTTGATTTATTCAACACTTTTATGGCATTGATTTTAAGTTAACATTCTAATTTTGTCCTGGTCATATTTTGAAAATTGTTGCTTCCTTTCCCTGAAAATCTTGAAAAGCAGCATATATTCTACTTAAGAAAATTATATAAAATGTGTCTTCTGAGTGGAGAATTTTATGATAAAGGAAAAGAAAAACCTTGCAACTTAATTGTGGTAATTGGAGCAAAGTAGGTACAATGGAAATTACAGAAAGGATTTAACTTTGAACTCTGTTGGTTCCTATGTGCACTGTGATGTAGTATTCACTGTATAGATGGATTTTGTTAGCTACAAAACATGAGACTGCCCATACTTATTGAGTAGTTGTGTGGATCAAGTCTATAAGAACATTGTTATGAAGATGCTTGGGTTTTTACCCCTTCCATCCTGTCTACACACGACTGATACAGAATCTGTCACGTGCATAAAAAGCAGAGGTGTTATTTTGTATTCCAGCCTATGCTGAGTTGACATCTAACACCTGGGGAAAGCACTTCCATTGGTTCATTTTCAGTCTTCTCCTTTACCACCCTAATAATGAGATTAAAACCCTGGTCAAGAAAGGGCTTAGGCATTGCTGAAAACAAAATAAAATTATAATTCCTTTAGAGTGATAAAGATCATTCTCATGTTATTCTTTATGACACATTTCTTTTCTTTAGAAAAAATTTTCTGTTTTCATTATTTTGAAGTCTGCAATTTAATGATTTAAGTAATGCCCACTTTGTCATTGTTACTTATTTATTTAAGTAAAAATAACCAATTATATATTGGATTATAACTGAAAATTGTGTCAAAATTTTGTTGTCCTTCAGAAAAATTTACTTTACTTGTAAAAATACTATGATAATTTTGTACCATAAACCTTTGAGAGTGGCATTTGGGAAATTATTTTGGTATAATTTTCCTCCAAAACTATGTAGTCCTTTATGGATATATCCTATACTGTGAAGAATCTTATTCTTGGTGAGAAGGTGTGGATGAGAATCACTAAAAATTAAGAAATACTGAGGCTGATTGTAAAGATTATAAGTGAATCAATGCCTATGTGTGGGTTAAGCTTTCAGCCACTGATGGAGTCTTTAGGTAATCAAATATACAAGGGGCCTGTGGTATGTCCTTAAGTAATGTTGTAACAGTTGACACAGAAAAAGTCTCTTTTCTCATAGGATTACTTTCTAGAATGTGAAACTTTGTCTTTTCAAACAATAGGCCACATCTTTTGATACTGTATAACAGAGTTTATTGTTTCATGTAGCAAAAAAGATAGTAGTTATCATCAGATGTATGCTTAATATCCAATTTTGTAAAAGTATGTACCTATGTATAAATGTTTCAAGAATACAGAAAGTTTTTTTTTAAAATATGTAAGATTTTTATGTTCATGTTGATGAGTATCCTTTATTTTATTTACTATAGGCTCTTTTTAGAAATCTAAACCTTTAGCATGGTCCAAAGAAGACCCACACTCAATTATGTAAAAAAAAATTCCTTCAAAGCTTATTTGTGTTGATTTTTAAAAGACTATTTACATAGCTAGGCCTTGGAAGATGGAGGTAGAAAGGACTAAGTTCTTGACTCATTGTTTATGTGAAGTATATTTTTTTACATGTATCTTTAGCTTTTCATTTTTAGATATTGAATTTGGGTTCATTTTCATCTGTAAAGTAAAAGGAATATACCTTGAGTCTATAGATAGATTAAAGTACCTGTGTTTTAGTTATGCAAATGGTCACTGTACTCTAGACTTACAAATTTGCCTGTGGCAATGCTGGGCTCTCTGTTCAGTCACCGTAGCCAGTGACCTTCTGTGGTGTCTGTTCCTCCCAAGCTCTTGAGATGGGAACACACAGAGTGCTGTGTTCCGTGTCATGTCAGTCATTCCTCTCTTTGACTTTACTTGTGTTCTCAAGTCAATATGTTCCAGATTAATGAGGCATTTGTTCTTAATCAAGAAACTATTTAAGAATACACTTTTAATTTTAATGACTTGTTTATGATTAATTGTTTCAATCTGCCCTTCTCTTCCTTGAGGATACTTCAAAGATGCAGCCTTTTTTTTTTTTTCCTGAACATTCCCCAATGCCTGTGTATTGGCAGTTGCTACACCATGTGGATCTCAAGGGATTGAGCCCAGTTATCAATTTCCTTGAGAAAACCATTCATCCCTTAAACTAAAATCCACTTTTAAAAATAATTATAACAGCAGCAATTGGCAAAAATCGAATGGTTAAACATTACTTTTATTTCTTTGGTTTTTTTTTTTTGAGGCGAGGTTTCCCTGGGTGGTCTACCATGGAATCACTGTATAGCATCAGATGGACCTGGAGTTACAATGCTCTCTGCCTTACCCCACCAAGAGCCAGAGTTATAGGTGTAGATCACTACATCTGGCTAGTGTGTGTGTGTGTGTGTGTGTGTGTGTGTGTGTGTGTGTGTCCGTATCCATGTCCGTGTCTGTGTGTGTCTGTGTCTATGTCTCAGTGCCTGTGTCTTAGTATGTGTAAGAGTGTGTCTGTGTCTCTATGTGTGTGCACATGACATAGCCTTCAAATAGAAATCAGAGGACAACCTCAGATGTCTATTCTCACCTTTTACCTAGTTTAATACAGAGTCTTTTGCTATTAACCACTGTGTCCACGAGGCTATGCAGCCTACATGCTTCTTGGCATTCTCCTTTCTCTGTGCCCCCTTCCCCCAACCCTCAGTTCCTCATAGGACTTCTGGGATTACAGATGTGGACTATTGCTCTGGCTTTGCATGGCTCTAAGGATTAAAACTCAAGTCCTCACACTTGCATGGCTGACTCTTTCCTGACAGCGCCATGGACTCTCTGTACATCATGTTTTTAATGTTCTTTTTAAGTGTATATGTGTAGTACAGTCTTATTGTTTGATGAGCAACAAGCCCAGAAGTAATTTTTGAAGTAATTGCATTTTCCTAACTCATCTACACTCTGCCATTAGCTGACTTAATTAAAATTTATTCTGTTGATTTCTTTTTATTTAAATAAAATGGCACATCTATGGATGTGTGCTGTATTCAAAGCTACAAAAGTAAATGACCCACGACCACATAACCATAGCAGCTAACATTTACTGAGTACTTAGAACATCCCAGGCTCTGTTACACAATCCTTAAATGTATTATCTTATTTATACTTCACAACTACCACAATTGTGGCGTTCTTAATTTTACCAATTAAGAAACTTGAGGACCAGAGTTGCTAAGTAGCTTCTTCCAGGTCACACAGATGGTAAGTGATACTTACAAGTAGGAAACTAATGTCAGCCTCCAGAACCCAGAGCCTGAAAGAAAATGTACAACTATATGCATTAAGAAGCTTCCAGCAGTTGCCCATTCTTTCGCAGAAATGTAAGTTATTTTTATTTCTGGGATGCATTTATATCCCTTACCTATATCTGGCCGAAGGACCAGATACATTATTTTATCAGTCTTTCCCGTAGGAGCCCAAACTTAAAGGAATCAATTAGATTCTTCCCAGATTGATTGCGTTTGCTTATTTGTTAGACAAATTGCCAGCAAAAAGAGATAAAGGCAGCTAAGTGGTTATGGGAAATTTCAGGTGAGAAATGAGATGCAAGATTGACAGAAACCATTCTGGGGTTGCCTCCTGTGCCCTTGAGATGGACACAAGAGTCTGAGACCATACCCTGTTGGACATCCATGTTAGATGTTCAACATTGCTGATTCTCCTTGCCTCTACAACATATATGCTCCACTGGAAAAGGTTTCAGGGTAAAGAGGACTCATTCTGCTTTTGAAATGAAGACTCAAAATAATATTGTTCTCAGCTCCACTCTGGATCTGACATAGTAGAGCCATTTAAGGCTTGATAGCTTTCTAGTATAAGGTTTTATGGGAATGATGGTATTACCCTGTCCCATTGCTGGTGACAGCATCATATAGAGCATTATCCACCAAGATTTATTGTCCAGAAGTTTAGCACACTTCAGCTGTTTCACACAAGTTGCCATTTACTTGGTCCTGACATCTTTGGGGTCATACTTTGCTTTGATGCTGGGAAGCTTATACCAGAGTTCTTTGTCACTACTGTAATGAAACCCAAGGAATAGTTTAAGCAAAGTAACTTAAGCAAAGGGGAGAATTTTGAAGACCCACAAAATGCTGTTGGCCTTGGGGTAGAGCTGGAAAGAAGAATTTGACACTTTTTTTTTTCACAGCTCGCCTCAGTGTCTGGCCCCATTAGCCCAAATCTACATGGCTCTCACATATTCTGATATATATTCTATCTATCTGTCTGTCTCTCATATATATAAAATCTATCTATCTGTCTGTCTCTCTGTTCTCTGTCTGATCTATCTATCTATCTATCTATCTATCTATCTATCTATCTCTTTTACATATCACATATGTTTTATTTCTCCTATTTCCTTCCCATTCTGCTCCATATGATTAGAAATATACTCATGATAGTTGACTGTTGGTTTTCCAATTACAGTTCAGGTGAATTCTCCCCCTGACCAAAAAGAAACCAATCAATGATTCTAAATACAATTTCTTCAAGGTCATATCCAGTTTTTCGATATTCACCTAGCCCGGATCTATCAACTGTAGATAGGAGATGGGACTGAGGAAGAGATGGTAATGGCCCCTCCACTTTCCTCTCCCCTTTTCTTATTTCTCCTTTTTCTCTCCACCTACTCTTTCTGCATCCCCATCCATCTTCAATATCTCTCTTTAACTGTTTCTTTTTGATGTATTAGGTCTTGAACCCTAGGCCTCGCACATGCTAGGCAGCCACTCTATCACTGAGCTATTTCCCTTCCCATCTGCTCTCTCTTTAGCCCTAACAAGTGATATAGTAAAAATAAATACTTTTTTTTATTATCTGAAAGAAAACAATGGTTGACATGAAAAAAAAGTTACCCCATTCACCACATCTTTCAGAATTCATATTGTACCTTCTTAACATTGTGATGGGTGCATTTGGACAGGCAAAAGAGATAACAATTTAACCCCAAATTGAGTTTACCTGACTTTCATAAAATGTGTTTATGTTTTTCTTATAAATGGATGTCTTCATAAATTGATTATACTTTAGCTTTCAGCTTCACAGATGATAGCAAGTAATTCATTAAGAGTACAATAATTGAAGGGAAGAAAATTAAATTCTGGGTTATTTCCATGAAACTACACAATAAGACTTGGAGCCAGGGAAAATAATAGCATTGGAGAAGACAAAGTTTGGGACTAATTGGATATGCTAAACTAACAGATGAGCAATGAAAACTAAGACTGACCTATAAAAGCTACAAGCCATTGTGAACTTGTGGTTTGTGTCTTAGGAGAACCAGCATTCAGTTTTGTCTCTTCATTCACCCTCCCTTGTCCTAGGTCAAAGTCTGATTAGTAGCATAGCACCCTGCTCCATTCCTCACTGATTTCTGAGTTCTACCAGTCTGAGACTCACTACACTAACAGAAGATGAGAGAACAGGAGAAAGGGCAGTAGAGACTTTCTTCCTGGCGCACTCCCTTTTTAGTGTTCCATGGCTTCAAGAAGCTGTTTCTATCACTGACGAGACATCTTATGAGGCAGTGTAACAAAGATTCCAGTTTCTACGTGGCTGTGGAAAAGACCCTTCATCCCTCTAGAAAATGTCTCTCTTAGAATCAGGAACAGGATCCTCCCTGTGGCTAGGCACTGCACCTTACCTTTTTCTGTTTCTTTCTCTGTCTGCCCTCTCATCTGTTGTTTCTTCATTAAAATCTGTTCACTTGAAATCTCATTTGTTGCTGTAATCTTAATAATTAGTAAATGAAAAGATGTAGGGAAATGGGCGTGTGTGTGTGTGTGTGTGTGTGTGTGTGTGTGTACTTGAGAGCATAAAATTTTCATATGGTTGGTGGAGGTTGGTAGATCAAAGATTAGTGACTGGACATTCCTGAGCAGGAGTTTGTGTTGTAGTCTTACGATAGAATTTCTCCTCCTCCTTCTTCTCTTCCTCCTCTTCCTCCTCTCCCTCCTTCTTTTTCTCCTTCTCCTCTTCAAGTCTCCTCCTCCTTTTCCTTCTAATTCTTCTTGGTTTTTTTCTTCTTTCTTTGTCTTGGAAACATCCGACTTGTCGTTAAGCCTTTTGACTGTTGAGGACTATTTCCCTTACTGAGATTCAACTGATCACATCTACACAGCAGCTCCACAGGGGTACTGAGTGAGTTCCATGCTTGAATAACTGGGTTCTCAAATCTAGCCAGTTTGAAAGACAGACCCTATATAAAATAATTTTTCATATCTGAGATATGTAGTGCAAAATGAATCTTTTCCAAAGAGCTAGCTGAGCAGAGAAAATGTGAATACATCAAGCCTCTACTTCTCCCAGTGTGACAGTGACAGTCAAGTCTGTCCTGTCCTTAGAGTGTGACAAAGGCTAGTTAGAATTTGATTCCTGCTCATTCTTTGTTGGCAGGGGGATAGATTGGAAAGGTGGTCATCACACATTAGGGCTTTGCTCTATGTGTGTTCCCAAAAGGCGTATAATTTTGTGAAGGGGAAAACATACAGTGCAGAAAGAACAATGAGCCAGGCTGAGGTGTCTGGACCATTTGCAGCTGGTAATTTTCTTCTCTCTTTTTTAGGTTTTAGATGGGTATGGTATCATCTAGCACCTGACCTTTTTCTTTTTTTCTCTTTCTGGACACAATAATGTTGTAATTTGGATGTTGATCTGTAGTTCATGGTATATCATAGTTTGCAAATTCATTGATCAAACCTTTCCTGAGCAGAAAGCACGTTGAACATTATATGAAGAACTCCAAACTCTAAAGTATTTTCATTGGACAAGGTCATTGGCTAAACTTTGAGTGGTACACCTCTGATCATTAATGGTCTCCAGATTGTTCAGGAAACACAGATTGAGTGAAAGGAGCATGTAGAACAAGCTCTGGGAGTTTCACACAAAGTCAGTGCTAAACCTTAAGATCCATAGACATCTCAAATCCCACAGTTAAGGGACAGTTAAGGACAGTTAAGGGAAATATGCTTGGAACAGCCACCAAGGAGAAGAAATAGGAAAATAAAGAACAAAGATGTATTAGGAAGCCAGCTGTAAGGAGAAAAAACTCTACAGTTTCTGGTGGAGGTTAGGACCAATGTGGTCATGACTAGGGAGGCTTTGGGAGAACATAAAAGCTTTTGGTTGACCCAGAGATTAATCTGAAGAGAAAAGGTCACATATTACTCTTCTCTTTGTCACCCTCCTGGCTTTCCATTCTATTTAATACAGACCACATTTTCTTCCCAAGGTTTCATATCAGTTTTCTTTGAAGTGCATCTGAACTCTGACCTTGGTTGGTACTCTGTCCTACACCTTAGGCCATGCTTTTTTCTAACATAGCAGGTGTTTCTGAAGGAGAGTGTGTCTTGACTCACGGGGAAAGAATGATGCAGAAAATGGGAGAAAAAAATGCCGAGCAGAGTGCTGTGTGCAGTAAGCACTCAAAAGAATCCTCTCAATTATCCCAGGATCATATGGTTATAGGTTATTGGTTTGTTTGTTTGTTTTACAGCTTATCTCCAGAGGTGTCCATCACATGAGAATTAATTGCTGAGGGTCCATGTGTATTTCCTATTTTTAAAAACTGGAGATGAAATTACGTTTTCACTCCAACAGGGGATTCCAGAGAAACTGTAGCTAATCTCTTCTCATTTGCCTAAATGCACACTCTCCATGATTCAAATTTCTTTACATAGTGTTAGCTTCAAAATACCATCTGGTTCTTCCTTTTCAAATCTTTTGAATAGGCAGACTTATGATGCTGAGCTGTTCTGGTTATTATCACTTAAGGATGAAGAGGTATAAATTCTATCCTTACAGGGTTGATGGGAGCCTGTCAAGTTTCAGCCTCTAGACTGTATTTAGTACTAGTCTAAGATTCTTTTTCTGTTGTTTATTACCTATTCCACAGTGTCCTAGCACCAAGAAAAAAAATTGCTTCTTTGAATCCTTGGCATTTCTCTTGGCTTTCTTTAAAACGAGGAATAACAATAACAAACATAACTGAAACAAATCTCATAGACAGTCTTCCAATCCAGTCTTCCCTGTTAGCTGCTATTTGACAGAGCTGGTCTATGTTCTCATTAATCCCCAGCCTGAACACTCAGATAAATGCCATCTGGCCTCAGAGCTTTCTTGCATTTTCCTTTCTGCTATTGCAGCAATGCCTCCTTCACTGAAAGTCTAACCTAAGACTTTCTTATGACAAGTGTTCTCAGAAACCAGAATTTCCCCATCACTTCCTAGAGTTAAGAGCTGCCAGAAAAACAAACAAAACCCTCTCTGAGCTTTTGTCCCTCTGGATTTCTCACTCCATCCTGGCTGTCCACAAAGACAGCCAAAAGATTACATGGGAGCGAGTATGTTCTTGAGCCAACTTTCTGTTCTAGATGTCTGCCCTTTCCCCTGATGCCTCCCTCACGCTGCTTCTTCTAGGAGTGGCTTCATTCCGTACTGACCTTGTCTATGTACACTACTTTCTTTGAGATGGTCAGTTCTCCTCTCTCTTTCACAGCAGCTTAAAAAATTTTAAAGAACTGCCAGTTATTTTTTCTAGATTGATATTTGACTCAAGAAGTACCAGAGGCTCATTAAAGTTCACTGTGGTCCTTGGTGTCTAAAGACAGTAAATTTTCAATTCATAGCCTTTTAGTACTTCCTTTACAGATAAACTTGGTTATATAGGCATATTGCCACTGCTGTATTTTGTATCCTGATGCTAGACTCTCAGCTTTGGATGTCGACATGATTGCTTTTTAGCGGAATGCTGCCAGCTGAGTTGTTCCAGGTCCCCTGCTTTGTTGAATGGGGAATAATAATAATAAAACCATTCTTTAAGGTTATTATGATAATCCATATTTACAGGACACTACCAATTAATAAACAAAACATGCCTGGAAGGAACCTGACACATTAGTACATGTGAAACAACTGCTACCCCTCTGTGATTACCCTTGAGTCCCTGGATGCAGATTAGAGGAAATACCCAGTACCACCTGTCACAGAGCTAATGTCATCAGTGGAGGATACAGCAATGTCATGGTGAGAAAGGAAAGAGACTTTAAGCAAATGTCAAATAACAAGAGCTTAGATACATCTTACCACATTATCAACATGAGTGGAGCACCTTTAGAGGAAGATTTTAGACATAGAAGAAATGGCCAACACAATTTTGGGGGAAGGCATGCCTTATGCTATGGATAGCAAGATTTCTAAGGTTCTCTAAAACAATACTAATAGTTTCATCACACACCACAAACAACAACAACAACAACAAAAATCAGTGAAAAAATATGCTTTAATAGTTGCTCAGTTTGCTCTTTGGAGATTCTATGCCCCGAGTATGTTATTCTACTCAGTTACTCTTTCTGACAAGACAAATAACGAATCTTGGCACCAAAGCAAGAAACTTGCCCCCCTGGAGGTCTGGAAGCCCATGGAAAGGTGGCTATGGAGCCACCTGTGTCTATTTTTAACCCACTCTTCCTTGGCACGAGGTCTCTGGTTACATGAGCCTTGTGTCCTCAATCTTGAAGATTGGTCTGTTTCCAGCATGAGAACAAGAGTCTGTAGCTGACCCAGATAAATGTACCTGAGTCCTAGAAGTTACCCTCTATGGGACAATATTCAAGCTGTTGGATGGATTTAGATACATAGTACACACACACACACACACACACACACACACACACACACACGCAAATAAAGTATATAACCAATTATATGTAACCAGACAAATAAATGTATGTAATTAACTATACATAAGTTACTATAGATTACACAACTACAAATTTTGGGCTCTGAGTCTACGCTCATCCCTAAATTGGCTTCAGGGTCTGGCTGGACTCCAGAATAGTGTGAGCAATCCTATGATTAGAGATGACCTGGACTCCGTGGGGTCTGTCTAGTTTTGCTTCAAAGCTGAGCCAATAAACCCTCCGCCTTGTGGTTGGAGCTGAAAGGCCATGAAAGATTTGAACAATATCCTCAGTTCTTTCTGTATAGTGTTTCATTGTTTACTACGAAGCACCGCAATTATTTGAAAGGTGCATTAGTTTGTTTCCATCCGTCATTTAAAATAAAACCTGAATGATTGTTTAATCAAAGTTGTTAGTAATCTAAAGCATGCATCCTCTCTGCTGAGAGCTGGCTTTCCTTTCTTTGGTCTGCAACAAGAGGGTGAGTGCATGAGTCACTTTGGGTTTCTGTAACAAAGTACCATAGGCAGGGTACATTAAACAGCAAGCATCTATTTCTCAGTCATGGTTCTAGAGTAGAAAAGGTCCTAGACAGTATCGTTAGCTGAGTTCTTGGTAAGGTTTTCTGTTTTTATTTTTTATTTTTTTCCAGCTCATAAATGGCTGCATTTTCCGATGGCAGAGAAAGGAAACCGGTGTCCTTTCCCATCCTATCAAAGGGTCAGCTCTTATGGTTTTAAGGCTAGCCTTCTCTGTTCTGGTTTGAATATACAGGAACCTTAATTGCCTGAGCTAGAATACTGGGAAATGGAAACTTTAGCTATGATAAGGAAGTGAGAGTTCTGCCCTTCAGGATGCATTAATACTTTCAGCTCAGGAGTGTTCTGCTTATCAACGTTGACGTCAGCCAACCTTCTGTATTGGTGAGCTATAGGGTGCCTTTTATCATTTTATAACACCGCAAGATGTGTTATTGGAGGCTGCTCACTCTCTCAGGTGACTCTCCAGCCTCTAGAGCAGTGGTTCTCAACCTTCCTGATGTTGGGGACCTTTAATACTGTTGATCCTCATGTTGTGGTGACTTTCAACTCTGAAATTATGTCACTGCTACTTCATAACTGCAGTGCTGCTACTATTATGAATGTCAATGTAAATATCTGATACGCAACCGCAAAGGGGTTGCCACTCACAGGTTGAGAACCACTGCTCTAATAAACATGAACTAAATGAACTTATGTCCTTTATAGTCTCTGGTATTCTCTTATAAAAGCCAAGGAGAGCTCAAGACAAACTTCATAAAGCCCTACCTCCTAATGCCATCACACTGGGAGGAAGGGCTTTGATCTCTGAATTGGGGGGAGGTAAGCACAAATTTAGTCCATAAAAGCAACCACAGCTATTTAACGTTTGGTTGAGGAATAGACTTTAAAAAAAATTATGCAATGCCAATTTTGAAACCTTTATATTTAGAATCAAGGATATTTGCTTTCACACCCCTTTTGTGGGCATTTAACCAGCATTAATATTTTAATTAAACATTGTATTTCAGGCTTGCATTGATGTCTAAATGTCGCTGGAGTCTACGTTCTTTTTTGCAATGCTCAGAAATTATATATTTGCTCCAACTGTGTAGGCACATCATAGTTACCAGGTGGATAAGCACAGAGTTTCTCAGGGCCTTGGTTCCTTTCATCTTCTAATCAGCTATTCCTGGGACACTGTTCTCTCCTCTGTGGCTGGAAGCTGGAAATTCCATCTCCAGGTAGACATGTGACTAGATAATGCTCCAAAAAGAACTCTTTGGGAAAAAAAAATCTTGTCCCTTTAACATGTATCTGTTTTATCCTTCAGTGAAACTTGGCAACGAAGCTCCAATTGTCCCCGGAGTGTAGACTAACCATACTAACAAAACATTGCAATGTGCTAGCCCACCCTCCCATGGGATTCAAACTGAGCGATGTAGAGGACTCTTTGTACCAGTTTGTAACTAGATTATCTTGGGTGAGGAAAAGGAGAAAGGAGGTGTTTTGTACACAGTGCCTACAGGAGAATAGATAGAAACAGGGCATGGAGAGGCCTATGTGGTTACTACTGCGCCACAGAGGAGACATGCAAAGGGCAGAAGTGAGGAGACTACACATAGCCACATTTCAACCAATAACCAATGTGCAGTGCACAGATCATGACCCTGCACTGTTTGCTAAGTCCCGACCAACTCCTAACTTTGGCCAGTCCCTGACATAATGTTGTTCTTCACAGAGTCCTGAACTGATTCCCATGACACTGAAAGAGAGAGAGTGGGGGGAGGAAGGGAGAGAGAGAGGGAGGGGAGAGAGAGAGAGAGGAGAGAGAGAGAGAGAGAGAGAGAGAGAGAGAGAGAGAGAGAGAGAGAGAGAGAGGGAGGGAGAGGAGAGATGAGATTCAGGTTCAAATAAGCTTACTGCATTGTTGAAAGTCAGAGGAATTTTGTTTATTGCCCTGCTTGTTCTTTGACTATTTGTGTTTATTGTCTTGCTTGTTCCTTGACTATTTGCATCTATTGTTTTGCTAATCCCTCAACCTAGAACTGACCTTAATACTTGTATATAATTAAAATGGTATAAAAGCAAAAAGGAGGAGGGGGGATGGGATAGAGGGGTTCTAGGGAGGGGAAATGGGGAAAGGGCATGACATTTGAAATGTAAATAAATAAAATATCCAACAAAAAAAGTCAGAGATGGTGAGAGGTGAGGATGGATTTGGAATCCAGAGCTGCTTTTAGAGCTAAATTTGGCAGCGCCAGGTTAGAGTGCTGCAGCCCACTAGTACCAAGGTGCATGTCAAATGCAGGACGGCTTTCTGTCTTCCTCCTTAACTCCCATCATCTCCTCCTACTCATCTCCTTTAAAAACGACACCAGTCTTACAGCTCTGGAGAAATCCACAGATGGGAGTGTGCAGGTGAGGCTATCACAGGCTGAGTCTCAGAGTAGGCCCTCTGTGAGCAACAACAGCCCATGAGGGAGAGGTTAAGGACAGAGAGCATCAACTGGCTTGTTTTAGAGCATGCCCAGAAATTCTAAAAATGGGGATTAGATAGTTCCCAAGATGCTTTTGAACTCTAGCTATGAATTCATGTTATTTTTTTTTCCCAAATGAAATCCAAGGTGGGAAAAGATGAACAAATACCTTTATACTGCTTTCGGCTTCATGGAGACCTCTGGCCCAATGCTCTGACAGAACCATGTGAGAGAAACCTCTCTGACAGGCATCTTTTTGTATGTACTATCTGCAAGTATGCATTACATTTCTTCCCTGGTAAGTTTCTGTCTCTGTTTACAAAGGAGGACCTTCCTGAGGATTGCGTGGGACCTCTCTCTGTTTGATCATATTTTACTGTCAGAGGCAGAAAAATGTACTAAATACAGTAAGATAGTTACTGGGACAGAACTCCCTACTCCACTCCTAGGAGAGAAGTTTACAGAGTGGAAGAGGGGGGACATAGAGAAGGGGCTGTGTGAAGTGAGAGTCATGTTGAGGCAGAGGTCAAGATTTTGGGGTGGGACAATGGAGTGGTACCAGGTAGAGGGATCAGAAGGTGAAGGTAGTGAGAAGCCAAGAACATCCAAGACCAAGGCAAAGACTCTTGGGGCCCTCATAAGACATCATCTACGTTGGGGTGGGCAGTCAACTGTGTATGGATCCAGTTCTATTTCTATCTAAATGGGACAGTGAGGGTAGCGTGCTTTGAGTACAGCAAGATCCTTCTTACATAATGATTTCTTTAAAACAAAAGGAATGAGAAGGAAACTTTTTTTTTTAATTAGAGAATTCACTCAGACAGAAGGTTGGAAACAGCTAGCTCAAATAAAATTCAGTGTCCTCAAACTTTAAAAAGAAGGAAGAGAAAAAAATTAACCATGAGCAGTTCTTCAGTAGAAGAACTGAAACCAGAAGGCATTCATGTAATACCAACCTACAAGTCTGCAGAGCATTCAAATCCCAGTCATCATTTTTTCAAATAACTGCTTCAGCACTAAATTCCCCCCCCTCAATGCCCTCCTAAATATAGTGCCTTCCTTTTGGTCAACATCCTAATCAATAAGATCAAGTCTCTCAAGTTTTATCCCATACTTTGAAGTCACAGATTGACTCATAAGGAATTTCCATCCTTCCTCCCAGCTGTTGAGAAGGGAGCCCCAGCAGAAGGAAATAACGCATGCTGTCCCCACACTTCCTTCCTGGCTGGGCCATTCTTGGCCGGGTTATCCAGATGCATCCAGGCGTCTCAGAAGACACCAGGCACGATACTCATAGTGCGGATCCATCTAGAGCATAGTTTCTGTAGAGCAGTATCTAGTTCTGATTCTGTGCTAGAGGTTACCAGAAAATCATATAAGCTGTGCAAAAATATTAATTATGAATATATTTGCCATATCTTTATTTCATAAATCTATCATTTTTCTGTAACTGAGTGTATTTATTAATCTTAAAAGAAATAATTCATGTAGGAAGCATGTGACAGTATTCTCATGTAATTACTAAATTGTGGCAAAAATCTTTATACAAAAGTTTTTGAGCTAAATGTGGTAACAAACACCTGCAGTTCTGTCACCCTGGAAGGTTCAGACAGGAGGATTATGATTTGGAGGCCAGCCTGGGCTGTACAGTAAGATTTCATCTATTCAGTCTCGCGCAAATGGGGGTGACTCACAGGTAAGACCTTTTCAAATAATGACTGACGCATTCAGAACACAATGGACTCTGTGTTATTTGCACTTGTAGAAGGAGCACTTTAGACTCTGCTTTGTAGGATGTTCAGCTAGAAAATTTCAAGTCAGGATAAGCCGTGCCTCTCTATGCTAGCTCCGTGTCTATCCTTTGGGTTCATGCACGAGCTGTAAGAATGCTTAGGATGTCATATTAGGTCTGTTTCTTATTCCCACTAGGTTCATGAGGTTCGTGCTCCCGTTTCTCTACTCTTTCTGCATTCTCCACTGGCTTCAAGAAACACTTCTCAAGTCCATAGTACCTTGACACTTTGTGCTTTTTAAAGCAAAAGCTAAAGAACAAACACAAAAGATATAGACTCTGTCATCTTAAGATAGGCAGCCAAATGACTACCTGAAAATGTCTTGAGATTTTATCTTTTCTAGATAGGCCAATCTCAGGGAATAACTGGGTGAGCAGAGAGTTCACGAGAGTATTTTTTTTTTCACTAAGATTCAAAAAGTTAAAAAAAAAATTCTGCTGTCCAATTGCAAGGCAAGTGATAAAGATCAAAGACTCGTTTTATTGCAATATTTTCATTTTTATTGAACAGATTCATTTTGGACTTTGGCTTGGTTTGGGAATGTTTACCTTTTAATAAGTGATCTGTTTAAATGTAGATCAGAGAACAAGGCTTTCTGTTTTACAGTTGAACTTTTGACCTTGGGGGGGTGAACGGGTGGAGGCTAAGAGGAAAGTCCGCTGTGTTTCTACTGAACTTTTTACCCATTTAAAAAAAAGAGAGAGATAGAGAGAGGCGAGTTTAAAGTTCACAGAGTTCACAGGAGGTCTCCATTGGGGATTTCTGGTATTATTAACTTCCTGACCTCAGATAATTAAAAAGGAAGAGCAGGGCCACCTCAGACTGTGACTCAACTTTGAACTTTTAACCTCGCCAGTAAAGCATTTAAATTGTAAATGGTAGACCCTGGAAGCTTGCTTACTGCTATCAACAGCTTTCATCCCTGGTTATCAAGTTTATAGGCCCACAGAATAGCCTGATCTTTCCTTTATATTTACTTAACCTATTTTACCAGAAAGGACTGTGAACACTATTTACTCAGAAATGACAGGTATTCTGCTGAAAAAGTTAAGCTTCAAGGGTCATTGGATTTCAGAGCTAGGAGCAACCTTAGATTACCTGGCCAGCTTCCTCAGCCAGGGGACATGGACTCTCAGAAGCCAGTAGGTTGAGTGACTTTAGGAATGCAGAAGCGACTCTGGTCACTGGCTTTGTTTGTCTCAGTTCACAACTGGATGAAAGTGGCCTAGAGAGGGTGTGACTTCTGTATTTTAATATTGAAATTCATAAGGGGGAAGCAGTAAATTTGATTCCCAAGTGACCCCTTTACTGATATTGGTTGCATAACGTTAGAAACTTTCCTAACTTTTCTAAGTCATGATTTGCTTCGTTGGAGAGAGAATTCAGACCATGGGCTCTCATATGTATTTATGGCATTTCTTATTTCAGACATATTTATTTTGCCTTGTGGTGTCTTTGTGTTCATCTGTTTGGTTTTTGCAGAGCTGGAGGTTGAAATTAAGTGGTCACATAAGTGGTCTATGACTGAGCTGCATTTCAGGTCACTGTGAGAGTTTTCACTGTAATTTACATTGAAACATCATGCATGAAATTCTCGGCAAGAAATGGGTTTTCTTTATAGGTAAGATCTGGCTTGGTGGCAATGATTTTAGAGTAATTGGTTGGGGCACGTGGTCTTGACCTTCAGGATGAGGTTCTCTCTTTCTTAATAAAATCTGAGGGCTGGTGAGATGGTTGCTCAGTGATTAAGAACACATCTTGCTGAACCTGAGTTCAGTTCCTCTCACCTACATCAGGTGCCTCAGAACAACCTGGAACTCCAGCTCCAGAAGAGCCAATGTCCTCTTCTGGCTCACACTGATACCCTACACATATCACACACACACACACACACACACACACACACACACACACACACACACACACACATCCCTCCTCCCCAAATAATCTGAAAAGAAAGGGGGGTGTAGTGCAAAGAGAAGTGGTGATAAGGGAAGGACAAGGGGCCAGGGGCGGGGGCCACAAGGAATGACCAGAAGAAATAGAGGACAAAGAGCCATTAACCTCCTTAGTTAGACAGAGACTCAGCAAGATCATGTGACACCTACAAAATCATGAGTACACTGTGAATCTGTCCCAGCCACACGCTGTTAATACAGAGGCTTAGCCAGGCAGCTCTCGCTGGCACTGGGACAGCATGCAGCATGTAGGACAGCGGACTAAACATTCCATGGGGCCCACTCTCCAGTCTTGCTGTTTGCTGACACCTTTATTGCCTCCAGTTAAGTCACAGCACTCTCGTTTCCATCTGTCGGGGAGCGAGTGCTTCCTTCCAATATTCTGCCCTCCTTTTGCTGTGGAAAAGAGCTTCCCTCGGTGTTGTTGTAAGCCTGGGAGATACTCAGCTTTGAAAGGAAGCAAATTTCAAATCCAACTGGTGACGATTTCCCAAGAAACGAAGGTGAATGGGACTGTGTGATGTTGTGTGGGACCCTGAGGCAGAGAGATGCCAGCTATCTGGCTGGAGGGCCATCTACATTGCCCCCAAAAGGAGGAACTGCCTGGTGAGTTACTAACAGCTCTGGCCAGTCCCACTGCAGCACAGATGCCAGCCCACACTATCACTCCACACTAACTCCTCTGCCCCGCTTGTTCCTCTGAGAGCCAGCCTAGGGCAGGTGATTTATATTTGAGCCAGATACGGTGTTAGTGTGACTATGTCTGATCGGGTAATTGAAGTTGCAGGCCAGTGGGCTGTAAATAACTGCTAATTGGGGGATTTGGTGGGCAAAAAAATTACCTAGTTGTTTTTCTCTGCCCAGGGAGCTATATTCATCCACACATTCCCCATCTACTGTTTCAAGTCTTGTGCTCATGTCTTCTGGTGTACAAGTCCAGAGTGCAATCGCATTAACATGGTGTTCCCTTGGGGCAGGTCAAAGGTCACCAAGCTGGGCATGATCATCCTTGTGAGACCAGTCCTTATTGTGTGCTTTTGCTCGCTCTCATCAAAACCTAGGAAGAAAAGAAAGCCTTGAGTTCTGCCAGCTAACACTTTCTATAGAGAACTACATCACAATGCAAATCTTTAGCTTTTGTGAAATGAAGGCACGAGAGAGGAGTGGAGTTGGAGTCAGATGAAGCAGGTTTCCAGTGGCTACATTTGAGGCCATGATTACGACTTTTTAAGTTTACTTTTTTTTTTTTTTAAGAATATATATTTAAGGCACTGGGGAAACAAACAGCTAAGCACAATCCAGAGAACCAATGCCAAATACTTTACTTTGTGAATGTTTCTACAGTGAAGATTCCCCTAAAGCTGGATTCTGGGATCCTACTGCAAGGTTTGAGTGTGAACATGGGGGAAAAATAGCTAAACACCCTTCCCTGCCACCAAGGTAGTCTAAATTATCCACGATCAGTGGAGGAACAGAGCGTGTTGGGGACCCTTTACTGACTACGCTGTTGGGGACCCTTTACTGACTCCACTATTGGGTACCCTTTACTGACTCCACTGTTGGGTACTCTTTGCTGATTTTGCTGCATGCTCTTCCAGACGAAGACAGGGCCATAACCCCAGCTCAGCTTGGAAGCCAAATCTTATCTTAAAAGCAGCCAAAGGATTTCAGATACTCTGTACTTACCAATTGGCAATATCATCTATTTTGGCATGAATATCTGAATTAACAGTGGTGTGTGTGTGTGTGTGTGTGCAAATTCACACCAGCAAGAAGCCCCTCTTCTCCTTTGCTCTGGCCATATGTTTAGATAAAACAGATCCCTCTATATTTGCTTGATATTATTTCTTTGATGTGCCCAGCTGGCAAGAATACGTCATTTTGGGGGATTAAATTCAGTACAGCATCCAGGCAAGTGCCAGGGGACCCAGAGACCTTAATGGAACCTTGGCAGGCAAGACAGCACTAATTGTAGAGCAGGTACAGTAGGAGTGGGAGGCTGGTTCTGCAAGGAGCTGTAATCTTCTCTCTTCTTCCCAGCAGTGCTGAAACTGAACTAGTATCTAAATTAGGTGTTATTTCAGATTACAACTTGTCACACTTAATACAAGTGACACCATCAAGTGATTATCATCAAGTGATACCAATTCGAAATTTGTTGGTATCCAGAGACAGCGATTGTTGGCCCATTTCATCCTTCAACCAGTCATTAAAATAGCATGTATTATGCCCACAAGAATGATGTGTCAGTCTCCGGACACTGGAATCTCTCAGTGATCTCTGAGATGTAAAAGAATAAGTTACAAATAATCCCTTATAAAAGCCTGTTTATAGTACTGCTAGACAGAGGTATGACACAGAGAGGCTTCAGTGTGTGTCCCAGGTCTCCTCCAGGATCTAAGGTGTTCACTTGAAAACCTGACTTAATTCTCTTTGTGTAGAATCAAAGGACCTGACCCATTTTTTTTTTCCTGAAAGGAAATCTGTAAGGTTCTCTATAAAGCTTTGGTAGTTGTGTGGATGGATTCCTATTTTATCTCCCCTCAAGCTTGATCCTGTCTATTTGAGAGAAGATATTATTTATTTACTATCTAACCAAATGTTCCACATCAAATGGTATAGAAGATTAATTAAACATGGCCTTCTTTGACCTAAAGAGAGAAATACCTTTTCATGCATAATTGTAATATAGTAGTAATTCTGGGAAGAACGACATCAGAAGCTACTTTATGGTCCATTGTTTAGTAAGAATCTTAGAAGCTGAGAAGATGGCTCAATGGTTAAAGCAACCTGCCACAGAAGCTTGAATACTTGTAAACGCTGGGTGTGTGGCCAACCACCCACTACCATTCCAGCCTCAGAAAGATAAAGACAGGGACTTGAAGCAAGCTGGCGAGCCAGACTAGGCAGATCAGCAAGCTCTGCGTTACTTTAAAGTTACTGTCCTTGATGAATAAGGTGGAAAACAACCAAGGAAGACTCCTAACATTAGCTTCAGGGCCCACAGGTGCAAGCACACACATACTCACGCACAGATAAGCATGGATACATTCCTACACACAACACATAAATACTTAAGAAAAAGAACCCCAGAGAGCAAGGTTATTTCATTAGTATAAAAACATAGATATAAACATAAATTGAAAATTATATACAGATTTTTAAAAAGTACACAGGTACTGCTTTATAAGAAAGAGATTGGGATTTGCATGCTGAAAATTGAAGGTGAGGATGTTGAACTCGTTCAAAATAAGCTGTATTGTATTCTCAAAAAATTAACTAAAATACCCTTTAAAAAACTGAAGATGAATCAAGCCAAGATAGTAGTTCCTTGGATTCTTAAAAAATGATAATGTTTGAAAAGAATTTTTTTTCATCAAAGCTTCCAGGAAGATAGAGACTTGTGGGTAAAATGTTTAAATCATTGAAAATTGATCTGACATTTAATGGCAAACGTTGACTCTCTGAAGTCAAACAAGGTCAGTGGGTCAGGGAACTTCCATTACCTAACTTAGCTGACCTCTTGCCATGACATATGAGGGCATCGATCAAGGTTGTTATGCAGAATGGGAAGAAAGTTCTCTACCCCTACTTTAATGTCTTTTAAAAATTGCATCTACAAAACTTGTATTTTGCTGGGACCTGCACAGCTATCTGTTCTGAATAAAGAAGTTTACCTCCTCCTCCTCCTCCTTTTTGTTGACTGCGCACTAAGGCAAACTTTTATTCTTTTCCAGATGCTCTGCATGTAGGGTTCATTCACAGAAGGTGGCTCCCTAGTTGCATTTTTGCCTTGACGTTTCATTATCTCCAAAACTCAGAACTGGTGGTAAGATGGCGGTCAACTCGGCTGTTCTTTGACCTCAATGGTCTTAATATATGCCTGTCCATGTTCTAGTGCTGTTTTTGTTGGTGTGATTTATTTTAAAAAATGGAGCATCGGATTCCCTGTGACACGTATTTGATTTTTATGTATGCAGATTCTCTGTTTTCTCTGTTTGGAGCCAATTGATTCCTTCGTTCATCCATTAGCACCGTGTCTTAGTTAACTGTGGGAGTGTTAAGCTTGGCTTCCTATGTCTAAACTGATTCTTCAAACTCAACAATGAAGGAGTATTTCCATTTATTTTCTAAGACTGTAGAAACATAGATTGTTTTCACGATTCCAAAGGTCTTGGTGAATATATAGATTTTCTTATTTTATTCTCACAATGTTTCCATGAACATAAATGTAGAGTCACTCATTAGTCAACCCAAACTCTTCATCAAGCAGTTCGGCAATGGGTTTTTCTTGTAAATAACTAATTAAGCCAGAGGGACAGTTAGTTTTGCAGAGACACACAGTTACACTAATTCTTGGACTTTCCTCTGAACTTAATTCTCTTAGGGTAAGACATGTATTACTGCTAGGATTTTGAGAGTGTATAATGAGTGTGGTGTGGGTTGTGAATTGGCCACTAAAGTCTGTGCTCTGTGCATTCCACAGAAGGAGATCATTGTAGCAAAAACAAAGCCACCTAGCTAGAGGCTGTCTTTTCCTGCTTCCTCCAGCAAGTTGTGGTCACAGGACTATGCTATGTCCAATGAAGTGTGAGCAAAGGTGATGATTGTTACTCAAATCAGATCCTGAAAATGCTGGTGTTACTTACAGCTCTGCCTTCTCCTGGGCAGAAAGAGTGATTGAAGAGTCTTGGGAGTTACAGTATGCCACAATACTGTTGTTCTGGATTGTCTATCCCAATGACAGAGGAAGGAAGAAAGAGAGCCTTCTCCCTGCCTCCCACAGAGAGAGAGAGAGAGAGAGAGAGAGAGAGAGAGAGAGAGAGAGAGAGAGAGAGA
>NW_021620961.1:8490399-8506466 GCF_004785775.1 Grammomys surdaster
AGAGAGAGAGAGAGAGAGAGAGAGAGAGAGAGAGAGAGAGAGAGAGAACACTTCTTCCTGTAAAAAGCCTTTATTGTGTACCTAATACATTTACTGGGTATTCACAGCAAGGAGTTTTGAATTATATCTTCTTTCTCTCACTGTAACTCACAGAACTGTTTATTATGATAAATGGGAATCGACCTAAAGGTGAATCAAGACTATGGGTTCAAAGTGGAAAACAGGAGACCATGGAGAAGAAAGGGACTCCCCATTTTTCATCTTCAGCCCTTTTCATCAGATTGTGTGTTTCTTTAATACATGTCACTTGGACATTTATCTTAGTAGGTCATCTTAAAAGTCTTGCATGCCAGATTCCAGAGAAATAGGACGATAAACATCAACAACATCTATTGATGAAACAGGTACTTAATGTCCTTCTCCACAGCACACGTGCACTCTCACGAAAACAGACTAGACTTTGTGATGAGGATCTCACATGACAGTGTGTGCAGTAACCCGCACACACCCTTGTCCCTAGACTAATCCAGACCTGGCAGGGCTTCAGAAAAAGCCACATCTTCTCACTATTCAAAATGGCAAGAAATAACAATAAAGGCCAGCTCATTCTCTTCTTACCTGGTCAATAGGGCATGAAGCTTTATAACTTGCTGGTAGAACCAGTTGTGTGAGTTTTCCACTCACCCATAAGGCTACCCTAAGGGAGAGAAATGTTCCAAGGCGAACAGCCTCAAGACCTGTGATAGAACTTTGAGTTGGCTGTCTTAGATGAAGAGCTGAGGTTAGCATTTTATGGGTGATTCATTAAGACACATTTTGAACCCGGAACACTTGCATTTTAAAAGCTTTTCATGAGAGCCATAGTTTTCACTTCTGTTTGGGGTATGAGGAAGTGATGGCGGGGTGGTATTCTGTTTATGTCTTCCTTGTTATTGAAGTATGGAGGACACTGGATTTATGCTTTATTCTTCCAGCTTCTTGTCAGGACAGGAAATAATTGTTTATTTGTGGGCTGAGGTCATGCTTCTTCACACGTTGGGAAGAAAATAGCTTTAAAACAATTCCTATATATTACAAATATTAACTCATATAATATATATATATATATATATATGTGTGTGTGTGTGTGTGTATGTATGTGTGTGTGTATGTATATATGTAAATGTGGTATGTGTATATGTGTATCCATGAGTGTGTAGTGTGCATGTATATGTGTGGTATGTGTGAGGTATGTGCACATGTATATGTGTGTTATATATATATATATATATATATATATATATATATATATATATATGATAGAGAGAGAGTAAAAGTAAAGAGGAGACGATGGAGGGGAGGGGAGAGGAGAGGAGAGAGAACAGAGAGATAGAGGGCAGGAAACCAGGAAGGCAACACCTAAATGTGTATAATATAACAATGGGAGCTGAAGCAAGTCTCAAAATGTTACTGTTAGTTGGAGACAAAACCTCATGTAACCCAGGTTGGCTAAGAACTGGCCCACACTAATCATCTGAACTATTGATCCTTCTGTTTTCACTTCTGGGGTGATGACAAGACTGCATATGTGACTATGTGTGTGTCACTACCCTACTTATGGGGTACCGATGGTCAAACTCAGTAGTACCTCCTGCGTGCTAACCTAGCACTCTTCCAAGTGAGCTACATCCCCAGATTGAACTCAGGAGTTCCTAAGGCACTCATATGACTTACAAAGTGATTAAAGGCCAGCAAGTTTGCAAAAATTTTAAATCCCCGTTCCTTCCAAATCTTGATGTCTCTCAATAGAGTCAAGGAGTCTTTTCATTATGATTGCCACAGCAAATATGGATGAGGAGAAAAGTATGTGTGTGTGTGTGTGTGTGTGTGTGTGTGTGTCTGTGTGTCTGTGTGTGTCTGTGTATTTGTCACAGTTACCCTTTTTTCCCAGCTAGGTCATGGGACATGCTCTGATACTGCTCCTTTCATTCAGCAGCGTGTGTGTTTTGATGGGGCCAAATCAACTCTCTCCCCCTGGGAACTCTTCTGCTGGAGCTGAGTTATGCTAGTGGTGAAGCCACTTGATTTTATCAGAGCCACGAGGCAATCTCTGCTGAAGGGAGAAAATCATATTTTTGTTCAATGATGGCTGAATAAGTAGAAAATAATCTGAATAAATATTCCATTATATTCCATTTTAAGGGATGTAAATGGAGACGATGCAGAGCTTGCCCCTAAACTCTAGGCTTGGAAGTAAAACTATATACATAAATATTTACTTTCCATATTCATGGTTGGGATTTTGAAGCAAGTTTTATGACCTAATAACTGTATGTGCTTATCTACTCACAAAGTTTTTAAAAAATTCTCTATAACAACTTTGTGTGAGTTGACAGAAATCTTGCCTTTCTACTTGCCTACCTTCCCTTCTTCTGTCCCCTTCCTCTTCCTTTCCTTCCTTCCTCCCTGCCTTCTGGAGCCCTGCCTGTTCTGCCTCCATCTTTCATCCATCATTTTAGATACTGCAATAAGTTCGAATGACTGCTCAGCTGCTGGCTTGAAAGGGTGCCTTCACCTGCCCTTTCTTTCCAATGAACTCGTTATGTTGAAGACTACTCCGTGCATAACGATGGAAGTTCTGAAATGTTCAGTTGGCTTCTCTCTAGTGACTGCAGGACTGTGCGAACTCAGGAATGCCAGATAGGCATTGGAAAGGAACTGGAAGTACGAGATTTGTTCCCTGCAAATTAGTGCGCCTGCTTCTCTGCTCCTCCAAACACACCAGTGAAACCTGTTTGTCTGTAACTTCCCGTCATCCAAACTGAAGCAAAAAAAAAAAAAAAGTCAGCAAACTGCCCACATTTTGTTACATAAATGGAGGAAAATAGATTTGATTTTTTTCCTTTATTACTGTAAAGAAAATGTTGTTAAAACAAGAACACAGACAAGAGAAGCACACCCCTCCCCCCCCCACACACACATTCACAGCATGCTAGACAAAGCTATGCCTGTAAGGAGAGTTAACGTGAGCTTGAGTTACAGCAAGGCCCCTAGCTCAGTCTTTTGTCTTTATCTCTTTCTTCAGTCGCTCACGGAAGGAGTGTGTTTCTTTTTCCAAGCAAGGGGTGGCAGGGGTTGGCTTTTCTTGCACAAGCTAAATTCTGTCTCATCAGAGGAGACAGAGCAGGTCAGAAAGGACACCACCTCTGAGGAGAGGGCCAGAGCTGGGAGGCAGGCTTATGAGACAGAGGAGCTTCTGAGAAGCCAGGGTGCCCTCTTCTGCACCACCACAAATTGCCACTCTGATTTGGAAATTACACATATGGCTTTTTGAGTCATGGCCAGAACCTTTTCTTATTTCTGTGTCACTAGTTTCACTGTTTGTTACATGTTACCTATATTTTTAAAAGAGCTACAAATAAAAAATTTTAAGAAAGGTATGGGTGTATGTGTTCATGTTGCGTATATGTCCAGGTATGTGGAGGCCAGAGGTCAACTTTGGCTGTTTTCTGTAAACATTCTTTCCCTTACTTTCTGAGACAGGGTTTCTCACTGTATCTCACTGTGTCTGAGCCCCACAGATCCTTCCGTCTGCACCTCCCTAGTGGGGCTGCACCTGTGGATTTCCTATGTGAGTACTGGGTGTCTAACTCTGATCTCATTCCTGAATACATAGCATTTTATTGCTTGAGCCTCCCCATACCCTGAAGCTAATTCTTATTCAATAATAAACATTCAAAGATTTGACAGTGGTAAATACACACACACACATACACACACACCAGTGAAATTAGAACATGGATAAGGAAGAACATGTATAAGACTTCCCATTCCTTCTCCCACCTGTAGCACACTCACAGTGTTTAATAACTATGACAGACTGAATGGAGTCACCTTAGTGACCATTCTTGAAAGCCTACTGTTTGTTTGGCATGGCTCTGTTGCTATCCATTCTGATATTGTGTCATGTACCTTGATAGGAAGCTAGAAATTTTACATACTGGCAAAATCTCTGTCTGTCTGTCTGTCTGTCTGTCTGTCTCTCTCTCTCTCTCTCTCTCTCACACACACACACACACACACAAACACACACACACACACACAAATATACAAACTAATACTGAGTAAAACTAAAACTAGGGATGCTTCAAAACCATAATGAATCATATTATATATAACTAAAATTACATATACTGCATATAAGTATCTATATATCATCCATATAATCAATCTGTCTTCTTCCTTTCCTCCTTTCTTTCTTCCTTTCCTCCTTTCTTTCTTTCTTTCTTTCTTTCTTTCTTTCTTTCTTTCTTTCTTTCTTTCCCTCTCTTTCTCTCTCTTTCTTTCCTTTTTCTTTCTATCATCTATCATCTCTCTATCATCTACCATCTATCTAATTCTCTAATTCTATCTATCATCTATCTATCTATCTATCTATCTATCTATCTATTTATCTATCATTTATCTATCTTAACTTGGGCTGATAGTACTTCCCTCAAGAGCCATTGAACATCTAACCAAACCCCCTTTACCAAAGATAGGAATCTCCCCTCTGAGTTGTCAGGAGATTTCAAGAGATTACCAAAACAGTAAGTGCCATTGCTGTTATCTTTGGTTGCCTATCAGAAGCTGAAGATACATCTCTATTACTGGAGACACCATGTACTCAGATAAGACTCAAAGGTTCTAAATTGGAACTGACTTAAAACCTCTTCCCTGTGGACTAGTTTGCATAGTTCCAGAAAGATGCCATGAAAACTGCTGAAGGAGAAAAGCAATCAATAGATCTACCCAGATATGACACCTATGAGGCACAACAATGATCGTCATGGCAAGATACTCATAAAGGTGAAGTATTGGCACTCATATTTTGGTGTAACCAACCACTTTCTAACTGGACTAAGGCCCACTAATGGGGTGCAGGTATCATGCCTGATACTAAAAACCTAGGCAACTAGCAGAGTAAGTTAGATCGTGCATCTTAGGAAAGACCCAACTACTATTGCTTTACTACACCAGTGTTATTGCTAACTGCATTCTAAATACTCACCTTATACCCACAGAGAAGTGTAGCTCTCACCCCTCACCAAATAAGCACCTATTTTACGGTGGCCTAAATACACCTATAACACACTCCATGTACCCAGGACTCAGGGCTAATCTTGAAAGAGAGTAGTAGAGATCGTAAGAGCCAGAGGACAAGGGAGTCTGCTGTATGTGTGTCCTAGAAATAACAGAAAAGCTCAACTTAAAGTTATCTCAACAACATTGCTCCCTAAGCAAGACATGAACAGTGATAATACCAATAAACAGGCCAGTGTAGATGAGAGAAATCTCACATAGGCTCCACTCATAGACAAATAACTACAGACGACTAACAATGGCTGAATGAGGAATAATTAGCCTTCCCCATAGATGAGCCCTCAAAGTATTTATCCACAGTATCAAATGGTCAGTCCTGAAATCATATACATACAAGCAACATTAAATAGATTTTAATACAGTTATGCATATGTTTATGTAATAATAACAATAATAATAGTAAAAAAGAGGCCATAATTTGGGAGTGCATAAAGGAGAGGATATCAAGAGGATATCAAGAGTTGAAAATGGGACATGGAAGAAGTTGGAAGGAGGAAAGAGAAAGGGGAAATGATATAATTATAACTTAATTGCAAAATATTTTCTGTCTGTAGCTGGTTGAATCTAGTAAAGTGATGAAAGTTGTTGGTATTGGAAATCTGAGATGTCCAATTCCTCCAAATTTTTCTGAATAAACATATACACACACCATTTACCAACTTAGAATCCCTTGTGAAGGACTGACTGGAATATTACTGCTTACCCTTAATAATCATACCATAGACAGTTTTCAAATTTTAAATAACTTAGTAGAACCTTTCTTATTGAGGACGTTTTCTTTTCACCTTTCACTCTTATCATGGGTTCTTTTCTTATTCATTTCTTGTATATAAATTGTCAATTCTGGTAAGATGACTTTCTCAGGGTACTTCCCAGAATCACATTAATTGATCAAAAAGGAATTAATCAGTTTTTATATGTGACTGATAATGTTAAATTGGTCTCTAGTAAAGCTGTATTGAGCAGAACTCTGATTCTCTGATATTTGAGAGGGCAATTCCATTTATCATAAAAACATCATTTCAATTGGTAAAGTAATGGGCATCTGAATTCATTTTGAAAGTGAGAACAGAATGTTTGTCTTTATTTGCATGTCACCTTTTTCTGGTTTTGTGAGTAACTTAGTTTATTCCTTTGGTTGATTTTCATTGGAGAACTCTCGAATTTTCCTTACTATGTTTTCCTATTGATTCTTAGAATTCTTTCCCCATTAGATATTATAATTTTTAGGGAATATTTAATTTAGCATGTGTAAAATAACGAGTTTCATTCTGGCAATGTCATATGGCTGTGTCAGTATATTTTGCTTTCATTCATTTCTCTTCCTCTCTCTGGCTCTCTTAATCCTCCTAGATATTTCCCACCTCATTCTGTTTTCTTCTTCTGGATATTCCATTGTCCTAAGTTTTATAAATCAGAGTTTCTTTAAGTTTTCCTTTATATTATTTACTTTTCTATGAGCTTTTCCACTTTTGTGTATTCAATCTGTCATCTCGCTCGGGAATAATCCTTACATACAACTTGCATGAGACTTGCTGGTGTACTCATTAAACCAAGATTTTCAGTCCAGTATCAAAATATGTTATTTGGTAATCCTTTGCCATGGCTCTGCTCACTGTTTTTTATTTTTTTTTAGCAAGGAGCCAAGATGATGCTGAATGAAATACCTTAAAAAAATATACTATTAAATATAGTTTCACAGGTTGCACATTTTAGAATTCAACAATCCAAGATCAAAATTATACCCAAAATGTAATTGTGCCTGTATTAAGCATCCACAGTTTTCTTGCTTGCCATTATTTATACAATATTTATTTGCATTAGGTATTATAAGTAAGAATTGGCACGATGTACAGGAGAAAGTTCATGGGTTGTATGCAAATAAAGTCATTCCATAGAAGATACTTGAACACCGGCAGATGCTGGCATCTGCAGGGGGTCTTGGATTGAATCCCCTTGGATACTGAAAGGATTTTATCACTTCACATTAATACACTGAAAGAGCATCTCACAGTGTGATGCTTTGTATATGTTTGGCCCTGGGAGTGGCACTATTGGGAGGTATGGCCTTGTTGGAGTAGGGTGTCACTGTGGTGTGGGCTTAAGACCCTCACCCTAGCTGCCTGGAAGTGAGTATTCTGATAGCAGCCTTCAGATGAAGACGTAGATCTCTCAGCTCTGCCTGCACTATGTCTGCCTGGATGCTTCCATGCTTCCACCTTGATGATAATGGGCTGAACCTCTGAACCTGTATGCCATCCCAAATCAAATGTTGACTTTTATAAGACTTGCATTGGTCATGGTGTCTGTTCACAGCAGTAAAACCCAAAATGAGACAGAAGATGTTACCAGGGACTGGGGTATTGCTGTGATAGGCCGGACCATGCTTTTGTTTGGAAGAATGTGGATTTTGGGACTTTGGATTTGTAAATGCTTTAAATGGGGATTAATGGGCTATCCTAGTAGGAATATGAAGACTTTGTTAAGGAGAGTGATTTGAATTGTGCAGCCCTGGCCCAAGAGGTTTCAGTGGAGAACTTCAGTGTGTGGCCTAGATTGTGGTGTTTAGGTAAAGAATGTGGCTACTTTTTACCCTTGTCTGAAGAGTCTGCCTAAGGCTAAGGGGAAGAGACTCAGATTAATTGCATTGACAAAGGAAGTCTGAGAAATGCCCATCATAGACTGCATTCTCTTTCTCATGAAGAATATTTTAAATAAGCTTAGAAAGCTGAGAAAGGAAAAAATATAAAATATATAGTTCGAGAAATTAAAGGGTCACCAGAAACTGAAATGGAACTGAATCCTGTGTTCAAGTATATTAAATTGAATAAAAGGAGTAGTGACCTTGGAGCAAGATCCCACCTAGCCAAATTTAGGTCCAGGCATGGTAGTACAAAGCTTTAATTCCAGGAGGCAAAGACAAGCAGACCTCTGAGTTTAAGGCCAACAGAGCAAGTTTTAGGTGAAGAAAAACCTAAATCCAGGCTTGGTGGACCACACTTTTAATCCTAGTGTTTAGGAGACAGGCATGCAGATCTCTGAGTTCAAAGTCAGTCTACAGAACAAGTTCCAGGACTGCTAAGCTTACGAAATGAAGGAATTGGAAAGCAAAAAATTGATGATAATGTAATAGAAAAAATGGACCATGTTCCAGCTCCTGCAAGTAGCAGAACTCACCAGATTTGACCACATGGCTCTGGTTTTAGAGTCCAGAATAGAAGGAATTCCTGGGACAATTGATGCTGGTTAGCTGGAGCTAAGAAATTAGTGATGATTAAGAAGAGACCATCAGCACTGAGTTGAAATCTGGGAAGTGTTTTTTGAGAGCACAAAGAAGCTGTGTTCCAGAGATAGCCAAGGTTGTACTTCCTGCAGCAGCTGTACTTGGTAACGTGTAACAGTCACCCAGGTGGTACTGGTTGTGAAGTCATGAAGGGATCATGAGGAACAGCTGAGGCTTGGCACTGTGAAAGGCCATTGATGAAGGTGCAGCCTCAGTAACAGTTGATGGCCCAGGACTGAAGGGGTCATGCAAAGGAGTTGAGGCGTGGTACCATGAAGAGAGCCTATAGTGAAGCCTAGTTGCAGTGGAAGACCCCAGTTTATTGGATTTGCCAGTGCCATGGGTTGATCACCAAGAACAGCAGTGGCAGTGAAGTGGATCAACCAACCTGAGGTTAGAGTGTTACAAAGGGCAGAGCTGGAGACGTGACACCAGCCCTTAGGAGGAGCCCAAAAGATCATGTGTGCATCCCAGACATTGAAACAAGAAGCTATAACATTGAAGTTGCCTTGGAGACCCCAAGATGTTTGAGATGCCAGAGCCATGGGCTATCTGCTGAGGAAAGTTCCTAAAAGGGAATGAAACCAGGCCAGGAGAAAGAATTCTGATGCAATTAACAAAGATGGAAAAGGAGATGGAGATCTGAAACCTCTTTGACATTAGACATGGAGATGCAGAGCTTGGAGTTTGACATTAGACATGGAGATGCAGAGTTTGCCTAGCTGGTTTTCTGTCTTGCTTTGGGAATTACAGTTAATTGATTGGAAGAATCTCTGAAGAGACCTTGAACTTTGGACTTTTAACATTGTAGAGACTTTATAGACTATGGGGACTTTGTAAGTTGGACTAAATATATTTTGTGTTATACTAAGTTTAGGTATGGACCCCATAGACTCATATGTTTGAACAAGTCTATGAGGGCCAGGGAGTGGAATGTGATGATTTATATATGCTTGGCCTGAGATTGGCACTATTGGGAGGTGTGGCCTTGTTGGAGTATGTGTATCCCTGTAGGTGTGAGCTTAAGACCTTTACCCTAGCTACCTGAAAATCAGTATTCTACTAGCATCCTTCAGATGAAGATGTAGATCTCTCAGCTCTGCCTGCATCATGCCTGCCTGGACATCACCTTGCCATGCTCCCACCTTAATGATTATGGACTGAACCTCTGAACCTGTAAGTCAGTCCCAATTAAATGTTGTCCTTTATAAGACTTGCATTGGTCATGGTGTCTGTTCACAGAAGTAAAACCCTAACTAAGACATACGGTATTATCTCATAAATATATCTTTACATTTTTCATCTTTGCTATTTTTATTTTTTTGATATCTAGTTTTTAGATTCATCAGGAATCCATTAATCAGTATATTTTACTGTAACACAGAACCATTTTCTTAGCACAACTTATTGAACAGCAACATTTGCCTAATAATTTATAATTTCAACTTTACCACACGTTGCAACTTGACACATATTTGAGACTATTGCTAAGCTTGTTCTACTTTATCATGGATTTATCTGTTAATTCAAGTCTTTTATTTTAAGATAATTTTATTCGTTGGCTATTTCCAGCATGTGTATAAAACATTATCATCATACTCACTACTCCACCTTCTCTTATTCCCATTCCCAGCATCACTTTGCCCCCAGGATGTTTCCACACCCTACTAGCATGGCTTCTTATTTATTTTTGGTTTTGCATTGTAATTCTCTGGGTTTAACCAGGGTATCCTGAAGTGATTCTCCCTCCTGCAGCAGCCTTCAGTTGTTAAGATCTCTTCAAAGAAGGGATAGATCCCACTATCCATGACTGAGTATTGACAGACCCAGTCATATGCAGGTAGCCAGAGCCGCTAAGTTCACCATTACAATGGCCTTGCTATGCCTAGGAGACAGCATATCACCAACCTCATCTCCATCATGCAGATTTTACACTCTGTTTGCCCCTCTTTAGTAATGTCCCCTGAACCTTCTAAAATTTGACATAGATTTCTCACTGAGGGCTGAGCATTCAACAGTCACTTCTCAGCATCTTGACCAACTATGAGTCTCTGTATTAACCTCAGTTCACTGCAAACAAAAGCTTTTTGGACAAAGGCTGAAAACAGTAATAATCTAGTTAGAAACATAAGATTGATTTCCATTTAAGGAAATAGGAGTTTCATCTCTGGCGCCTATGGCTTCCCAAGCCATGGGCCTTTGACTAGTTCCCCATACCAAGAATGAACTCTCTCCTGTGGAATTGGTCTCATGTCCAATCAGAGTATACCCGGTTACTTCTGTAAGTCACAACTATACCAGTAGACAAAGCTTTCCTGGCATATTGTGCTGTGGCGTGTGGGGTCCATAGCTGGATGAGAATATTGATGTCTTTTCTCTCTCAGTTGCTAAATAGCACCTTTTAGAACTAGGAAAGCTAGACAGCATAGAGGAAACTTCCAGCTCTTTTCCAGCGTGATTTCTCTATGTCCAACATTTAAACATGTAGTATCTTTAGCAACTGGGTCTTACTGTCTACTGCTGGTAGGCAAATAGGAGCAGTTGGCATAGCCTTCGTTGTTTTTGAGAGCATCTGGGGCCTTCCTGGCTAACTATCATAGGGAGGAATACTATACTTGTCACTGGAATTTTTGCTTTACTCCATACTCCACAGTATCCAGATGAGCATTATTTACTTGAGCAGACTGTTTTCTGAAGTATATTCATATTAATCAGCTTATATTTAAATACATAAAATATAGTTATTAGCTTAATTAGTCAATAGATATGCTAATTACTAAATGTCATAATTCTCTTGATAAAAACATCATGGCCAAGGCAAGTTATAACATTTGGAATTTATTGTTTCAGGAACTTGGAGGCCATGATGGCAAAGCATGGAAGCTTACATCTTGATCCACAAGTTGGAGTTGGAGACAGAGATAGAGATGTCCAATTCAGAGAAGCAGGGTGCTGGAAATGATACGATCTTTCTAAACAACAAATCTCTTCCCTTCACAGTGGTATATACTTAACAACAAGGCTTTACTTCTTAGTCCTAGCCCCACCAGCTGGGGACTGATTATTCAAATTTATGAGCCTAAGGGGCCCATTCTTATTTAAACCACCACAGTTGGTTACCATATTGTTTCTTCATAAATCTCTAGTTTGGCTAACCTTCTTTCCCACCTTCTCCCTTGTCTCCAACTCCTTTTAAATCTTGCCATCTTTGGTAGTCTCTCCCTCTCCTTTAATATCACATGTATTCTACTATGAACACCCTTTAGAAGTGTTCCCCCTCCAAATATTTCAAGTTAAAAAGTTGAAGACAACGGTCCACATAAGAAAAGGAAATGTGGCATTGTTCTTTCTGGATCCAGGTTACCTCCTCTCATTAGAATATTCACCAGTTCCATCCTTCCATCCTTCTTCTTCTCCTTTTTTTTCCTTTTTTAAAAGAATTTTAAATTTTACTTTTCTTTATAGCTGAATAAAATTCTACCGTTCATACGTGCCTCATCTTAAGTATTCATTCATCAGTTGGTGGCCATCTGGACTGATTCAGTTTTCTAGTTATTGTGACTAGAAAAACAATGACCGCATCTGTGGAAGCATTACTGTAGCAGGATATACAGTCCTTTTAGTATACATCTGAGAGTGGTAGAGTTAGTTGGATTATATGGTAGTTCTATTTTCAGTTCTACATGAAATCTCCATATTTATATCCAGAGTGACTGCCCCTACCAACAGTTTATAAGGATGGTTTACCCTCCTACGAACAGTGTACAGGGCTCCTCTTTCTTTACATTGAAATTGGTATTTATTGTAGTTTGCTTCTTTAACAATAGCCATTATAACTAATTAGGAAGAGAGATCAAAGTAGTTTTAGCTTGCATTTCTCTGGTGGTTAAAAATGGCCAACACTTTTAAAAACATTTCCCAGATACCTGAGGTTCCTTTGAGAACTCTCTGCTTCTATGACCTGCTTTTCATTTTAGATGTTCATTTTCTTAATGCTTCATTTTTTTTATAGTTTTTTGTGTATTCCAGACACTAATCCTCTGTCAGATGTACAGTTGACAAAGTCTTCTCTGTAAGCTGTCTCTTCACTCATTGATTGGCACTTTCCTTTGTTATATCGAATGGCCATAGTTTAGTGAGACTCCAGTCTATCAGCTGTTGGCCTTACTTACTTTACAACTAGAGTCCTATCCAGAAAGGCCTTATAGAGTCAGTATGTCAAAGTATACACCCTATGTATTCCTCTGACAGTTTTCCAGTTCCAGATCTTACATTGAAGTATTTGATACATTTTATTTGAGTTTTTGGCAGAATAAGAGATCAGGATCTGATTTTATACTTCGACATATGATATCCAGTTTCCCAAGCACTGTTTGTTAAAGATGTTTTCTTTTCTTTATGCATGGTTTTGTCATCTTCATCAACATTTGGGTGGTTGTAGTTGTGTAGACTTATATCTGGATCTAGTATTCCATTTATTTATATGTTTATTCATGTGCCAGCACCATCCTGGCTTTGATATTTGATATTGAGGTTCTGAGGAATGACCTGAAGTTAGGTATGGTGACACCCCTTGCGGTTTTCTTCTAACCTAAACAGGTTTGTGTTGACTACCCAGGGTTGTTTGTGCTTCCACATACATTTTAATATCGCTTTTCTACATGTTTTCAGGAACAATGATGGGATTTTGATTGGACTTGCATAGAACCTATAGATTGCTTTAGTATGACAGCCAGTCTCACAGTATTACTTCTTCCAATCCACGAACATGGAAAGTCTTTCCATCTTCCAATTTCTTTCTGTCTTTCTGTCATTCTGCCTGTCTTCTTCCTTCCTTCCTTCCTTCCTTCCTTCCTTCCTTCCTTCCTTCCTTCCTTCCTTCCTTCCTTCCTTTCTTTCTTTCTTTCTTTCTTTCTTTCTTTCTTTCTTCTTTCTCTTTCCTTCTTTCTTTCAACTGCTTTACTTCTCTATGTCTTTCTTTATGTCTGTCTCTGTGTCTATCTTTATGTCTATCTGTGTCTATCTTTGTCTCTGTGTCTGTCTTTCTTTCTTCTCTTTCTCTCCTTCCTTCCCTCCTTCCATCCTTCTCTTCTTCCTTCCATCCTTCCCTTCTTCCTTCCCTCCCTCCTCCCTTCTTCTCCTCCCTCCCTCCTTCCTTCTCCTCCTCCATCCTCTTCTTCTTTGTCTTGGTTTTTCAAGATAGGGTTTCTCTGTGTAGCTCTGACTTTTCCTGGAATTCTTTCAGTAGACCAGGCTGATCTCACACTTAGAGATTTGCCTGCCTCTGAACTGAAAGAACTTCAGTTTTGCTCTTTCAAAAACACTTTTTCTAATTTTATATAGGTATTATTTCTTAAACTTATTTTTTGTTCTATGTATGTTAAATGTTTGTATTATAAATTATATGTAGAATGTTTTACCTATAGCCAAAGTGAAGTGGATTCCATACTGTGGATCATTGAGAAGCATCTCTGGCTTGCAGAAGCCATCAGATATATCACCACACATGAAGAACAGAGGAAGATAAAGGGAAAAGCATGATAACTGCATCAGCATCTTCAGGATCTCTAACCCATCTTTATGGCAAGGATCCACACACATATATTTATTCTGTAAGAAATACCATAAAACTAGAAGACATGGAAAGTCTTATTGTCTACAGTAACTCTTTTTATTACCTTTAGGAAAATGGATGAAAGGAAGTCTGTTAACTCAGAGTGGATAAATCCTCTGAGTACGATTGAAGTTGCTCTGCTCTATAGACGTATAGTTCATTGGTTGATGTAGGGAACCATAGAAAGAGTCAAACTATAGTTATGAATTTGAAAAGCCCTAACAAACACATGGTCATAGAATGTGAGGGTTTTTTTGGGGGGGGGTATCTCAAGGAACCTCAGCATTTTAGGGACTGGAAGAATCTTGTCAAGACTGTAGTAGGGTTGTTTGGAAAAGTACAGTGCAGGGCCAAATGGACCAGAGGATTTTAAGGACATATGGTAAGCGGTAGGACTTCCATAGCGAACTACCCTAAGGCAGGCTTCTGAGAACTGTAGTGCTCTTTTGTGCCACAATTCTAGAGGCTGTGTATAGTTGTTAGAAGCTACAGGCCACCTCTGCAACCTGTAGAGTAACTCTTCTTTGTCTTTCCTTGTCCTCTTGTGGTTCACCAGCAATTTTTGGTGTGCCTTGGTTTAGGAGTACATAACAACCCCTCTTTGCTGTCATGTGTCTTCAGACACACGTTTATTTATAAGAATACCAGAAATATTGGCTGAAGGGTCAGCCTATGTTGGTATGACCTCATCCTATTCCAAATTACATCTGCAAGGACTCTATTTCCAAATAAGGGCATATTTCTGGGGCCCCAAAGGTTGGGATTTTTTTGCAACGTTTTCAGGAAAGTCACAATGCCATTCATAAACAAATGTTAAATATGTGAGGTGTGATATCCAAGTGCTCATTGTGTTTTATGTTGAAGGAATTATTAGTGGCTTTGGAGAGAGCTGAGATCAAACTTAAAGCAAAGTTCACAGCAGTGCCTTAGTGATATCAGGTGGGGAAGGGTTCCTGTGAAGGAGAGAAGGGCGTAATCTGAAGGCGGCAGAACACTGAGGATTTGAGAGTCTCTAAGAATCCTATCTGGTCATCAATATACAGCGAAGGAGTCTTAAGGCAGCAAGTACATTTGCTTAATGAAGTAATACAGAATTAAATGCTCTGGTTCATTAAAACATATATTTATATAGTTACTAAAATAATCCTGCATCTTGTGGTGTGCTTTCTATTAGACTATTCCAGCCAGTACGAAAACACTTATATTGATGTAAGCTTATTGGGTTAGATGCATGCATGTATATACTCACATGTTTATCCATCCATACTTTGCACTAGTCCCCAAGATTCAAAACATTGCTCAGTTATAGAAAGTAGCAAATTTGTCATAACACAGTGATCTAGAAAGAGAAGGGCATTTACAGTTTATAATCTGAAAAGATTACTTTTCCTTCGGAGTCTAGAGAAATCACTATGTTTCATTTTTCTATGATGAAGCCAAAAGTTGTTCAGCATTTGGGGTTTTCTGACTGCCTGTTTTTCATGCCCAGGACCCTGGGTTCAGTCTCCAGAACTAAAGAAACAAAATTGAACTCCCTTTGTCTAAACTTGGCAAGACACAGTTGTTAGTACTGCTTCCAGATTGTTCATTTCCTAGTATATCTCATATTTAAATATACTTTATGTGCTGTGTATGTGTTTCAGCAAAAATGGAACATTTTTTAAATTGGAAATTAGTATTTCCATCAATTAACTAATTGATATTAAAACTGTGTATATAAGATTGTTTGATTCAGAATAGTATTTGGTCTCAATAACAACTTTTGATTCAGGAGCTTTTGATTATATACAAATGTGGTCCCATTTCCTTTTCCTAATCTCTCTTGAGAAAGCAAACACGAGTGAGCATGTACTTAGTACTTCTTGGTGGGGCTGAAGGACTGCTTGGCTCAACTTTGAACCAGGAACATTTTTCTTTCTAAGTCAAATGAGTCTTTCCTGCTGAGAGCTCTGCCATTAGTTGCTCTTATAGATAAGCCCTAGAGCCTGGATGCGGGGGGGGGGGGGGGGGGGGGCCAGAGCGTAGGGATAATATGACCCCCCCCAGAGG
>NW_021620961.1:8506566-8525241 GCF_004785775.1 Grammomys surdaster
GGGGGCATCCTTGACAGGTTCAATGTTGCCCCCCTCAGGAGTGTCTATGTAATGGAAAGTTGCAGTCCCCACCCAAGGGTTTTGAAATGCTGAGGTACAGTCAAACCTTTGAACTTAGGTTTAAAGAGCAAATGAAAATAAACAACACAGAAATCACTCTTCACTGAACTGGGGGCCCAAGAAAATGCTCTTTATTTGTGTATGCAGAGCCAGCCTTGCTCTTGGGGGAAAGATGATTCTTTCGATAGCCTGGGAAGCAGCATTTTTCTGTAACAGGAGTTCTTAGAAACAGGAACTTTCTTGTGACTCACACTAACTAGCTTGGCTTCTTAGTTTGAGCTGGGCAGCCCATAATCTCTTCAGGTTCAGCTTTAGGAAACTGCCCCCTAATGGGCTTTAGGCGACAGGCAGTGTCTGGACTTAGGAAGGGGAATTATTGTAGTTGACCTAGAATGGACATGGGACTTTGGAGCCTCCTGGATAACATAGTTGCTTACCTTCTTGTTATCAGCCTGAAAAACTTAATCAAGTGACACATTTTCAGTCCCCTGACTGTCTCATGACCAACCGGAAGGTATTAGGCAAAGCTCCATCCAGGAAGTTTGTCATAAAGTTGTCGACTGGACTCTGCCTCAGGAAAAGTATAGTATGTCCTGGTTTGTCTTCATACTGCTGACTCGGAGAGCTTAAGGTTTTGCTTTTTTTTTTTTATTGTCCCCTTCGTGGTTTTGGGAAGCAAACATAGGAATGTATACACGGTAGGAGACATTCCATCATTCAGGTGTATCCCTAGCCTGAAGGAGTAGTGTATTCTGGAATACAGTAACATTCTTATGCTCACGTACAGAACACCTGTACAGAACACAGAATCTGTATAGCAGATTCATTCCTGTTCTTACAGAGATTGTGGAACGGAGGAATCATAGATGTTAAAGGTTGGTGATGTCAGGAATGAGGAAGGACTTGTTCATGTGGGAGAGAGGCTCTACCAAGGCTCAGTCAGTACTAAAATTGTGGTAGGTTCTCTCCTGCACTTCCACGCATGCCCAAGCTTGCCAGGCAGAAGACCTTGGAGTCCATTTCAGATGTTTTGTGTTCTCTGTGACACGACTGTCATTCTTACAAAGCATATGCTTTCTGTGCCATTAATCACACTTTCTTTTACAAATCTAATTAAATAGAAGTGATGACAAATTGTACTAGTGCTTTTGTTCTAATAGTAGGCTTTGAGGATTTGGCTGAAGCTAAGATTTCTTTTGTTAGACATGAGAAAGAGTATTATAATATACAAAGTAATAAAATATTTGTTTTAGGTAAAGAAAGGAATCCTCACTCATTTTTGTTTACATTCCTGTACAACTTGGATCAGGCTGCCCTACAAAATTCTCTTTTCTAGAGAAGTCTACACACTGACCTCATAGAGTCAATTTAGAGCATGAAACCACGTCATCCAAGACTTTCATTTGCTATGTGTAATTATTGCCAATTATTGTAGTTTTCTAGAATAAGACAAAGGATCACTAGTCTAAATAATTTTGGACAAAACTGATTTATTACTTAATTTAAAATTTTTTTCATGTTGAGATAGAAAAAAAACATTTTCTCCTCATTTTAAGATAAACGTAACAAACCAATCAATTAGCTACATAATTTTAGATTCCACTTTCCCAAAAATATGAATTGTTTTAAAGATCAAAGACTGTCAAGCCATAGAAATGTCTTTAGAAGTTTATGTTAGTGCAGTACATTTAATTAAATTAAAAAATAGAAGAAATCCTAGTTAATTATGGAACGTTAAACTATGTCATAAGTATAGATAAAGTAAGGGGATTTGTATGTGTTGTATTTTAAAGGCACTAATAGGGCAGAGATAGGAGTGGCCAGCAGGGGGCTTTTTATGCTTCATCCACCTTTCAATGAAGGAAACTGAAATTGACTTTACTCTTATTTTTTTCTAAGAGAGGAACTGAATGAGGAAGGTGGGCCATTGTACTGATGCTGTGCTTGCTCATCCCAACAGTCAAGTTCCCTTCTGTTGATTCCTTTCTTCCGTTTCCCTCTCCTCTCTTGTTTTCTAAGACCTGGTGGGTTTGATGACCCCTGCTGGACTGAGTTATCACTGGTCTTCTGTCCTCACCTTAAACTCCACCTTTGACAACTTTCTAGGGAGGATTTGAATGATTGTCTTCCCATCAGACATAAACTGAAAGGTAGTTCAGAGGAAAAAGAATAGTATATTTTAGTTATAAGGATGATGTGATAGTTATATAGAAAATGGCTTTATCTTAATCATGCATTTAGGGGGAAACTTTCTGGAGCCATGACTGGGACAAGTAAAAGGAGAGATGGAGGAAGCAGTCTCATATGACATTCTTATATACTTATTTTATTCTTTTATGGTACTCTTGTTGTTTTGAGTCAGGGTAGCTCAGATTTTGCTGTATAGACCAGGTTGGCCTTAAACCAATGTTCCTCCTATTTCAGCCTATGGAATACCAGGATATTAGGCATGACTGACTTTGTCTGCTTTTAATGCACCATTTTAAAAGAATGTGTTCTCTCAGCAATTTATAAGTGAGTGAAGGACGTCCAAGCTGGTGAAGCCATCTGGAAACAAATTCTCATTGATTCTGGTATATAGTAGAAAATTATCTTGATCTTTTTGTACATTCAAAAAATTCACTTTCCATTTTTTTTGATTCTCTGTATCTATTTTCTAAACTTAGGCACAATGTTTTTAAAGTGAAGCAAAGCAATTCACAGAGAGTAAATAAAACGTAAAGACATTTTGTGTTAACTGAGTGAAATCCCAAGAGAAGTAGAAGCTGACCTCATCTGATTTTTCAAATAAGAATTAAGTCTTGACAGAGACATCCAGCCATGGTTCTAAAATTACCTTAGATGGTCCAAGTAATTCAAAAGTCAGGAATTCTCAGTTTCATGTTCAAGGCACAGAATCCTTTTAGGATTTTGTTTTAACTTGGAGAAAATGAAACTTTGATTGTTGAAATAAGGCAGACAGTTGAGAACAGCTGGCCTAGGGTCACACTTACCAAACTGTGACATGCGGCACTGGGACAGGGGTTATTAAGACCAGGGAATGAGCCTGTGGCTTCTTCATATGGTGACAGTTGAAGCCCAGATTGGGATGGATGGTTAGTGATTTTACTACAAATCATTGTGTGTCTCTGTACACAGGGCCTTGTTGTAAAGTAGAATTCAGAATTCAAGTGATCTAAATTCATGTGGTGAGCTCCTCATTCCCAGGGGGATGTTTGGGAGAGTGGGGCCTTTGTTAGGAGATGAGGAAACAAAGAAAGAACCTCCATCAATATGATTAGTGACATGATGACAGAGGCCACAGAAAGACCCCTTCATACCCTGCACTCTGTGAATATGCAGCCAGAGGACGCTATAGGAGAGACAGTAGGCAGGGAGCTGAGGAAGTGGCTGGCTCAGTCAGTACTTGCTGTGCAAGTGTGAGTACCTGAGTTTGATATCCTCCACTCACATAGCTATGTGCTGCAGTGTGTGCTTATAATCCTGGTGTTGGAGAAGGAGTGACAGGCAGATCCTTGGGGCTTGCTAGTCAGTCAATCTAGACCAATTGTTGAGTTCTCAAATCACAGGTCACCCTCTCGTAAAAAACAAGAATGATGGTTCTTGAGGTCCTGAAGTTGACCTCTGACCTTCACACTCATGTATGCATGCAAGCACACTTATCTACCCTTGACATGAGTATACAAAGAGAGAAACAAACAAACAAAAAGCAAAGGAAGAAAGAAAAATCTTTCTTCAGTTACCAATATCACTAGTACCTAGCCCAAATCTTCTATTTCCTAGTTTCCAGACTAGTGAAACAGAATAGTGAACCTGTGACACACGACAGTGGGACAAGTTCCATCGTTCATCAGTCATCCACTGTTTAAGACTTATTACAGCCAGTTGCACAGACAAAGACAATTAAGTAGGTCAACTTTTAAGAAAATTTGAATATAGAAAGGCCTCTTGTTACCAGACTGCCCTCAAATATATCAGCAAAATAAATGTTTGGCAGGTGAAATATCAGGTTTCTTACCATCAGAGCTGGTTGATTCAATGCCTAGCATGTCAGTTAACTGTCTATGCATTCAAAAAAATTGGCCAGAGCTTTAACCTGACTTGTTCTTATTAGAGAATTGATAGCATAGGGTTGAGTAGTGCTTTACATAATTTGTATAGATAAAGATGTGTGTGTGTGTCTTAAGTGTGTTTAATTGAAAGCTTGAGATCTGTTTGAAAGGAAAATACCTGGAGAGGGGGTGGAAGCAGAAGTCGCCTGACTTACTGCACAGGCGTACGTGTGATTTATACATGTTTGCATGGCTTTGTCCTTTACCATATCTTAGTTCCCAGGGTTATCCTTCAAAACAGGGAGGGAATGTATTTTTATTACCAAATGATTTAACCAGTGGCCACGATTATATGACTTATAACCTTGGATTTTAAGATTGTCTATAGGCATAATTTGAGGGAGGAATTTAATAGGTTCTTTGCCTGGTCCTAAAAGAAGAGGTCAATAAGAGAAGAATTCTTTATCTCATTGCAGGTTATAAGACAATTCCTGGGAATAATGTGGCAGGGAAATTACTTGGTGCAAATTACTACTGACTATCTATCAGTACAACTACCCCAAGGAAAAGATGCCCTTTGATGCCGTAGCATGCCTCTGGTGTGCATGAATGGAAATGTGCAATAGTAAATCTCCCTGTACCCTTTCCTTTAAGAAGCACTGTATTACCTTCTTTTTTTTTTTTTTTTATCTGAAAGTGAATAAGAAGTTAAATTTGGGGCTGGAGAGACAGCTCCAGCTTAAGAGCACTGGCCACTCCTACAGAGCACCTGGGTTCAATTCTCAGCACAGTGTTTCACATCTCTCTGAAAATCCAGTTCCAGGGATTCAACACCCTCTGCTGGCCTCCTGAGACACTGACTGCAAGTGCAGGGCTAAACAGCCATAGAGATTAAAAAAACTTAAAAAAATTGTTAAAAGAAGCAAAAGCACACACACACACACATTCACTGAGCATGGTTCTCCTCTGAGTTGTCCATCATTCCAAACAATTAGATTGTATTGCTTAGGAAATCTCTGACCTTAGTACAAGAGATCTGATCAGTACAAGTAAGCAGTTAGGAGTGCTTACTGTTATTGCAGAGGATCTGAGTTTACTTCCCAGCACATATATCAGGAGACTCAGAACTAACGGTAACTCGGACTCCTGGGCATCTGATACTTTCTTCTTGATTCCTCTGGTGAGAGAGAGAGAGAGAGAGAGAGAGAGAGAGAGAGAGAGAGAGAGAGAGAGAGAGAGAGAGAGAAAACGTATTTTTTTTTAAAAAAAAATAAAGACTTTAGCAGAGAAATATTAATGACTGAAAGCTAGATGCATTCATTGTGTAGCATCAAGTTTTAACTAAAATATGTCTTATCTTTTCTCAGGTATTGGCTATTTGTAGTCAGTTGCACAGAACTTAATTTTTAAATGTAGTTTTACCTATTATTATTTTTATTATTACTATTTATTATTACTATTTATTATTATTATTATTACTATTTATTATTATTATTATTACTATTGTTAATGACCCTATGAGTGGCTCTGAAATTTGCTCTTCTTCCCCTGTCAGCTCTTTCAGAGGTTTTCCCACTGTGCTGTTTAGAATGAGACGTCCTCCATACTTTTTGTAGGGTTGAAATACTGGTCCCCAGTTGGCAACTGCTTGAGAGGTTAGGGATGTAGCCTAACTGGAGAAGGTGTGTCACTAGAGGCAGAGCTGTAAGGTTTGGGGTCATCTCCTTCTGCTTTCTCTTTGTGGATCAATATGTGAGCTCTCAGCTCCTGATCAGCCTGCCTGATTAGTTGGCTATCTCAGGAACCCTAAGCCCCAAATAAACATTTTCTTCTTGAAGTTGCCTTGATCATGTGTTTTGTTATAGCATTAGAAAAGTAAGAAAACCTCCCTTAAGCCAAAATTTATATGATGCCATATGGGCCCCACTGGGCCTTGATTGGTTCAATATAGGTATTTAAAGAAAAGGTTTAAAAAGATAGGACCAATCAGAGAGAAGCTGCCTAATGGAAGAGAAGAATCCTGAACTTAAAAGCTCCTAAAAGTTCATCATCAAGTCCTGGCTGTCTCTGTCTTTGGAGGGGAAGGAGAACTTGTAAGAAGGTTTCTATGTGTTTCCAGGAGGGGGATTTGCAGGCCACCTACTACTTGTTTCCTTCAGCTGGGGAATATCACTGGGCTGGCTTGCTTAGTTTCATTCTTTCTCTTTCTTTCTTTCACTCTTCCTCTCTCTGTCTCTGTCTCTCTGTGTCTCTATCTGTGTCTGTGTCTCTGCCTCTCTCTCTCTCTCTCTCTCTCTCTCTCTCTCTCTCTCTCTCTCTCCCTCCCTCCCTCCCTCCCTCCCTCCCTCTGTCCGTCACCCCCCCACCAGCTGTCTGAGGGCTGTCTGAAAGCTGCAGCATGGGAGGGGCTGAGACACCTACCTCTAAACTTCTGTGCAGAACATTTCACCCTAAACCAGGAGGAAAAGAACAGAGGCTTATAGATTTGTTTGTTTGTATGTTTTTAAATAACATGAGGCAATTTTAAGCTTTCTTTAGTTTTCAATTCACCTAATGGATTTGTCCCAGTGACCTAGGGTGTGAATTATTTTGTAAGTATGTAAATAGGGAGGTTTGTTCGTGTATTTTGGGGCTTGTCAAGATTCCAGACCAGATATATCCAGAAAAGATATATCTCTTACAAGTTGTATCCCCACCCCATAGGCCACATTTGTAGTATTACATGTTTTTTTTTTTAATTTAATGTCCATCTAATTATTACTCAGATCATCTTATTCCCATTTCTACTTTTTTTCCTTTTTGCTTAACCAAGGGAAAAAGCAAACATACTGGAGAGACTTGCAAGATGAAGAAAGAAATGCACAAACAAACCCACAGAGCAGGCCAAACTCCTGATGTACTAGTTATCTGTTAAACTCAGAGCTGGAAACAGCAGTCATCTAGGTCAGTGCTTCTCAACCTGGGGGTCCTAACCCCGCACTCAAACCTCTATCACCAAAGATGTTTACATTACAATTCATACCAGTAGCAAAATTCCACTTATGAAGTGTCATTGGAAATAATTTCGTAGTTGGGAGAGGTCTCCACAACAGGAAGAACAGCATTTAAAAGGCTGAGAACCACCGTTCTAGTACCTTATTGCTCCGGTGACCTAAGAGTTCTGGAGAAAGCTAATTGGATCTCCTGCTTGGGACCTTTCAGTTTCCAGTCACATGTCTTCCTTGGCTGTCATCAAGGTTTTGGTGAGGAGTACTCTACTTCCAAGTGTGTGACATAAGTTTTTGGTAGAATCCATCTCATGGCACACTCTTGGTTGGAATACCCCAGTCACTTGATTCTTGCTCCAGACTGACCTCCATTATGGCCTCTTCAATAAAGCAGCTTGGTGTATCAAATCTCTCAGGGGAGACTGTAAGTCAGAAGTCAAATCTTCTATAACTAAAGACTAAAGGGAATCCCCTTACTCTTACTCATTCTGTTGATTAGAAGCAAGTTATGAAGTCCAGAACATGCTGAAGGTTAGGGAGACACATAGGACCTGATGTACAATGGGCAGGGTTCACTGGCATTTGTCTTAGCAGTGTACCTACTACAGCTGGTGTGATCTAGTTATTACTGTACTTACAAATAAACAATTTAAAAACAATTTTCTTATCTGTTATATTTAACTATGCATAAAATAGAATCATAGCTAAATGAGGACATTTTAAGGTATGTGCCTGTGCACACAGGCACACACACACACACACACATACACACACCAAATTATATAAAAATTTCATGAAATAGTTAAGTACTTTCTAGAGAACTCTAGCAGAGTTTAAGTTTAATAGTTCATTGTTTTCTTCTATAAAGAGGAAAAACTAGTTCTTATTGGCCTGTTGGACTTGAATATGGGGCAGATAAGATATAAAAACCAACAAAGCAAAACAAAACAAAGCAAACCAAAACAAAACAAAAGACGACGTTACTGGCATATTGGAAGAGGTTAGGGGATAGCATGGTGTGTACTTGTAACTGACACTTCACAAAGTTTTATTAAAATATATTCCTTGAGTTCTTTGATTATTAATAGCTTTGCACTAGCTGGACCCAGTGAGTCAAAATCTTTATATGGCAAGTAAACGTGAAAATATTCTCTGTATTCAATAATATAAAGAACAGACCATCCCAATACAGACCGGCACTGCTGCATCGGAAGGGGGAAATGTCTGGATCAGGTCAGGTGGGTGCTTCTGACAAGTGGGAGGCAAGGACCAGCACTCTGAATGTTCACGAATATCCAGTTCAACCCCTTTTGGTTAACAATAGGACACTCTTGATCCTTTGCAGTTAGCCAGGATCATGTACTCTGGCCATGGATAACAAACAAAGGAGATGTGCTGCTTCCTGGTCCAAAGTACAGAGGAATGGACTTGAGATCCACTCTTCCTCCTAATGAAGTTCTCCTGCTATAGTGCTCCTGATGTAGTGTTCAGGAACTTTCCAGGTCCCTGCTAACCCATTCTCTTGGTTGAACGTAGATAAGAAAAGAGCCTGTCACTGGGTATGTCTTAGGTAAGTACCCAATCAAAACTAGTGACCTTTATGCTAAGGCAGTTAGTTGTTTGATTTTTCACCCATTCTATGACAGATTTCAATGAATTGAGTGGCTTAAAGCTGAGAACATTTATGATTTGTAATTCTAGAGGGAAGAAAATTTATAATCAAAGCACAGTCAATTGTGAATTCCTCCTGGCTGCAGGTGGGGGAGTATTGATTAATCTTGCCTTTTCAACTTTCTAATGGGCACCTGTACTTTGTACTCTGCATGTTTTCCATCACTTAGATAAATACAAGAGAAGAACAACTTAAAGACTGGAAAATTCAGTTTGGCCTGTAATTTTAGACGTCTTGGTCCACAATCACCTCACTTGATGAGGGAGGCAGGACATTGTGGTGAAAGAATATTTTTGTTTGTTTGTTTGTTTGTTTCTTGTTTTTTTCAAGACAGGGTTTCTTTTGTAGTCCTGAATGTCCTAGAACTCATTCTGTAGGCAAGGCTGGCCTTGAACTTGGTTATCTGCTTTCCTCTGCCTCCAGAATTCTGGGATTAAAAGCATGCAGAGGATCATTTTATAAAGCAAAGAATCTACTTCATTATTTACAACGAGCCAGAGAGGGAGGAAAGGAAGGATAGAAGAAGACAGGAGGGATGCAGAACAGACAGACAGACAGAGAGAGAGGAGAGAGAGAGAGAGAGGGAGAGGGAGAGGGAGAGGGAGAGAGAGAGACAGAGACAGAGACAGAGACAGAGACAGACAGAGACAGACAGAGAGTCTGAGAGGTCTGAGAGATTAAGAATATAGAGGAAAGAAATCCCATTCCAGGGTACCACCCCAGTGACCTACATTTTCCAATGAAAGTTTTGTCACCTATGAATAGTAAAATGTCATTAATATTATGAATTCAGTGGGTCAGAGCCTTCATGACCTAATGATCCTCCATCACTTAACATTGCCTCATTGGAAACCAGGGCTTCAAAATGTGAGCCCTTAGGAGATATTCCGAAGTCAAACCATAGCATTTGTCTTATCTTTAAAGCTGGCATCATAGCGTCTTCAAATCCATCTTTCCCTTTCTTCTCTCTCATTCTCATATACTCATACATATAAAATAATAAAAAAAATGGGAAAAGAGAGATACAAAACATCTTCTGTGGGAAGAACCTATAGGTTTCCTTAGGAAAAACTTAGATTATTAGGGAAAACAAATTGAAGATAACATTTATTTACAAAGGTGTAAAGAGTCTTTTTTCATATTCCTCAAAGACATAAATCTCATTGAGGGGGAAGACCTAGGATAATTTAATTATTCTAAGATTTTTACATTATTAGATAGAAAGTTTTATTGTTTCTTTGATGATTCCATCTGAGACTGATCTACAGGTTTCCCAGATAGGTTGCTGAGTGTCTGAGCCTGCCTTCTACTCTAGAGATGGGCCAGTCCAGTTAAACAGTTATTTCTTATTTCAGGAGGAGATATAAGCTTGGGTAAGGCATTTGGCAAGGTTGGGCTTTATGTGATATGAACTTTAAGTGATAGTTATTTAGCAAGGGGCATTTCTAAAGACAAAAAAGAAAAGGAAAGATCAGTGGTTGGAGCAGATTCTAAGCCAGTGTCATCTTTTTAGTATGGAGTCCCAGGAAGCAGCCAACTGAGGTCAGGTGTAGATCTAGGTCCTTTGTGTACCTAGGTAGCAGGATGAGGATGGTAATGGCATGGTCACAGTCAGAGTCAATTCTAGGAATAGAGGCTAGAAAATACCCAATGTGGTACAGGCTCTGAGTGGCCACACTATGATAACCTGTCAGTCATGGCAAGCTGCCAGCATAAGTTTGCCATTTTAAAAACAAAGGTAGCTGCAGCTTGAAGTGATGATAACTCAGAAGAGTGAGGGATAACCTGTGAATGTTGATAAGGAGGGTGACCTGGGAATATTAGTAAGGGGATAACCTGGGAGTATTAGTAAGGGAGATAACCTGGGAATGTTGATAAGGGGGATTACTGGAGAATATTAGAAAGGGGGATAACCTGGGAATGTTAGTAAGGGAGATAGCCTGGGAATATTGGTAACATTGGCTAGAGTTTCCCATTATAAACAATTTCTCTTTCAATTACTTCCATTTCAATAAAAAACACAGTAACACTATTACTTTCATGTCATAATCTGATCATTTATTCAAATGCAGCAAAATGAGTAACTGGACAAATAGCCATTTTTTGAGTTTACTTTGGCAGTGTTTAATAAGGGATCTTAGATTGAACTTCTAAAAGCCTTTTGAGTCAAGAAATCAGGAACAAGAACCAGACTTCATTTTTTCCCCATAAACTTGGGTAAATTTCGATCTCCTTGACATTGCTAACATGCTTTATGGTTCACAAATCTGCTAGGAAGTAAATGTCCTAAATCTGTGATCCTGGGGCAACAGCTCAGAATTAAAATGATCCCAGTGGTCCTTTTATGAGGATGGTAATGGCATAGTCACAATCAGAGTCAATTTTAGAAATAGAGGCTACAAAATACCCACTTTGGTACAGACTCTGAGTGACCACAGAGGATATTGGCCGTTAGATCATGGTGCTTTGAGGAGACAATGGAGCCATTGCAGGGCAGGTCCTAAATGTAGTGGTTGTTTCCTCTGAATTGAAACATTCTTTTCTGGGGGGGGCAAGTTACTTAAAACTTAGAAAGTAAAATGGAGTTCACGAGGCTTAGAGAATGTATTAGCTCAACTTCACTGAAGAAACAGAACTAAAAAAGTAAATACATGTATATGTGTGTGTGTGTGTATATATGTGTGTGTGTGTGTGTGTGTGTGTGTATGTATGTATGTATGTATGTATGTATGTATGTATGTATGTTATATTTAAAGGGAGTCTATAGGCTGACTGATAAGATGAGGCCTGGGTATCATTACTAGAGAGCAGATCTTTATTGAGTTTATGCAAATAACTATGTTGTCATGAAGTAAAGGCTACTTATTTAGAGTGTCCAAATCCTCAAGGGATCAGTCAGATAAGGAATGAAGATAAATGTTTCTTCATCCTTCGGTATAAAGGATTCATCTACAGTATTGTGATTTCCCACAGCCTAAGAAAAGAGAAAATGTGCTCCTTAAATGGAGAAACGGAACACTGAACCCCAGCTGCAATCCACTAGTCATAAAAGACACCAGTGCTATTCCTCATCAGCTCACTTATTCTCATGTAATTAATTCTTGTCCTGCTTGATCTCAGGCTGGTGATTTTATGAACCCATCGCTATCTCCATTAAATCTAGAAACTGTTACTTCGGTAAGATACTCTCAGGGTTCTCTTAGCTATGTCATCAGAAGCTTTTACCTGGAAGTGCCTATTACAGTCACTTCCAACCAGTGTCTTAGGTAGTCCTTCTTGCTGAAGACAAAGCATTTTGGTTTTCATTTGAAAGAGCTTTCCAGAAGTCATGGGTGGGAATTAGTGACTGGTGAAGGATCTGGTTGGTCAGTACCATCGTGTAGTTGACCCAGAAATTTGCTTGTTTCTGGGTGCTGTAAGATGGACTTTACCTGGGGAAACACAACACGCATACTTGCATGCATGCATATACATGTACACACACACACACACACACACACACACACACACACACACACCCCAATGCATATCTATTCACCCCAGATAGGAAGCTCATGACAGATCAAAATATGGATAGCACCAAAGTCCAACTTAGCAGACCAATAAGTTTTATTAGGGCTACTTATAAGAAACTAGGTGTGGGCTTATTTGCAAGAGCAGAAATGACTCAAAGACTTTGTCACTCAAGCTTACCCCAGCATAGTGACAACTCATACAAGTTGGAAACCTGGATCATACTGCACAATATGTAGGCAGCTCAACAGGTTGGAGCACATCCTTCCTTGTTTCTTCTAGGCATCTTGGTTGGTCCAGGCATCTGGACTTGTCAGAGAGTCTTTTTGTGCAGCTTGGCTTATATGTGAGGGACCATTAGCTATATTTACTGCTTATATACTATTTAAGAGGCAGACAGTTAGTGAATCTGCTCAGTTTCAGGGACTTCCTAAAGCTATATTGAGTTGTTTGTTTTCCATCTTAATGAGTTTCTGTGGGTTAGAATGTTTCAGTATCAGAGGACATTGAGCAGCTGATCCACAACTATACAACTGTCACACAACACTGAGATATTCAGGATTTGAAGATAGTAACAGGGAACACAATGTTATATCAGGATATATAACAGAGAAGAGGACACTGTCATGTTTCTGGGAACATTCTATAATATCTGAAATACTTATATTATTAGTATAGGCTCAGAAAACACAACCCAGGCTTGAAGAAATAATTTCTTCTTTAACTATGCTTCCCATGCAATTTAGCAACCAAAAGAACTTAGATTAGCAAACATCTCTCTTCTTACAAGGTGAGAAAAGTCATTGAGATTTTCTAAATGACCTTTCAGAAATCTCAAAGTGTTTATCAGGTCAAAAAGATTTCATTTAGAATTTGGTTTTAGAGAAAGTCAAAAACGTAAAAAAAGATTTGCCTACCTGGTTAAACAAGACCACAAGTCACTCTGGGGAAATACTTTTTCAGCCAAAAATGCCGATTAAAAACATAAAAGTTAATCTTGAAACTTTTGTGGTTTTCTTAGAGTTTTGAATCCTCCAGCCTCAGCCTTGGAATAGAAGTGCCCATGGTGCTCAGATCTTTTAGCCCTGAGAAGATCCATTTCTCCTAGATGATACGATAAAGACAACATAAAGCACAACCATTATGATGACCAGGATGCATAATCCCTTTTCCCCCAGATGCGTTAAACAGTAAAGAAAGATGTCTGAAGTATCTTTTGAAAAACAGATCAATAACCTAAGCAAATGTCCTTTCTTCAGGGCCCAAGGGAGGATACTTGAGTCTCACTCAGAAGAGAAGACAAAATAGACAATGGGCATGGATGGAGGGAGGGAACTGGATGGGAGGGGGATGGACAATGGGGACAGGGAGAGGGATACAGTGTGGGTAGAAGGGGTGTGGGAGGGGGCTGGGAGGGAGAACAGAAATGGATAAGGGGCATCTCTAGAGTATTTGGAAACCTGGGACAGGGAGATATCAATCCACACAGAAAAGGTTCAACCCAAAATTGGTCCTGTCTACAAGATGCTCAGGGATAAAGACAGAACAGAGATTGAGAAAAGGGCCAACCAATGACTGGCTCAATTTGAGACACATCTCATGTGAGAGAGTCAATCCCTTATACTATTTTTTAAAATTGTTTTTATTGGATATTTTATTTACATTTCAGTTGTAATCCCCTTTGGCCATCCTCCCCCCTCCACCCAGGAACTTCCTATCCCATCTCCCCTCCTCCTGCTTCTATGAGGATATGTCACCTACCCTCCCACTCCCACCTCCCCACCCATGGTTTCCCCCACACTAGGGGTCCAAGGACTTTCTCATTCACCTATGCCTGACAATGTCATCCTCCCCTATGTATACAGCTGGAGCCATGGGTCCCTCCTTATGTGCTCTCAGGCTGGTGGTTTAGACCCTGGGAGCTCTGGTTGGTTGGTATTGTTGCATTCCCCATAGGGCAGCAAACCCTTTCAGCTCCTTCAGTCTTCTCTCTAACTCCTCCACCCTTGGGAACTCTGTGATCAGATCAGTGGTTCGCTGTGACCATCCACCACTGTATATTTCAGGCTCTGGCAGACCTCTAAGGAGACAGCTATATCAGGCTCCTGTCAGCATGCACTTCAGCATCTACCTTTGGTGACTGGACAAGGGATGGATACCCAGGTGGAGCAGTCTCTGGAAGGCCCTCCTTCAGTTTCTGGCCCACACTTTGTCTCCATATTTGCTCCCATGAGTATTTTGCTACCCCTTATAAGAAGGACCAAAGCACCCACACTTTGGTCTTCCTTGTTCATGAGCTTCATGTAGTCTGTGAGTTGTATCTTGGATATTGAGAGCTTTGGGGCTAATATTCAATTATCAGTGAGTGCATACCATGTATGTTCTTTTGTGATTGGATTACCTCACTCAGGATATTTTCTAGTTCCATCCGTTTGCCTAATAATTTCTTGAATTCATTGTTACTCTGCTGCTATGCTTGCAAACAGGAGCCTAGCATAACTGTCTCCAGAGAGGCTTTATTCAGCAGTAGATGTAACCGTGTAGAGACCCACAGTCAAACATCAGAGGGTTCTTGGGGAGTCTTGTGGAAGAGTAGGGTATAGAATCAAGCAAACTGGTCAAGGGTCAAGGGTCAAGGACACTACAAAAAGACCTAGACAGTTAACTAATTTAGGCTCATGGAGGCTCACAGAGACTGAACTACTAACTAAAGAACACGCAGGGGCTGGACCTAGGTCCCCTACACATTTGTATCAGATGTGTAGCTTGGTCTTCATGTGGGTCCCTAACAACTGGAGCAGAGGCTGTCTCTGACTCAGTAGCCTGCCATTAGATCCCCTTCTCCTAACTGGACTGCCTGGTCTGGCCTTAGTGGGAAAAGATGTTCCAGGGTGAGATTGTACCCAAGGAGAGTTTCCCCTTCTCTAGGGAGAAGGGAGGGCAAAAGGTGAGGGGTTTATAAGGGTGAGACTGAAAGGAGAGGAGGTAGGGGGTGGGGGTTGGTGATCAGGATGTAGAGTGAATTATTTAGTAAATTAATTTTTTACAAAGTTCTTTCCTTCCTTCCTTCCTTCCTTCCTTCCTTCCTTCCTTCCTTCCTTCCTTCCTTCCTTCCTTCCTTCCTTCCTCTTTGTGAGTTTCTTATTTGCTTGCTTGTTGTTTGGTTGTATCTGGGATGGTATTAGTCCATGCTGGCCTTAGACTCTGGACAATCCTACTGCCTCCATCTCTGGTGTGAGGATTATACACATGAGCCACCATGCTCAGCTTTTCAGATGCTTCCTTTTAACAGAAAGAAGACTGATGTCTGGCTTTACAACAGTGTCTTCTTGCTATTAAGGTTCAATGTAAAACTTTACAATAATCCATTCAACTGTAGTTGGCTTCCCCCTCTCTTCTTTCTCTGTGTGTGTTTTCCATGGACCATTGCAACTTTTCATGGCCATTCAGGTATTTGTCTTTTCCCCTTTTCCTTCTAATTCTAGAATCTTTAAACAATCTCAAACAGCAGTATTTCAGAAAAGGACTATTTCCTCAACAAAAGTCACACCCTATATTTCTTTCTACTTTGCACTTTGTACTTTCCCCTCTTCCCTGTATTATTTCCAGCAGCTTAATTAATGTGTATTCACATTCTTAACCCTTACTAAATGTTAATATCCACAGACAATTCAGTACAGACTTGTCAACAGTGTATAAGAAAGCATCCATAGACAAGAAAATGCAGAAATAACTTCTGCATCATAACATCTTGGAGACGTGGCTTTTAGAAGACAGCAGCAGTATGGGGAATTATATTGTAAGTGGACTCTAGTTTCTGTAATTTCTCTATGAAAATATAAAGTTGAAATAGCCTTCTGTTCCATCATAAGTGTCTCAATATTTTATCTAGCTCAGAACTGGCATACAAAATTGATTGCAACATTTAATTTAGTATGAATTTAAGTTCCAGATTAAGAAAAAAGTCAACTAACTCTAAGCAGACATGTTAAACATATAATTATTATTGAAATAAAGCCTGTCTAATGACTTAAAATTAAATCCTTAAGTTCTAGAATCTTAAAACTCTTCTTTGTATGATTTACTTGTAAACTCAAATATTGTATGTTTCTACTACAATTTTTTAGCTGCTACCTCTACATATTCTTGTTTTATAAAACCATAATTCCAAATTAGTCTTATTGATCAGTAAGTTTCCAAAACCACACAAAAATAAAACCACTTATAGTATTCTTATATTAGATTTTTTATTTCTGAGACCTTCAGGGACACTTAATTTACATGTAATTTTTTTTTCTTTTCTGGGTCTTTTTTTGAAGCCAGGTTTTACTATGGCCTTGAACTCATAGTCCACCTCCTCTGCTTCCCGAGGCCCAAGCTTATGGGTACAAGTGTGGTTTATGTGCATATTTTGTTTTAACATGGATGTTGGATGGGAAGAAAACATCTGTATTCTGGGAGTTTACACTTTTTTTTTAGGTGTATGTTGAAGCCTAGTTGGGATGGACTGTCTCTGAGCAGAGTGGTTGAGATTAACAGCCTGGAGCAATCGTTGTCTGAAACACAGCAATTGTTGACTGAAACACAGACAGTACGTCTTCCAATGTCCTGAGTTTTTACAATATCTGGAGTGTCTTAAGATGAACAAAGAAGTCTTTATGGTCGATAAGAAAAAATGTGTGGGCTTTGAGTTATTTTTAGAGTCCCATTTTTGTTTTTTGTTTTTGCAATGATATTTGATATTGACATTTAAGGCAAGGATTATTGATTTTTAAGTCCTTCTTTTCTCCTCTCTTATAAGCTATTTTCAAAAAGGTGGGGGCAGCTTTAACAATGGTCTTGACCTGCTTTTCCTGGTATATTTCTTCAAGTGAAGGACATATGAACAGACAAGAGAGAAATGCCTCCACTGAGTACCCATAGAATGAAGACTGTGGGCTCTGGCTGTAGAGATTCTGTTGTGGCCAGAGGCCCTCCTCATCAACCGAAATCTGGAAGGGTACACGCGTCTCCTCTACACTGTCAGACTGGTGAGGAGAAAAAAATATTTCTTTTCCCTCATTATGTTGAGAGGCTGAGATTAAATTTGCTAAATGTAGATTATCAAAAAAAAACCAAAACAGAACAAAAAACTGTATTAATTTATATTTATATTTTCTATTTCACGTGGGAACACATAAAAGTGACTTGTTAAATTGAAAAGGTTAAAGGCTTATATATCTAACATTATGAGAAAGGGAGAGGAAGAAAAATTCAAAGGAAGAATGCACACATTTCTTTAGGAAACTCAAAATTTCCGGAAGCAAATAAAGGATGAGAACATTTGTGACATTGTTTGCTTAATCTAGCTTTTGCTGTCTTTCTCCAATTTTCTTCAAGATCTCAAACTCTTACAGAAGGAATTCCATCTTAGACAGATTCTTTGGAGACTTTCTGCATTTTTCCATGATGAAGGGAATTTAGAAACTTCTCTTCACAGTTTTAAGCTGTGGTTTACTCTGCCACCACCCCATGAAGAAAAACATCCACCTTCACATGTAGGTCATGCCTATACAGTCCAAGACACAATTTAAGAAAGTCTCACAACTAATGGCCGTCAATCCTAGTGTTTTATTAAATACATCACACATTGTATAGATTTCTAACCATGTCAAGTGATTATCTGTTCTAGGAGATCTGGTTAAGAAATCTTGAGTGACATCATTTTCTCACAAAGCTAACTGACTTTAATGTGTTAACTTCAAGCTTTATCCTTACACGATATGATGAGTTAATAGTCATCTTATAAGACCAACGTGACACCCACAACATAAATTCTTAAATAGAAAGAGGTAGAAGATGGATCAGTGGGTAAAAACATTGGAAGTACAGAATCCACACAAAAATCCAAACACTCTCTTAGGGAGATGAGATGCAGAACTAGAGGAATTGTCCGGAAGCTCTTCAGAGAGCTTGAGAGAGGCCAATTAGCCTGGAGCTTGTTCCGCAGTAACATAAACAAGACAAACCCTGCCCCCACAAGGGAAGAAGGAAGGTACCACCCCAGAAAATTCTTTTCTGCTTCTCTACTTGATGCTGTGGCATGCACGTGAATATGCTGGCACAAAATAAATAAATTGTTGGCATTTAGTCTAGGCTCTGCCTCACAGTCACCTGGCAACAGCCAGGTGTGCCTGACTCACTATGAAATGGGCTGCTCACCCCCTCCTCGCCCTCTTGCTCTCTTCTCTTCTCCTCTTGTTCCTTTCCCTCTTTCCCCTCTCTTCCCATCCCCCTCCCTCCCCCTCTCTCTCCACGTGTTCATGGCCATCTTCTATTCCTCTATTCTGTCTCTGTCTCTCTCTGTCTCTGTCTGTCTCTCTCTCTCTCTCTCTCTCTCTCTCTCTCTCTC
>NW_021620961.1:8525341-8578220 GCF_004785775.1 Grammomys surdaster
TCGATAACTCTCTCTCTCTCTCTCTCTCTCTCTCTCTCTCTCTCTCTCTCTCTCTCCTCCTACAACTCCCCTCCCCATGCTCTGAATAAACTCTATTCGATATACTACACCTTCCTGTGTCTGGTTCCTCAGGGGAGAAGGGATACCTCAGCATGGGCTGGCAGAGGCGCCCCATTCCCCCACACCATACCCCGCCTCCGCCAAACATATTCCTAGATTCTCTCTTTTTATAAAACACAACACAAATAATTTAAAAAAACTTATTTGATGGGATAAAGAATACGCAGGGCTGGACAGATTGCCAGGCACGGAGCAGTGATTCAGCAAATTTCTGATGCTTTTCCGTCTAGATGAACACAGCTTTTCACGAGGGGAGTGGCACATACCACTGACAATCTTCCCTTGTTTCCTTTAATCCTTCTTACAAAATGTATTGTAGTTTAACCAAAGTAGAGATACAACAGTGTACTCCCCTTCTCGGTGAGCGTTATTTGATGTATCTTTACACTACATTAATACTGTTATCCCTTTTAAGGTCACTATGCCATGTTGTCACTAAAAGCTAGTCAAGCGGAATCACATAGTCATTTGCAAGTACTGGATATTTGTTTGGCAAGGTGGAGGCTTAGGCTTCTGGATCATAAATTAATGACTAAGTTAATCTTCCTTTTTTAATTAAGAAAAGTCAACCAAGCATAAATGTTGATTAAACTGATGACAGAACTGGACCGAATATAGATAATATATGTTACACAAATTACATACCGTGTCCCTCCATGAAAAGGAAAGAGGGAATCAAGATGATTATCCAAAATATATAGGCTTAAAATTTAACAAAGCAATTTCTACCCCAATCAGTTGTATGACAGTTTTCCATTTATTGTCTGCCCAGTTGGTTGGAAAAAAAAACACTATTCTCTTTCAAATTTTACTTAAATACTTATTTCAAACATTTAAATGATTTTAGTTAAAATGGTTTTTAATCAATAGATATTGAGAAGTTAGCACACTGTACACACATCTTTTTAAAGGAGATGCTAAGAATGAAGGGAAAATGGAGATATAAAATTTCTAACTGTTGTTGTGTTGGGTGTTTTCCTGTTGCTTTTGATTATCATTACTTAGTCCATGGAAGGATGTTAAGAACAAAGTCTTAATCGTTTCTATAGGGATAAATCACCTGTTCTTCCCTCAAAGGAATCAGGGTTAGAAACTCAAGTTAAAACTGTCTCCGGGTACAGAGGAGGATGAAAAATTTAAAAAGTGACCTCTTTCCTACCCATTGTCTGAGTTCCTGAGAACCGACCAGTTTTATTTTTTTATTTTTACATTTATTTTTATTTTTTTTTATTTTTACATTTATTTTTATTTATTTTTTTATTTTTTGCTTTTCTATTTTGTTCTTCCTTTTTGCAAGGAAAGGGGGATGCAGGCAAAGGGAAAGGGATGCAAAATTGCATCATTCAATGGGTTCAGATCTAAAGAAAATAACGAAACAGACATTTTGTTCCTCTCAAAGAACAGAACAGCTCGGTTCTCTTGGCTCTCGCCAGCGTTTGGCACGTTCTGTTTCCCTCTTATTTTCCCTGTTTAGGCTCAAACATCTAAATGCCTGTATCAGATTTCCTGTGAGCCTTAGGATTTGCATTCCCTTTCTGAAAAGCACAGCATCCAGTTAGAGAGAACATTTGCACTGTGGTGCAAAGAAGCAGTCTATGTCTAAGCTTTCAGTGGTCTCTTGAAATCTGAGCCCTGAAACCAGAAAGGGGATACCTTTCCACGCCCCTTATTCTCCCTAAATCCCTCCACTTTAAGAGCCTGATGAAAATGTTCTTAGCCTAGCGACCAAACAACTCAAATGACAATAAAACCTCAATTGTTTAATGTCTTGCTTTCAAAACAAAACAAAAATGCCAGAACAACAACAAAAATCCCTACGAGTATAAAGTACTAAGGTTCCACTTACGATCAACAGTCTCATTAAATAAATTTGAAAGAATTTATAAATTATAGGTATGATATCTTAAAATGACTTTTTTTTTGAAATTTCTAAGGTAATGAAATAATATGTAACACTTAAATGAATCCATAATTTTGTCTTGTTCTTTACCTGATTGTATATTTCTCCCTCCAAGCTGGTCAGTGTTAGTGTATATTAAGGAAGAGTTTTATTTTACATTTGTTTTTCTGCTTAGTATACTCTTTTCTCAGATACTCATGTGACTTAAGATACTCATGTGACTTACTTCTTTCTGTTCTTTTAAGTGTACTCTCTAACACCACTGCTGTGACGTACCATCGTTATCGTTCCCAGGGTCCAGTCTGACCTGGTTTGTAGTTCCTTTTCTTCTCTTTAGCTATTGACACCCATTTGACATTCTCTTTATTTATTTGTTTATATCTAGTCTTCTATTTGAATATGGATTTTAGGAAAGCAGGGACTGCACAGGCTTTTATCTGTCTACTTCAACTCACATCTAGAATAGCTTCTGGTACACAAAAGGTACATAATTGATGCTTGCAACCTGGAAAGGAAAATGGAATTTTCTTGATTCTGGTAAAAAAATGATCCTTGAGTAGGGAAAATAAATAAGTTGAGGAATGGTTGGGTGACTGTTAGCACAACACAGAAAGGACCTTCCCTTTCGTTTGTATGTCTCAGAACTATTTCTTGTTTTGTTGTGCTCTGCTCAAACATAAGCTCAGTCAGGAGGCTGTGTGTTGACTAATGGGATAGAGATACAGGCCGAGCCCAGCAATAGTCATACACTTGATATCCATTCATTTTTCTTCGGTGACATTTTAATATATTTTGGTGAAGATATTCCCAAGATAATGAGTATATGTCGTGTGAGCTTTGAAGGTGATGAGTCTTTTTCCCATTATCAAAGACAAATACAGGTGTGGAATGTGTGCAAAGCACTAAAGCAGGAGAAGAAAATGAGAAAATTCCAATGAAAAGAAATTAAAGCTCTGCAGTAATTGAAAGAAAGGCCAAGTTGAAAGCATAAATCTCCAGCGTCAGTGAGGATTTATACTGATGCTGGGTGAGTGGACCTATGGCTTTCTCTCATGATGTGATTCATTTTGAGAGAAACTCATTTTCTTTGCCAAGAATAGTTCATGGTTTAGTGAAAATTTCATCTTCAGTGTAATCATATGAGCCAAATTCTGGCCCTGTATATTATGAGATGAAGAACAAACTATTCCTGACTTATTTTTGATATTCTAAACATACTATCAAGGAAGTTAATCCTACCTGCATTTAAATGTTGGGATATTTGCATTAGGCCACATGGTTCCTGCTGAAATTTACTTATAAAGTACATTAAAGACCATGAAGACCTTTGATCACAAATTTGGACTTTATCCAAATGGCTGGGTAAGAAATGAACTCACTTAAAACAACATTGTCTTGATGGTCAAATGAAGGATTTGTGCTAGTGAATTATTTTCAGTGGACTGACACATCAAGGTAAGGGAAAACATAGAAAGGTCGTTTTAAAGAGTATCAAGTCTGAAGCAAGTTGGAGAGATATCATCAAGATGAAGATCGAGCTTTAAAGGACAGAGGCCATGGATCAATTTGTTATGAAATTGATCATGATGTAACAAATTACACTGAAACATTTTCTCTGATTGCTGTCTACAATGGTACTGAATTGGGGCAAGTAGTTCGCTCAGTTTTGTTCCAATGGGTTTTAATTTTTTCATGTATTTTTTTAATTTACTTTATATCCCAATAACTGGTCCCCTTCTCCTCTCAGTTCCATCCTCCCACAATTCCTCCCCCTATTTCTCCCAATCCCTTCCCCTCTAGGAAGGGGTGGTCCCTCTGGGTATCATTCTACTCTGGCATATCAAGTCTGTGAAGGACTAGGTGCATCCTATCTCACTGAGACCAGATAAGGCAGCCCAGTTATGGAAATGAGATCCACAAACAGGAAACGAATTCAGGGACAACCCAGGATCCAGCTGTTGGGGAACCTCCACAAAGACTAAGTTGTACATCTGCTACGTGTGTGTGTGTGTGTGTGTGTGTGTGTGTGTGTGTGTGTTGGGGGAGAAGCTAGGTCTAGCCCATGGTCTTTGGTTGGTGGTTCAGTCTCTGGGAGCTCCCACTGGTCCAGGTTAGTTGATTGTTGGTCTTCCTATGGAGTCCTTGTCCTCTTCAGGTTCCTCAGTCCTTCACTCAACTCTTCCATATGACTCATTGATTTTAAGGATTAAAATGAACGTAGCTTTTGCTAAGAGGATGGGGAGGGCATTTGAATAGTCAGTTAAAGCACAGTGCTAATGGGAGTAATGTTCAGAAATGTCTTCACGTGTTCCCAGAACAAAATTTCATTTCAAACTTCAATTTTTCTCCTGATTGGACTGTAAAGTATAATGAGTTGATGTTCAAATTCTCTGGTGAAAATGAAAAACATTCAGAAATGTAAAATTCATTAGTCTTAAATTGTACACTGTTCTAAATAATATAATGAAACCTCACATGTCTTTCCACCAGGGTATGGTCACCACATTGTTGGACATATCAATACTGTAGGTATCACCGGTCCGTTTGTCACTTATTAGTCATCATGGTTGTCAGGACAACCACCATGGTATGGATCAAGCAATCCTAATATAGGAACCTGACACTATATGACAGACTCATATTATGCACCTTACTGCATTGCATCACCTAGGTAAGGATCCAGTCTGTTCAGCTGCTTCCAGCTTCTGCTCTCAAGACTTTCCTGCCAGAGTGGACAGTATCCTGGAATTGGGAGCCAAAGTAAACATTTCCTCCCTTGAGTTGCTTTTTTGGGGATTGTTCATCACAGTAACAGAGATGTAACTAATGTAGTACAGTGTTCAAGAGGGATGATATATTGTAAGCTGACCGTGATACGGCTATAAGTTGTGATATCCTTCCCCCAAACCTCTTTCTGTGTCTTCATGCACATCTCTCCGTTGTTTTAGTAGATCTATGTGGCTTTATTTGTTTTCTTATTTACAGAAAGACTGAGGTAAAAACTGATACAAGAAGATGTCGCTGTTTTCAAGTTCCAGTGCATCGTGGATTTCCATTTTATTCTAGTCTGAATCCTCTCAAAGTGATCAATTTCCAAAATCTAACTCTTCACATAATAATGACTTAAAATACATACTTTGAAAGCTTGTGCAAGTGTTATAACGTTTGTCAAATTGTATAGAGTAGGTCTTCTAGCATGACATTTAATCAACATATCTTTTTGAGATAAAATAATCTAATTACAATGTTAATTTGAATCACATACCCAGAATACAGAATAAAAACAGCATGTCATTAGGTTTTAGTGAACTTTTAACATAATTTTCCCTAACAGTCACATATGAAGAGAAAGAAAGAAAGGTCACATAAAGGCTAATTTTCCTAAAATCCTATCTGTTATTTTTGTTGGAATTAAGCTCAGTGATTTAAAGGTTACAAATACTGTATAACAATTAACATCATTAAAGGAAATGTGTTACCTTAGACTTCCCTGTTCTCTTAACTCTAATGCAGTATCTGATGCAGACTGATTTTTACAAAGGATAGAATTTGTTTGGATTCAGGATTCTGATACAAGTTAAAGGGGATACAACTGGTGATACCCTTTCTATTGCCACTGTCCTGAGGTAGACCAGAGAAGCAAACAGGAAGAACTTGAAGTGTGCACATGTGCATCTATGTGTGTATCTGGTCTCTGGTCCTCCGTGGAAGCCACCAGGATTCAATAATGAGACCCTCACACTAACAACTAGGTCCAATCCTAATCACTTCCCAGAGGACCTGTTTCTAAACAGCATAGTTAAGTTTTCACCGTCTCAATATCTCACAAGAAGCTCTTATTTTAAGTACCTGACACCTTTGGGGACACTCAAACCGTATTCAAACCACATCAAATGATGATAATATTCTAAAACAACTGGCTTTTATCAGAGCTGTGATTTGTGTTATTGCCTTCTGTGTAACTCAGCCAGACAGTGAACCAGTGTGTCAGTAATTTGTTTGCTTTAAAGCGAAAACAAAATTGGAGATTGCATATTTCTCCATGTGTTTGTTTTCTCTCTATACAGACTTCAAAGAAAGTGGCTATCAAAACGTTACAAAATATTCATGAATTCTATTGATTTTCCTATCTAATAAATATGAGATCTTTTTTGTTAATTACAAGAGAATTGCATTCCTTACTCTAAAGAGACTAGCAATATCAGTTTTTCAATTTCAAATTTAAATTTTATATACAATATAAATAGCAAAGAGTACTGTACACATTTTTATCCATGGGGAATAAGGTAGTGTAGTAATTGTTAGTTTCGTGACATGTAGTTAAGGATTTTTTTTAGATTTATGTGTTTATTTATTTTTATGTGTGTGAGTGTTTTGACTACATTTATGTGTGTAGCACATATGTGCCTGGTGCCCACAGAGGTCAGAAGGGGACATTAGATTCCTTGGCATTGGAGTTTCAGTTGGCAGTGAGTCACCATGTAGGTGCTGAGAACTGAACCTGGATTGTCTACAAGAGCAACAAATGATCTTAACTAGGGAGCCATTTCTCCATCTTCTAGCTATAGATATTTTATATGGAATCTGTATCTGTTCTTTAATTTACAATTAAAAGGACAAACTCAAGATCATTATTTTTTAAGGCTTTTTCTTGAAACACATACGCACACACACACCACCCTTGAATGCAAAACTGAAACCTCATTGATATTTATGCGAAGACCCACACTATGCAAATTAGAGTATTACTCTGACTCTAAGTTCCCGTGTGGCAGAGTATGTGAAAATCCGCAAGATCGTACAGCACAGCAGTGGTCTGGCCATGAACTTCATGAGAGTCAGTACTGTCGCTGGGCATGCTGATCAGTGTCAGGGATTGCCACCTGGTTAATTCATCTCGTGGTAATGATAATAATGACATTAGGTGTACACTCAGTATGTACCGAGTGCGTTACATAAATTAACTCATTCAACTATGACAACAAACTCTTAATGGTACGTACTGTTATCATCTCCATTTCACAGGCAACGACAATGAAGATGCTTTGTGGTACAGGGAAAGTGAGTGACAGATTTATATAATGCAGTACTGTTAGATCATAATTAGCAGAAATCAATTATCGGCAGTATAGAGCCCCCTCCATGTATGTACTTATCGGACACATTCGGGATACCTCTTCTTATCCAAGTAAGTCAGGACAGGAGTAAAGACTAACTTGAACATTTTTTTTTCTTGAAAAATATTGGGATAAATTATGTACACTGTTGGGCACAGTTTAGTAGTTTTCCAAATCCATTCTCTAATAGACAGCATTATATTCGTGATAATTTCTCAGAGAAGTATTTGGTGTTGGTATGTCTTATATAAGATCAATCAGAAACTAGCCCACTGTACGAACTCAGAAAAACAACGCTCTTAAGATAAAATATCATTTTGGGTCAAATTAAACTGTAGTAGGGGAGCATCTTCTGTCCGAAGAATCCGTAGGAAGCTTTAAGTCTTCAACCTCTCTGCTGTGTTCCCATTTTGCGCTCTATAATCCTTCCTAGAAAATAATGGTTGCAATCAAAGAGCAAAGGTGGAATGACAGGTCTAACTATTTTCTAAATTCCACTTGTACGTTAGACATGAGCCTGCATCTAGTACAAGCATTTCATGTAAGTCGCTATTTCAGGAACCTCTGAGATGGAATTGTCATCATATGATTTGGGACAAGTACAGTACACCTTTGGGGGAAAATCACATTTTTATAGACTGATAGGTTACAGAAGTAGCTGTAGTTTCACACAAAATTCGGTGGTGTGTTTTGAGGAGTCAAATCAAAGCTAGGCTTTGCAAAATGGCACTGTGACTATGAACCTTCAGCATGCCCTTTGGCACCTCTGAAGCATTTTACATGACATATTCAAGTGTGCTCCATGGTCCTCTGGGAACTGCTATCCACCTTGTATGTCAGCAATGTAACTGTGAAATGATGCAGGGCTATCAGTGAATTACAGGCTGATTTAGTCTGGGAAGAGATAGGTATGGTGGTTAATTTTATGGGCATTTGGCTGGGTTTCTGGGTGTCACAGTAGTTGGCCAAACATTTTACTTGGTGTATCTGGGGTGCTGTTTCTGAAGGAGTGCTTAATATCTAAATCAGTTGATGAAGCAGACTGGCCACCCAGTATAGGAAGCTCACCTCATTTTATCCAGTCAAAGTCCTAAATAATAGAGTTAAAGTCTGTGGCTCCTGGAGTGAGAAGGGACTCCTCCTATTTCAAGGTGTTGAGCCGGGACACTGGCTTCTTCTGTCCTTTAGATTTGTAGCCTTTGGGTCTCTACATTGAAACTATACTTTAGATATTCTGGGATAGCAACATTCTAATTTTGGATTTCTGGGGCATAACTACCATAATCTTAAACTTATTTTGCTGTATACACATGTATTAGTTCTTTTCTTCAGAAAACACTGAATAACTTAATAGGTATCTTCCAGGTACAGCTCCATCTAAACAGCCTCTCCATAATGTGTCAAATATTTACTGCTTGTTATGTTTCCAAATTGAAACTCTTATATTGAAGATGGTTAAAAGACTTCCATGATCAGGCACCATTTTAGAACACAAGCTTGCACTTCAGCCTGGTGACCTTGTCATAAAACTAGAATAGTTTGGAATTCTTACACTAGTGAAACAGAAACAGTTCTTTATGGTGAGTAGGGCTACCATGACACCCTAGATGTCAAATGTCAGAGCAGGGCATAGGTGCAGACACAGCACGTGGCTCTAAAGACCTGGATCAGAAGGGAAGAAGCCACTCCTCCCCCTGACCCCCCTTTGTATTGTTGAGTGGGTGTGAGGCACCTACTGCTCTCCATTATGCTTCCTCTGGGACTCAGAGATGATTCTCTTCAGCTAGGTTAGCTGGTCAGTAAAATTAATGAGAGATCTGGACACTGTGGCATTGCCTACCAATTCCTGCTATTCCTGGCATGAAGACAGCACTTGGGTCTTCCTGGACCATTTCCTTGCAGACCAACTTTAAGAGACATCCTTTACAATCTCCCAATATGGGTTCTGTTCTTATTAATTTCCTCGGCAAAGGAAGGGGGAGAAGCCTAAGCTATTACACTTAATATTTCCATGAAGACAAGAGCAGTGAAACTTTAGCTTAAGGAAGGAGTTATTAGGCAAGAAGTGGCTGAGGAGTAGATGTCAGTGGGGCTTGAAGGCAAGGAGATGCAGAGTAGTCACCTTCCACATCAGTAATCGATTCAGGCCCTGTGATGGTTTGTATATGCTCTGCCCAGGGAGTGGCACTATTAGAAGATGTGGCCTTGTACAAGTAGGTGTGTCACTGTGGGTGTGGGCTTTAAGACCCTCATCCTACCTGCATGGAAGTGAGTATTCTGCTAGCAGCCTTCAAATGAAGATGTGGAGCTCTCAGTTCCTCCTGCACCATGCCTGCCTGGATGGTCCTACCTTGGTGATCATGGACTGAACCTCTGAATCTGTAAGCCAGTCCCTATTAAATGTTGTCCTTGTAAGACTTGCCTTGGTCACGGTTTCTGTTCACAGCAGTAAAACCCTACCTAAGATAGGCTCCAATAATCATGAAGAGTCCAGAAAGAGGCAGAAATCCTAACCACGTAGCTGCCATGACTCTTGCTACTGGCAAAACTCGCTATTTGTACAGAACAGAGAGAGAGTCAGAGAAGGCTGAGAAAGGAGAACAGCAGCTTCTGGTCCCTGGAGGAGGAGACTAGTTTTAGGAACAGAGCTGGAAACTCCAGTTCATCATAGCCAAGACCACTCACATCAAGCTGCATCCCACTTAGATCTTTATATTTGTGTGGTCTTTAGATTGCCATGCGTGTAACTTGTGATTAATATAATTCCTATTTAGGAAGTATCTGTGGGGAAAACTCCCTCAACACGTGAACAGATTTCAGTTGTTTAGTTCTGGTTTTTGTTGGTTTGTTGCTAAAGTTCTTCAAAAATTTTCTGTACTTGAAATTACATAGCAAGATTTGTATGGCACTTTTGGGAAACCTTTGAAAAATCTGATGCCTAAGATATTTTAGCAGACAGTTCTTTCGTGTTTCATGAGGTAGCCACTCCTTTCCGGGAGTGTCTTCAAATGCATCAGTTTCCTCTGTAACCGGGTGTGCAAAATATTGGTTGGAAGGACCAAGATGGTCCCTGTAGTCTTTTAGAACTCTATGTGGGAAAATTTCATCTAACCTAGTGAGAGATTTTATTACACAGTTTAATTAAGCACCAAATATTTAAGACTCTGCTTTTGTTTTGATTGTACTTTTTGTTTGTTTGTTTGTTTTAGACACGGTCTCACTTTGTAGCATTGGCTGGCCTAGAACTTACTATGTAGACCAGGCTGGCCTGGAATCTGACAAATGTTGCATCTGTCTCCAGTGCTGGGATTGCAGGTGTGTACCACCAGGTCTGGTCTTTGTATATTGTTTGAAGAATTACCTTTTCTCTCTTTTTAAAATCTCAATATGCTTGAGCTAATGTTAAGGTCAAGGGCAGAAGGTATTCTTTTTTCTTTCCAGTGAGCAATTATGTATTTATTGTGTTTGGGAGGCAGAGTGAGGGAGAAATCCCAGCAAGAAGAAGACTGGGTCCAGGCTAGAGTTCCTGGTGAAGAGCAGGAAGTTTTCTGCTGTACCTATCACAGAATGAGAGAGGGGGCTCAATAGATCGTTCCCTTTGTTTCTCCACAGGACTTCTTGAGCTTCTCAAAGTTCTTCAGGATGATGTCATATGACACAGCATAAGCATTACGGATCTCCATGACCATCAGACGGACCTCCTGGTACTCTGCCTCGTCCAGCTCATCTACCAGCTGCCGATAATCACCTTTATGGGGCTGCTTGGCTGTTTTGGCCACTGCATCACCCCTCTCAGAGACGTACATAGAGATCTGTGTGTGAAAGCCTTCCAGCTTGTTATGAAGGCAGGTCATCAGCTCAATCACCTTTTCCTGGACAGCCACTCCAAAATTATTCCCATCCTTTATCCCAGGTATCTGTAGCTACAACCAGATTGAGTTGCTCAATGACATCCTTGATCTCGGGTTTTAGGCATTGTAGGAAGACCACAATCTTCTCATTGCAGTTCACTGAGCCACATGCAGGACTTTTCTTGTCTTCTTCCCTTTTCTTCTTTTCATCCTTCTCTTCCTTCTCCTGTTACACCTTCCACTCCTCCTTCTCTTTCTCCTTGACTGGGTGACTGGGTCAGATACTGGGATGTCCAACGGAGCGTTCAGATTGCTCAGGTTTGGCTTCGTTGAGACCTGGCTCCTTTAAGAATGCATCCAACTCTGAGATCTTCTTGGGAAAATAACTCCCAAGTAGGTTCTCTGTCTTGCTACACAGGTCGTCATGAAGCACATCCACCTTGGCTTGAGCTTCAGGATGGACCCTCACTGTGTCCATGGCCAGAATGGGGGCGGAGGGTGAGTGCCCCAGGAGGAGGCTGGAGTGGGCAGCAAAAAGGGAAAGCGAAACCACAGCTCGCAGTAGGTATTCTTATGGAATGAATTATCAGTCTGGTTAGATGACTAATAATTATGAACTAAAAGTATCTGGTATATCAAATGTGTACTGTTCTTTACTTTGTAATATACACACACATGCACGCACATACCCACACATACTCATACATGTATGTGTCTAGCCTGCAAATGTTTGACTTTCTCTTCTCTTGTAAGAAGTTTTATATCTCAGGGATCTTGGGATATGTAAAGTGGCCTAGCATAATTGGAAATGCAAACCATGGGGGTTCTGATAGCCTCTGTTGCCGGATTGATAAGCATTTATTCTCACTTGTATGTCTGTCTCTGCATTTGGACAGTACTGTCTACATGAGCTTAAAGAGTATGCTTAGTATGGAAACCATCAGCTCACCTTTTGTGAATTGTCCAGTCTTTTTTAACAAGAAGAGAGAAAGAAAATCAAAGTTTGACACTGTGAGCAGCTTTGAAGAGTGTGACTTGAGCAAACCATTTTTTATACAGAAGATCTAGGAAGCTCAACATTTCTCTTGAAAAAAAGCAGGAACCAAACATAATCTTCAACCAATGAGCTCTTATTTATGAGCAGATATCTTCTATAGCATTCACTATATGTTTTAAAGATCTTCCCCCCAGTTAACTAAAAATAGATAAATGTTTTTAATGCACCTCTACTTTTCTCCTTCTGATCTCTGTCACATGCATGCATATTTGTCTTGCAATATGCCATTTATCGATTTATTAGTCACTTAAGAAACCTTTCTTTCTTAGATTCTAACAAGTATCAGGTACTATAATATTGTTGAAGATTCAAAAATAAAGTCTAGACTATTTCTGGGCCAGAAGAGACCATAAGATAATGGAAGAAGGACACTGTGAACTAAATCCCAACTATGTAAAGTTTGCTCATGAATTAAAAGGGACACAGGAGAATCACTGGAGGAAATGACATGAGACATTGCAGACATGGATTCTGACAGTTTTAAAGTGATTTGGAGTGAATGCGAGTACAGTCATGCATAAGATGTAGAGGAAAGAAGGAATGAGAGTCAATCCTTGAGGCCTTCACAAGCTATATGAGCTTCCCTACCTTAAAGAGAATGTGACGTCCTCAGAAACACACTTCTGAAAGGGTAGGTGGAAGGTGTCTAGAAGGTGGAGGGTAAATCATAAAGGAGGCAGAGGCTGAGCAACAAGGCCAGTAAGCGTGGCAGTTCCAAGATCCATACTGAGGCAGCGTGGCGCAGGAGATGGAGAGGAACTCAGCTTTTCAGCAGGTATTTAGGAAAGAATTTAGTGAGAAAGAGATGCGGTTTCTGACAGCAGAAAACAAAAGAACAGGAGCAAGGTGCATATTGTGTTCTGGTGGCAGAAGAGCAGAGGGGAGGGGTGGTAGGCGAAGAGAATGGAGGGCACAGGCAGAGATTAGTTCCCCCCTCACACAAGCTTTGTTGAAGTTAATAGAAATAAAAATAACAAGTTCACAGTGTCACACACTTGAACACTGACGAAGTTGTCTGTGATGAGAATCAGCACGTCGTCACAAGCATATGAAGGAGAATCTTGATGGCAGTGGGTGAACAAAGAGAGACAGCAACTTTGAAAGTCAGTTGTTATTAAAAACTTATAGAACAGTACATAGTTTCCCATACTCTAAGGATGCTGCAATGTTCTTATACTTAGAGTATAACACATGACTTAGCACGTTTGAACTATTTTACTTCAAAATCATTCACGAACACATTTGGATATATTTTTGAGGTTGTTTTTTAAAATACTATTTCTGTAGGTTAAATTCTTAGGAATGGGATCACTGGGGAGAACAACAGAAATATATTTTTTTCTGGTTCTCCTAAGCTGTTTGTCATTATTTATACATATGATATTGTGATATACATGTGATATTAAGAAATGCATTTAATCTTAAGGCTGGTGAATGGAATATGGTGATAGAATTTCTGCACTGAAAGCCAAAGCCTTTGGGAATGTGGCTGGCTATGCTGTTCAGTCGTTTTGAGACTGATCTCTTATCTCCCGTCTGATTCACTTATATGAAGAGTTTCATGTAGCGTGGGTTCGATTCCTAGTCAAAGCTGTATCTTGACATCATAGTGCTGCCACTTCAGTGGCACTTGATTTTTTTCTCACTTATAATTATCATAGAAGAAGAAAGCCAAGTGATACTTCTTGGGAAAATTAGAGTTTACTGTAATCTGAGTGATGTCTCTGATTGAAAAAAATGATAAGTTCTATTTTTGCTGCATAGCATTCATGAAGATAGACCCATTTATTATCAAAAAATGTGGAACTGAAGAACTGTAGTTCCTAACCTTAGCTAAGTTATGAGTCACAAAATCAGTTGTTAAAGATGATCATTTAAAAGAAAATACGGGAATCTACTACATAAAATGTAACAGTTTGTGCAAAATTAATTAAACTTTGTTCAGTGGCCTAATGTTGATCTTACTGCCCTTTTTCTTGCTGGTATTTTTGCTTTTCAGTTTCCAAGGGGGAGAAGACACAAAAATATGCATTTGGCTCATATATTTGAATATGGTTCTCTAGGGAAAATAATACAGTCACAACTATTGCTTTTTAGAGACTCCTTCCTTTGAGTGGCTGCCTGAATAGTTTGTGTCTTGTAATACGCAAGTTACAAGTCCACGGAAGGAAGAAAAACAAGCAGGAAGAGCAATAGTTTTTTTTTTTTTATTCTGCATCCATTGCTCATTTTATTATCTTTAAAACAATGTTTTATTTTATGTATGGCAAAATTATTTACATGTCAAATTGTGCTAGACATTATGGGATGGGGGTTCCTGGGTTGGAGAGGGAAAATGGGGTAAGGGGAGAACATCTGAAATGTAAATAAAATATCCAATAAAACAAAACAAAAAACCCCAAAAACCCAAAAAAACCCAACAACAATAACAAAAAAAACGCAATAGTTTTTAAAACTAAATTGTAAATCCAAACTGGAGATGAAGGTTTCTGATGGACCATGCAACAGCTTCACCGTTTTTTTTTTAATTCTAATTTCCTAGTGTTCTTTGCTGTAAACCATTGCCTTTTGGGTTAAGAATTTGAGCTTTTATCCAGAAGGCATCTCAGAGGACCCATTTACAAAATCAGATCTCAGGGCCAAAATTCTTCATTACCCCCTTGCCTCTGACACTACTTGCATGCAAATAAAAAAAGTCACAGTTCATTTGCTCAAAATATTATTATAGATATGATGTAATAGAAATATAATTAGCATTAAAATATAAATTATTGGTATAAATAGATGTAAAAATTATTCCTGCTTAACTGAGGTAGGAAGCAAAGTGAAAGTACTATTTATGTGTGAGATGAAGCTAGAAGTGGCTTTTAGCCTAGAGTGCTAAATTCATTTGGGAATCCCAAATGAATGACAGCTGATGACAGTTCCAGCCCCTTCATGGAGCCTTTAGTTTAGAAATTCCTAGATCTGTAAAAGTAATAACACACTAAAATGATCCATAGCAGTCTGAGCTGCATTTACATAATCGCAAAGGATATGATTAATACAAATTATATTAATTGCTTGTTTTACTGCTTTCCGCTGATGGGCTGATTTACGTGTTCCTTTGGTATGTTCAAGAAACGATCTGAATTATCTTTTCATTTCAATTAAAGAACTAGTCATAGAAAGCGTGCTTTGATATGTTGATGGCAGAAGTTCATCTGTAAAGGGCAAGCTCCAGAGCTTCCTAAGCGAACACTTACATAAAACTATAAGAAGTACTTTCAGAGGTTTGCCATATTCAATTTTTTTTAAATTGAACTGAACATACATATGGGAAAGATGAAATTAAGTTATAGAAAGAGTTTGTTCTGTTTCACTGTTTCTCATTTCATTTGATTTTATCTGTAATAAATATTAAGAACAAAGGCTTTTAAAAATTCTTTTAGGCTTTTTTTTTTTTTTTACTGAATATTGTCATAGAAATGAGTACATTTTTGTCCTTAGTATTGTTATCTAGCAATGATTATCAGACAGCATGGTAATCGGTGCAGTATGTGCAGCCACATCAACAGCAAAACCTTCTGTTAGATGCTAAGAAATTTATTATGCAAAGAGTTCACACATTTATTGTCATTTTCTGTCCACAATAAACTTACATACTTCAAACCAATTTCTTCCTTTATGATTTTTGTTGGATTTTTTTTCAAGCAATATTTATCAAAATTTATGTTGCTACTGACATGAGAAATAGCTTATGATTGTTACCAGTAAAATGCTATTGAGATTTCAAAGGTGGTGGACATTATGCTTTCCTATTTTCTTTACGATATGGTGTTTGTAAAGTAGCGTTCCTAACCCAGTAAGGACTCCTTGGGGAAATAAGCTGAGTAGATAATCAAGTAATTTGTCACATAAAACAGACTAAGATAGTGCCATCTGGTTAAGCCATTAACAATATCTATATAGTTCTAACTGCCCATTATAGTGGCCAGACAGAGCCACTCCACTTTTATTCACGCTGATCTAATTGTGCTATCTAAGAGTAAAGAGAGAGATTTGCTTCGTTTTTCTATTGGGTATGAGTGGAAGCCATCAATTTTTTTTTCTCACTTCTACCTTAATGGGTTGAAATAAAGACTCACATGCATGGCTTTCCAATTTCTTTTACAATTTTATTTTACAGCTTAGATACTTTGAGGTCAAAAGACTTCCATTTCCAAAATACGTAACAGAAATAATAAAGCAATAAAATTTTGACTTAGATAATATGGACATTTTTCTTTAAAGTGTCAACGTGATTTACAAATTATTAAAAAGGCAGTAAAACTTGAACCTGTATAGCATACACTTTACCTTAAACTGTCAGATGCATGATTTTACTTTATTAATATCACTAATATTTTTCTTATCAATGTAGAAAGTGAAGTCCACTTATTTAACGAATCACGAGACTTGCAAATGCTAGAAACTCCTATGTTACATAATTTGTTTTCAGCCATCCAATGTCTGTATTCATTTTGTATATAACCAAAGATGAAATCTATATTATTGGCCATAAAATACAGGATACTCATGATACACCCCACAGAACCAAAGAAATTAAACAAGAAAGAAGGCCAGAGGGAGGGATACAGAGGGAGGGAGGGGACTGGGTGGGAAAGAGGATCCTGAGGGGATAGGGGTGGTCAGCATCAGGTGTGAGGATACAGGAGAGATGGCCAGAGAGCCAGGAGAATGAATGGAAATCTGCAGCTGCTGGGAGTAGGGGGTTTAGGGGAATCTCTACAAAGTCCCAAAGACCTGGGATGGGGGAAGCACCCAAGAGTCAATATAGGTGATCTTAGAAGCCTAACAGTGGTAACATGGAACCTAAAGAGGCCACCTTCTGTAGCTAGGTAGAACTCCCAGTAGAGAGATAAAGACACCAACCTACCCACTAAACATTCTACCCTAATTTTTTCCTGTCTAAAAGAAATGCAGGGACAAAGATGGAAAAGAGAATGAAGGAAAAAGTCAACCAATAACCAGCCCTACATAAGACTCATCCCATGGGCAAGTAAGAGTCCCTGACACAGTTAATGATACTCATACTTTCAGACAGGAGCCTAGCATAACCGTCCTCTAAGAGGCTCTACCCAGCAGCTGACTTAAACAGATGCAGATACCCACAGTCAAACATTGGATGGAGGTCAGGGACTCTTATGGAAGAGTTGGGGGAAGGATTGACGGCCCTGAAAGGGAAGGGAACTCCACAGGAAGACCAACAGAGTCAACTAACCTGGACCCTTGGGAACTCTCAGAGATTGAGCCACCAACCAAAGTGGCATTCACAGACTGGACCAAGGCCCTCTAGCACATATGTATCAAACGTCCAGCTTAGTCTTCATGTGTATCCCTAGTCACTGCAGTGGGGGCTGTCCCTAAAGTTGTAGCCTGACTGGGCAATCTGCCCCCTAACAGGGCTGCCTTGTCTGGCCTCTGGGAGAAGATATGCCAAAGCTTGTAGAGAATTGATACTCTAGGGTTGGGAGATACCCAGGGGTGCTCATCCTCTCGGAGGATAAGGGGAGGGGTAGGGGAGACTCTGTGAGGAGGCAGCATTTGGGATTATTTGGAAGTAAATAAATAAAGTAGTTAGTTTTAAAAAGTGAGTTTTTTCAAGTCACACCAGATTCCAAGCATCATTTTTATATCAGTTACCTGGATAGTTTGGATAGACAGATACCTTAGTTGGTAAAGTGCTTGGCACACATGAAGGACCTGAGCTTGACCCCCAGGCACAGATCAGCTAGGCCTGGTGGAACATATCTGTAATGGCAAGTATGGGAAGTAGAGAAAGTGGCATCCCTGGGATTCTCTGTCAGGCAAGCCATGTCCAGTAACTCTGTTTCCAAAAACAATGTGACAGTGATTATACAATGTCGTAGGTTGACCTCTGGCCTCCACAGGTCAACCTCCCCCCACCACACACACAATTACTCCACACCATGCTCCACACAAGTTATCTAGAGTTTTCTTTCAAGGGCTATCTATACAAGCTGATGGCACCAATTTTCTACCTGGCTAAAATGATTCTGACCATAGGTCAGATGTTGAAAACCTCTTCAAAATAGGTTTGCAAAGTTCCTGCAAAACTTGAAACAGTGTTTTTCAGAGAGATACTAGAACATATTTGCAGATTTCCATTTGAAAAATAGTACCTTCTGCATGTCTAAAATATTTTCTATATAATGTATCTTCTATGAAGAAAAAAATCTATCCATTTCCTTAAGAGAAAAATATTGAATACTATGAGAGGGAAAATATATTTTCTTTTTCCAGCTATTTCTTTCAATATATTTCTTTCCAGATAAACTATTTCAAAATAGAATATAATCAGAAATAAGGAAACATGGTTCTGTTGAGAACCTCTAACTGAAAGGACACCTAGTAAAAAGTTTATCCATGCCTACAAGAATAATTTGATCCCCAGGAGGCTTGAAGCTCTGGTGATAGCAGAGGTGATGCTGAAGGAAACTGGATTTCCCCAACAAATGCTCCCTAATTACAACATACTTGATATTTCAATACATTAGGTCCTAACACAGCAGTTCTCAACCTGTGGGTCTCGACTCCCATGGATCAAATGACGTTTTCACAGGCTCGCCAAAGACTATCAGAAATATCAGATATTTACATTAAAATTCATAACAATAGCAATATTACAGTTGTGAACTAGCAACAAAAATAATTTTATGGCTAGAGGTCACCACAAACTGAGGAACTGTATTAAAGGGTCGCAGAATTTGGAAGGCTGAGAACCACCGCTCTAATATGCAGCATTAAGTGTATATAAATAGTAACCAGAAGTGACAAAAAAGAATTTGCCTCCTAACACCTGATGCCAATGATCTTTTCCCTTAGGGAGCATTAGAAAAGGCTGCTTTAAATGGATATCACTGTATCTCCGTAGCCTTGCGCAAAGCATCCTGGGAGTCCTTACAAAGTGGAACTATTCCAGCACAGTGCTTGAAACCTTAGTGCACAGCAAAGATGTTTTTTGTTTGTTTGTTTTTGTTTTGTTTTTTATTCTTTCCCCCTCAAAATATATTTGTTTCGAGGACATTCCTCCTTATCCATTTTATAGTCGGTGACTGAGAAGCTTATAGCATTTGTAACCCAGGTCTATGAGTCCACATTGCGCGATTTTAAAGCTCGTGTGTCCTTAGTAAAGGAACTGCTCAGCAGAGTGGGTAACCTCTCCGAATGCTTCTCTCTGTTATGACAGTTGCTTTCTACAGCAAAGGCCAGTCCTATGGGCTGATTATAAAGACTGTGCTGCCTTGTTTGTCAGACAGGCAACAGTAAAATGGGTAATGCCGCTATAGAACTACAAGCAAATATGTTCTCTGCCCAATTTGCATACAAACGCCGCTTAGCACTATTTACTCAAATTAGCAATGTAGTGGCTTTTGCTTAGCCCTGTGTGGGCTGCGGTGACCTTTGACTGGCACTTATTTCAGACAACTGCCACTCTTATCTTTTATAATTAACTTTCAAAATTATTGCCATGGTATCTTTGAACATTGTAAAAAAAAAATTAAGATTCTGTTGAAGATCAATTTTCACTCTGAGGACTCTTTAGATTTAGGATGAGGGGATGGCTATCTTAAGATACCTGAAAAAAAGCTGTGGGGGGGTAGCAGGAGGGGGTCAAAGACTGGAAGGTAAATAAATGATAATAATAATAATAATAATAATAATAAGCATGCAGGGTTTGTTTTGGCTCAAGGTTTGGAGGCCCATGGTGGGGAAGGAACCATGGCAGTCCCTGGAGGGGAGGCGTTTGCTCCCTTCAAATCCACAGAAAGATGAGTAAAAGTACTGGTGTCTGCTCTTTCTCCTTCCTTTTTATTCACTTAAAGATCTCTGCCGGAGGTACAGTCCCACCCTCATTCAGGCAGAATTTCCCTCCTCAACTAAACATCTTCAGAAATGTCTTGGTGTTATTTTTAGGATTATAATTTAATTGCATCATCTCTCCCTTAGCGTTCCCCCAGACCTTCCCATACACCCCCTCCACTCTCCTTCCATTTTTTCACTAGTTGTCATTGCATGCATATTTGTATATGGTCCTAAATCTAACCTGTTCATGTCCATATGCACCTGTATGTATGTGTTCAAGGCCAAACATTTGTCACTGGACAATCAATTGGTGTGCTTTTCTCCGGGGGCGGGGGGGCGGTCGGGTTTGTGTGTTTGTGGGAGACAGCCTTTCTCACTCTCAGCTTTCCTCAGTTGCCAAAAGTTTTTGTGTAGGGTAGAGGCCTTGCGATGCTTTACCTGTCTAGTTTTGTTATCGTTTTTCAGCTCCCGTTTGGTCAGTGGTGTTGGTAAGACTTCGTGAGTGTAGCTTATGATTTTACCAGGAGACAGAATCTCACAGGAAACTCCCTAATCCTTTGGCTCTTACAATCAGTCTTTCCTGCTGCTCTTCCACAAAGTCGGCTGAGTCGTGGTTGCAGGAATGCCTTGTAGTTGTATCCACTGAGACTGGACAACACAACTCTGCCATTTGTTGTGATCTCCATGTGTTGCAAAATGAAGCTTATTTAAGACATTTCCAGAGTTACATCATCTAGGTGGTTGTAAATCCTGACAAGCTGATCATGAAGATTAATTATCAAAAAGAGGGTTCTCTTGCTTCTTTGAAAAGAATGTATTAGTGGAGTAGGTTTCATTCTATGAAGGAGACAGAAAAGCATGTAAACACAATCATACATTCACTCACTTGGCCATGCTTTAAGAAAATGCACTAGGTAAAAGAAAAGCCATCAGTAATAATAATAATATCAATTATGAGTTTCCACGTGCTCATCGCTGTTGTCAGGGTATAGCTCATTGCTCCATGTCTTAGCAAGGAAACTTTTGAAGTAGGTACTATTCTGATCACTGATCACTAGCTGAAAGAAAGGAAATAGGAAGGGTTAAGCAACTCTCTAGTAATGTGACTGGAAGGCAAGAATCTAGACTTTGGCCTTGCACTGTCTAGCTTCAAAATCAATCCTCAGCTCTGTCCTTATCAGCAGTCCTGAATGCTATTCTATCACAGGCTGCTGGCCAGGCTGTCTTTTCTGCAGGATTTTTATTGGATTATTTTGTCTAACTTTGGTACTCTTTTTTTTTTTCCAGGAATAGAGGACAAGTATTCATGTGCACTTTTATATGTCAATCTTTATTCAGTCTATAAAGACAATTTTGTAAATAGTAATAAAAACTTTGCTTTGCTACCAAATCCCCATGTGAATCGAACTCCTGAGAAATTGTTCCAAGGCTTCGTTTGTCTCTGGCCACACTGAACCTTCAGTCCTGGAATCTGAATAAGGCTGATCTTATAGTACTCTCATTTTCAAGTCTTTAAAAGTAGCCGTTGTAGGACGTGACCTATGGATTCTACTGAATGATGAGTTCAGCTGTTTAGATAGATCGTTCTATTTGCTTTCTCCTTTATTATTGCTTATTGGCAAATCAGTGAGCAGTATTTTCTCTCTGGTACTGCTGGAAATAAGGGAACTTTGTATTAGCAAAATATAGTTTTGTACCTTAGTCTACTATCTATTACAAACAAATCCAATAGCATTTGAAACATTGTCAGTATATTTTAGTCAGAATTATTTTATAAATCGATAAATACTAAATTTTTATTATTGTTGTTATTGCTTTGACATTATTTTCAATATTGAGTTAAAGGAGCATATCTGAATTTAGAATTTTGCAAATGACCAAAGGAGAAAAAGAACCTTTTGACTGTTAGATCAAATGCAATTGAACTTTGACCTGTGTGTGCTGGCCTTGCCCACATCCAGTGACTAAATTAAACTATTTTTGTTGATTTAGGTTTTTTTTTTGTCAGCCTTAAAGATCAATTTTGTCTTATTGCTCAGATTGTCCAGTAGTTTATTTGATTTTGTCACTGAAGAATAAAGGACAGCTCACTTGCTAGTCAAGCAATGTCTCAAATACAAATTATAAAATGAACAATGGATTACTCAGTGGAACAAACGACTGATTGGAGGAATATGACTTTTTGATATTTTACTTCATTAGGTTGACTATTATATTTATTTCATGATAATTAATTAATGACTTTCAATGTTTGGCGATGTTCTAAAATGTCGGCCACGTCAGTCAAACAGCCTCCTAATGTTGGGGTTATAATGTGGCGCAGAAAGGAAAGTATAATTTTACATGTAAATTTAAATAATGGCATTCTGTGGTGTGAAGGAAGAGATAATAGTGTTTAACAAAAGAGGTTAAAACAAGGTCAACTTTTCTTCTGGTAACTTAGAAGTGAGGCATCAAGCAGTTAGAAAAAGAGGGATTTAAATGACTGCTAGTTGGCTGTATTTTAGAGAAGGAAGGCATTCTAGGAGTAGCCTGCACTATGTGGAAGTGCAAATGTGGAATATTAGCACCATAGGCCAAGTAAAATATGGATCCAGCAGTGGACTGAAATAAAACAGAGAGAGTCATATCTTGTCTAAATCTCTTTAAAATAAAAGTGATCCATAAATGAGAGTATTGGGAGAATCTTGCCTAGAAAGAAGGCAAAGCTTGTATTGAGTTCAATTAAAGTTTATTCTATTCTAAATTCATTCCTAAACTTTCTTATTTCCTAGAGTGTTTTCACAACCTGTGGTTGAAGGACCCGGAAAACCTCATTGACATTTCATTAATATTTGGTGATAGGCAGATCGTTCCCCCAGAACATTGTCTAAATACTGCTGAGAGAGGTAACCTGACTAGTAAATTAATGTTTTCTGGCGATTTTAATGTTAACATAACAATTCGAGGCATCACTCGTCAGGGGTGCGATATTGTGTTTCTCAAGATGCATGAGACAAAGGCACTTAATGAGTTTTGGCTGCGCTGCACATATTGTGTACAAGCCTGTTCAAACTGTTACAGGCTTCCTGCCAAGACATGTAGGAGAAATTGCTTAAAAGATTAGTAGAGAAATGGCCTTATTCCCTGCTGTGTACCCCTGTGAATAGTGTGTCAACTGTTGTACGAAATTTGGGATATAGATAGCAAGCACTCTTGGTTCTAAAGAAGGCTAGTCCCCTCAAGATAATTTAAAGAGAAGGATTACAGGCCCTCCTTGCCTTGTGATGCATTTATATTGAGATAACATTGTAAACCGAAACATAATTATTGTCTAAAAATGTAGGCAAGATATCCCTATTGTACAGTAGTGCCACTCGTATCTTGGGAGTAATCAACAGCTGTCTAATTGAACTTAAGGCCCACTCAGTGGGAATAAATTCATGCCTGATACTGCAATCCTGGCCAGCTACCGGTGCTGGAGAGGCCACAGCTGAGAGGAAGACTTACTATCCCTATTTTCCTAAACTACTGCAACTTCTAGTTGTATTCAAAGTGTCATTCTTTACCAATAGATAAGTGATGCTTTCACCTTCATCAAAAACGCTTTTTTTGCAACAGATGGCAACTCTGACAGAGATCCAGGGTGGCTGAATGCAGAGAATAAGGGTCTGTGGTGTGTCTAATGCCAGATGATACAACCACAACACCTAAAACTGATGGAACAGACAGAGCACGAGAGGGGGAAGAGGTTGTATGAGCTAAGGGACTGAAATGCTTGTTGCCAGATATTATATCCTAGGAAACATGCATCCATGAATTTCTACAACATGTTTGACTGAATAAGACTGGCTTAGGCATAATGACAGTATCAGTTGATATGCTAATGTGAGTGGAAGAAATTTCACAAAGTCGAACCTCTTGATGCCGAGCTATGGGCAGTTGATAGTTGCTGAGAAGAGAATCAATTCCCTCCAGGGATGAGTTATCACATAGGCTGTCAAATTCCAAGTGGTCAGCCACAGACACGTGTACATGTGAGCAAAAGTAAATGGACTCAGTAGGTTGTATATACATATGTATGCATGTAACATGTACGTATTTGTATATAACATTGTATTATATGTATATATATGGCAGCAATAATTTCAAAAGAAGTCATCAGTTTTGGAGGGAGAATATGGAAATAAGGTGATAAGAGTGACATGGATGTAGTACTTGTATTTATGGTTCTCAAAATACACTGTATGAAATTTTTAAGGAAAAATACAAATATTATATTAAAAACCACTTTTAGGGCTTGGAGAGATGGCTTTGTTGTGAAAGCTAGACAAGGCTTTTGTTCAACTCTGTAACCTCAGCTCTGGGGGTCCTGCTATCAAGTCTATTCAAGTTGGTGAGCTCTGGATTCAGGCAGAGACCCCTTCTCAAAAAATAAGCCAAAGAGGAATTGAAGAAGATTCCTAGTGTTAGCCAGGAGGCACCCAACATGTCCATGCATATTCATAAGCATTTGTACCTTCTGCATGCAAACATTATAAGAATGTGAACATAAACACTCACATATATGCACACATGAAGACACATACACACACACACACATACACACACACTAAATTAAATGTAAGCAAACTACTGAGCCACATTGCTTACTCCAGCGTCCTTAAGTGTGTCCAGAACATGTATGTTACCTAGCCTCACCGCTGGGCAAGACCTTATAATAAAACATTGAATGTGCCATATAACACATTGAATATTTGTCTTTACAAAAGCACTGGCCACCCTATACACTGTTAGTTCAGTTTTAGGAACTGAGTGGCTAATGGGAAGCAGTGGCTATGGCCATTAGCTGGCTCCCAGGAGATATCCTGCCATATATTTCTAGTCTAGAGAAAATTCAAAATTCAAGTATAAATTTCTGTTGAGTATTATCCCACCACTGTAAAAGTAATAGTAAAAAAAAAATAAAAGAAAAGAAAAAAGAAAGATTTAAGTGCAACCTTGTAAATTCAAGGGCTGTCTGCAATGACTCTATTGTAGTAGTTCTTCATAGGAAGGTATGACTTCAGAGGCAGCAGCTGCCCGTAGTCATTCTTGGTGGTCCTTCACACTCTGCGTAAATATTTCCTGAGATGAGTTCATTTGCTATACTTCACGAAACTGGGAGAGGCTAGGTATGTTGCGGTTTTAATATTGCATTTTTGTATGTATAGCAAAAGTTAAATTATTCATATCTTCATTAAAATTTAAAAATAAATAACAATTAAATTTCTTGCCCATTAATCATCTGCAAATGAAAGCCAGCAAAGGCTGCTATTTTATGTGGCTGTCTGCTTGGAGGCCGTGGATAAAATAAATATTATTTCCATGCTGGAGAATCACTACAGGGTGAAAAAAGAAATCCTCTGTAAAAATGTAAACAACGAGGGGATTATTTTCTTTAAAATGTTTGAAAATTCTTTTCCATATTTCTTTTCCAGTTACAAATATTATTTTATATAGTTTTTAAGATAAAAATTCCTCCTTTATCCATGCTATATGTCTGCTTAGTCTTTTGTGTTACACCACTGCAAAAATATTAGCTGACATTTATTAAATGTTTACTATTTGTCAGGAACTATTCAGTGTACTTTATTTATAGATACATACATGTATGATTTTACACACACACACACACACACACACACACGCACACACAAAGTCATATAAACTTCTCAAGGTACTATCATATAATTACCATTGTTGACAGTATTTGAAACATGGAAAAAGTAAGATCCTGAGAAAGTTGAGGACTTGTCCAGAGTTTTACAGATTCAGTCATCACTGTCTGTCTGTTCACAGGCCTGTGTGTATTCCGGTTTTTCATATTGCATATGATGGGTAGAAATGAACTATAGTGTTTGTAAGAGTGCATATTTTCTACTTTGGAAGACACAGCACCCAGGCTAAGCTTGGTGTCATGGTTTTGTGTTTGGAGCTGTGCTTTAACTATTTTAACTATCTGAACATGGTGACTCTGTCGCATGAAGTACAATCTCACTGTTGAGCAGGTGTAAGCCCTGTTCATTCCTGGACGCCATCCCCAAATGAAATGTAGAAGGACCAGATTCAGAAAAGTGCGGTTCTTCCTTCTCCCCATTCTACTTCCTTTCTCTCTTACTTTGCTTTTTACCAGTCACCTCTCTGTGTGAATTTGTTGGTGTTATTATGAAATGCTCGCTTTAAACTCATTTTATGCAGATTACTCTTTTACATGTATTTACATTTCAATTCTCATTCAGAGTACAAAGTTGAAATTCAGCTTAGCTTTTTGCTGGATTATCACAAAGTCCTTAGCAAGTGAATTTAGACGACTGAGGATTTACTACAAATTTCTGTCTGTTATCCTCCAACCATAACTGCTGTGTGTTAATTGAATATTTGTTGATACTAATTTAGTGTTTGAGAACACGGTGCTTGCTGTCATAGGGCTTTGCTTTGACCTTCAAAAACATACAAGTCATTCTGATGAACACTTGCAAACTCTTTTAGATTTCTTTCAATCCTCTTAGCCTTTGTAGATTATCAGATTCACAAGGATTACCCATCAAGAATCCAATGGCAGATGTCAGGGATTCTGGCTATCTCTCCTAGCATGCCCCAGACCATCAATTTTTTTTTCGTTATTGTTTTCAAGAATTTCGGGCACTGAGGAATGGAAAAGAATGTTGATTTTGATGAGGAAAGTAGCAAGGTTATAAGTTACTGTCCCAAACTACCTAGGAAGAATATATTTATTATATTTAAAGCTATAGTAGTAGGGCTAGGGAGATGGCTCATAAATAGAAGTGCTTTCTACTCAAGCATAAAGACCCAAGTTCAAGTGTCTAGCAAGTACTTAAAGAGCTGAGTAGCCACATATACCTATAATCTTAAAGCTGTGGGAAGAAGGTAGGAACAGAAGGACCACTGAGACTCACTGGCCACCAGCTTATCTACAGGTTCAGTGAGAAACCCTGTCTCCAGGGAAGGAGATAGATAGTGAAAGATAAATATACACTATCCTCCTCATGGGTGCACAAACATTTACATGCACATATTTGTGCATATACCACACATTTACATACAGAGACACACAGAGAGAACGGGGTGTATAGTTGTAAAGAGGGAGTAATTTTATCAAAATCCATATTTCAGGGAGCAGGACAGCATGATATAAGTTATTTGGTGTGGTTTCTCCACAATGTGTGTATAATTGAAAGGAAACTGTGAACAGACTATACCCATCTAATGTCTATAATTGCCTAAGAGACTACACAAAAGACAATTATGGGCAGATACTGGGTTTGAATGATCCGACATGATGTCTTCCAGGGAATATTTCCCAGCATTGGGCTTTGTAAATCATTCATTTAATGTTCTCAGAAGGTTGGTCCATTCCACAGGAAACCAACATGATTGGTTGGACCTGACACAGTAACGTTGGTGTATGACCTTAACATTGGATGTTATCTGAGGAGGAATTACAACAGAATGGGAGAAAATTACTTTATCTCAGATTAGAAGGATCTGGAGAACATGCCTAGCAGTATTGTTTCCTGAGAAAGAACAGTAAATAAAGTCCGGCTTGGCCTCAGCTCTCGTCATCGCCTTGTTAGACTACAAGGAAGGTTGTGGAGTTTTCTACGGTGAGCTCATGTGAACTGCAGCTTTCTCACTATTGTGTTTTCTTTCTTTCAAATTCTGTCATAATGCTTGTATCACACCCTGCACACTCAAGCATGAGTGTAAATGTGTAAGAAGCATAGAAGGGGGCAGAAGAATAGTGGAGGCAGCAAGAAGAAAATAAAATAGGTAATTGGTTCTTGAGTATTTCTGTGTGTGTGTGTGTGTGTGTGTGTGTGTGTGTGTTGTATGTTATGTGTGTTTGTGTCTATATGTATGTATAGTGTAAAAGTTGTGTTTGTGTGAATTACAATCCATTCTGAGACCTTCTGAAACTATCATTGCTTCTTGCAGTCAGTTTTTCAGGAATTATATTAGACTCCTGAAGGGGCGACAGCCTGTACCGTTTATAAAAGTCCTTTGGTGATTGTGCACCCCACAAAGTCTTCACAGTGACACTTTCGCCCTCAGGCGTCTATCTAGGACCTCTGCATTTCCTCCACTAACTAAAAAGAAAAAGGAATCTCACAAATCAGTGGTGAGCTCACCTTAGGTCTTCTCTGTATGTTTAGAAAGGTTGAGACAAGTGGAATTGGGTCTTTTAAGTACATTTCGTACAAGACTATTATAAAGCAACATTAAGACTTAGAGAAAGTTCTGGAAGATCTAAAAAACAAAACAAAACAAACCAAACCAACCAACCAACCAACCAAACAAATAAATAAATAAATGGAACCAAAAGCAATCAACCAAACAAAAATCCAACCCATGTATGTTGATTGCCTAGGAAGGGTGGACTTGAGGACTTATACAAGAGAATTATTAGATTAATTAGATGCATGAAAATAAGTAAAAACATCGAAGTAATATATGTTAAGATGGAGATTGTGTTAAGGGTTGGACATCAATCACTTATTTTAAAAATTAAAAAATGTTCAACTGTGTTAAATCACTCACTGTCGTTCCTGAGCCATGAAGGCCTCATGTCAGCAGCTTGTATTGGTTACCTGGAGACCCTATGTTTACTTTCCAAAGTCCCATGCCCTTGCAGCCTCTTTAACCCTTAGCACTCTAGAGCAGTGGGTCTCAACGTTCCTAATGCTGTCCCTCATGTCATGACCCTTTATTTAATACAGATTCTCCTGCTGTGGTGACCCCCAACCATACATTTATTTTTGTTGCTGCTTTCTAACTGTAATTGTGCTACTGTTACGAATTGTAATGTAAGTATCTGTGTTTTCTGATGGTCACCGGTAAGCCCTGTGAAAGGGTCATCCCAACCCCAAAGGGTTTGCAACCCACAGATTGGGAGCAGCTGCTACAGAACAACTTGATGCTCTCAGTTAGAGACACTCTTTTCATTACCATAACTGTATGATTTGTACAGTCTACATATGAATTTAATTTCGTTCCATGTTCTCTGATTCTTCTTACTCTTTAAGGAAAGTAATAAGTAGTAAATTGGTTTTGAAGCATGCATGCTTGCTTTCCAAGGAAGGAGGTTAAATACTATTGGAAGCAGTTGTGTTTAATGCTCAAAGTGGTCGTTCCTAAATTGGATGCTTGGCTGGTGATCAGATATTCTAGGAAAGCATTTTAATTGATTATAGTGTCTGGCCTCAAAATGCCCTTGTATGTGCTTGGGAAATCCATTTTTTGTACATATATATCTTCCTTAAAGAAAATTCATTCTGAGAGAGCAGAAGATGTGAGGTCATATTCTTATCTAATTAAAAATTAAGCATTCCTTTTTCTAACATAAATATTTTGTACAACACACTTCCCTTTAAGATTTTTTTATAGCACCTAAATACATATTTTTATATGTTTTGTTTTCATTTTATGAAATTTAAAAGATAATTTAGGGATGGAAACACAACTTGATAGTAGACACCTTGTTTAGAGTATAGGAGATCCTGGCTTCGACTCATAGCAACACAATAAAGTTCTCTGCTGTTTAACTTGATTACTGATCCATAAGATATTTCAAAATATAGTGCTTTGTCTGCATATATCATTACTGATGTGCTACTGCTCAACTCTGTGGTGGTAAAAGACCTTCTGTGTTTGGGTCTTCTTATGTGGTTGAAATCTGTATCTCTGTCTCTCTGTATCTCTCTGTCTCTCTGTCACACACACACACACACACACACACACACACACACACATTTTGTCTTCTTTTGGTTAGATAAAAAATAACTTATATATACAAACAAATTAAATAAAATGTGATACAACTATATTTTATTATAGTATATAATTATACAAATATGTATATAATATATAAATCATATATTATGTATTATATTATATTTAATATAAAACATAATGGCACAATTTTATAAAATTAATATATTATGTGAAACCATCATATCTCTACACGGGATTAACAATGCCCATTTCCTTCTTAATCATTTTGATAACATCATGGTGAAACAAAAAGCCCACTTTCCTGTAGTATCTAGTAGGAACATGATGTTACTCTTGTTCAATAAACATCACACCAAATCTACTTTCTTCTTCACCTTATACTTCCGTTTCATACTTTCTCATTTCTCCCTCTGTTCACATGTGAAATCCAAGATTGTGAACTGGAAAAGCCTTATTGTGTTATGGCTCACACATTTAATCCAAAGCGCTTTCTCTAAACAGGATTAAATGAAGTCAACTATAAGTCAAGGCACAGAGAAAGCAACTGGTTGGTCTGGAGTGAACACCTTGGAAATAGGAAGGAGGGAGATTGAGTTAAAGGATACTTAAGACAGCATGGAGAAAGAGGAGGGGCTTTTTCCTTCCAGTGTGTCAGTATAGAAAGGTCAGCTGGATGGTCTCTCTGCCTCTCTGAGCTAGCAGGTTTTTCACCCCAGCATCTGGCTTATGTAGAGACACTAGATATGGTTTTCTTATTTTGATATATATCTCCTTGATGATTAGTGATGTTTAGTATTTTTGTCATATACCTTTTGCCCAGCTGTATGTCTTTTGAGAAATGCCTACTCATGTTTTCTGGCTCTCAGTATATCCAGAATTCTATCTTTCAGGGTCTCCAGTGATGCTGCTTCATGTAACTCTTTGGAGATCATTGTATTTTACATGTTTCTCCAGGCTGCATGTCAGACCCATAAAGAACACATTGGAGGCAGGAATGTGAAAAGTCATGCCAGTGAACTTTGCATTCACTCAGGGGTGGCCTAAGAGGAACGATGTTCCTAAAGGGAATGTCTATGGTCTTCACATTGGCTTTGGTTATGAAGGTCATAGAATGCTGAAATTGTCACACAGGGAGTTGGTCAGTGGGGCCTGCATAGTTGGTGGTGCAGGAAGCTTTGCTGATGATATTGATCAAACTGTGACATTTATTAATAGTTTACACTCATCACAAACATAGGGGCATCAGGAGAAGATACATAGAGGATGATCCTCTTGGCTCCACCTCTCAAGAGGACCCTGACCTTTTCCATGGTAGTGAAGATATCAGTGGAATCCATAATATACTCAGTAGTACCCCTTTTGTTGATGGTAAAATATCACTCTTGGAAAGCGAATATGACCTTCCCATTTATGATATCTCCTATTCTCAGCGTTGTCTGTACCACTGGTCCTGCTGTGGGTGAAATTGTAGTAGAACATGTAAACCATGTATTTGAAGTCAATGAAGAGGTCACTGATAAAAACACTCTCCACTTCGCCAGTGTTGAAGGCAGTCTAGTGATGAGGAGACCAATAAGTCGAAGTATATTCTCTTAGACCACACTCTTCCTCAAATGGGAGATTAACACTACAGAGAAAGTTGTCTTTGGAACAAGGAGGAGCAGGAGGGTACAACCTTACACATCATTTAGACCTTACCTACTGCTCTGTTACTTCCATTTGTTTTTTTTTCTCGACAAATTCATGTATGGGTTCATCTCTACATTCTTCCTGCGGAGACGTTGGTAGTTGAGGCTGTTGGTAGAATGAGAGTCAGTTTTCCCTGAGGATATGTTCTGGGAGAGGCCACATATGGTTTAGTTGATGGTCATGTACCTATGCCCACACAGCAGCACTAAATTACTCAATGGATCTTAAAACAAAGAACATGAAGTTATACAGAAAAAGTGTTAGGGAAATACAAGAGGAATTGATGTTAAGACATTGAAAGTTGGGTCAAAATATATTATATGCATAAATGAAATTATGAAAAATTAAAATATTAAACACAAAAGTGTGTTAGATTTAAGAATATTTATAACTATCATTTTGTCAGTAAAATTATAAATCATTTCATCAAATTTTCAAGATTATTGAGCTCTTTCATGAAGATAGGTGCTTTAAGAATACTCTCACTCTCTCTCTCTCTCTCCATATATATATATATATATATATATATATATATATATATATATATATATTCTTTGAACTTGGCTTTGAGAACTTAGGTCAATAAATGTCTGAAAAAATAATCCCTTTGTTGTGTTGGGTGACCTTGGATTATTTACTTCATTGTCAAAACTCAATCAGTACTGTATAGATTTGTGTTGACACCTATCTAGTGACTGCCTGAATCCTCTTATGTCTAATGTATTTGTGTTTAGAAGAATGAGCCTCTCTCTAATTAACTTTAACTGCTAGGAAAAGATTATGCTGTGGGTTGACACCACCACTCTATTTTATGACACTGTTTATTTGGCACTTAAGAATGCACTTCATCATTTAGTCTAATAAACTATCAAATGATAGATTGTTCTAGAAGACAGAATTGGCTTTGACAGTTAAAAACAGCAGAGTATTTTACATAAAAGTCTAGAAATAATCTTAAAAATCATTACCTGTCTAAAAATTGAAATCTATTTAAATAACACTCAAAACTTTAATGAACAATGACACATTTCTTGAAACGTAGTTTTATATAAAAAGCAATAAATTAGTATGAAAGATACATTTTGACGTTGAAGGATATATTGTCTATATGGTCAGGGATATTATAATTTACCTTCGTACATTTAAAATCATGGACTACAGAAGGGGGATAGATAAGAACTTTTGATGTAGAGATTTGCATTCTATTTTTTTTTACATACATAAATCTTGCATACTTACAAAACTGCTCATACTACTGATAATAAGAAAGCAGACAATAAGAAAGCAAATAGAAACATAGATTTCAAAGGGCTTGCAATAGAATGAGACACAGATACAGGCTGATAAAATGGTGGAACTGTTTAAATTATCCAGTATTTAGACCAGTAAAGACACAGAAGGTGTAAACTGAGGTAAAAACCTGCTAGCTCAGTGAAGTAACTTTATTTTCTGAACTATATACAGAATATTTATTTAGAAGCCTGGCTCTGCATCCATACTATTAGCTGTTTAGAAATCTCTTTCTATCTTTGTCTTTCTACCTAGCTGGTCTACCTTTCTCTTGAACCCCACCAAACGCAAGAGGGCTCCTTAGCTCTCTTTCCTAGAGTACTGTTTTATCTGTGTCCTGCCAGCTGCACTGTTGTTCTTGCAAGCCCAAAGAGAAAATCCCTATCTCTTAAATATCTATTTAAGCTTTCATAAAGGCTTTTGCCATGCCGGGGCGGGGGGGGGGGGGGGAGAAAGAGAGAGAGAGAGAGAGAGAGAGAGAGAGAGAGAGAGAGAGAGAGAGAGAGAGAACTATCAAAGGTTCAATTGCTTATAAAAACATCTCTAGCTATACTTTTGGTAGGATGAACTGTATCACCATGGGGGGAGAGGCTCCAAGCCCAGTGAGTAAGGGCAGAACCCTGCCACCTTTAAAGCTGGAGGTCACCAGCTGACATTGCCTGAGGTCATAGACCAAAGACCACAAGACCTCTCCCAAGTAAATTGCCTTAAAATCGGAACTTTACATTCTTTAGCATTCTTATCTATGGAGGCTTTTAGAGGACACCAAAATTGCATCTCTTTAGGACAACAATTAGGTTTTCTACATACAGTAATCAAGTATCCTGCATCAACAATGGAAACAAATTCTTATTTAGCCATTGGACTTTAGAAATATGAAATGATGTGCTATTTTAGTAAGTCATAGAGATGACTCGATTTCTTTTTTTAAATCTTGAAATTTGTTTTCTATGTGCAATAATAAATCATAACTGTTCGTTATTTTTCCATTCTATGAAGGGGAACATTATTATTATGATTCATATATTTTGTCATAGTAACTGTGAGAGTTAGCTAAGCAAGAATTTTAGGAGGCACCACCCAGCCACCTCTGCCTATATACTGTGTGTGTGTGGGGAGAGGCACAGCCACAAAAGCATCTCCTGCAGGAGGACCTAATTTAGGACTGCCTAAGAGAGCAAGGCTTCCTGATGCAGACAATGCCAGCCAATCAGCAACTGCTGTTCAGAAGAGCCGCTTTATTGGGACCAATGGGGCACTCACGGGTGGAGGGTATGAAAGGAGCTTGCAGCAGCGTTCAGCTGAGCTTGCTGAGACGCATCTCACCTGCTCCTGGAGTCTGTGTGCCACCTCATTTCCAACCCCCAAGGGCAGACAGGATTGGGCAGTGGGCTGCCCAGGGCATAGACAACAAGAACTAAGTACTAATGATTCAATATGTGAAGCTCTCATCGTTACTGTCATCAGCATCTTTACAGTCACCTTTGCCATCATTATTTTAAGCCTTACAGTCTCCATCTGCTCAGGGTACCACAAGCTTGATAGCTATGAAGAACAGAAACGTTTTTCTCATCACTTTGGGAATGGAGAATCTGAACACAGTGACAGTAGGGTCTGTGCATGGTCACAATGTGCTTTCCGGGTCTGCCGATGGACAGCTTCTTGCTACATCAGCCATCACACGAACAGAGAGGGGGGTGAGCTTGTTCAGGACTCTTTATGATACCAATCTCATTTGTGAAGTAAACACCTTCATAACGAAATCACCCCCGGCTTTCACATACGATCACACAGAGGCTTAGGTTTTAGCATGTGGGGTTTGGGGGGAATGCGAACGTCATATATTCGCAGACTGTAGTAAATGTTGTAGGAACTGAGATGAGAGAACGACAGAGAATAGTGGAATGGGTTACCAGTCATGTACTAGATCACTGCAGAAGAACCACAGCGAATGTTAGAAAAACTTGGGATTCTACAGTAGAACAGATGGCTGGAAATCTGTTGGTATTTCCTAACAATAGAGCCATGAGTAATTTAGTCATAAATTTAAAAATCATCAGCTTCCCATGACCCTAGAGACATTGAAGGTATAGCTACTGTATCATGCATGCTTCAGTAGGTGGCAGAGGGGAGAGAAGCTATGTCTATGCTCAGTGTTCTGATCTGTGAACATCTGAATGAATAGTACATTCCCCAATAAAAGCAGGCCTGTGACAACAGCAGTCTGGCTCTAGAGTGCCTGGATAGGGAGACTGCCTGAGAGAACCACCAGTCCAGCACTGCACAGGCCCTCATGGCTCCCAGGGCAGGAAGTGAGTCCAAGACAGACTGTCCTCACCTGGAATCATTCAGCTGGGACCAGACTAGGGCCCAGATCAGGGACCTAGACAGGGAGCAAGTCTGAGATGACTATTGGCCCAATGCTGCACAGGTCAAGGTGAGCAGATCAGGCCCAAGATGACCCCTCCCTGGTGCCATAATGCACAGGAAGGGATAGCCCTCCTGAGACCACTTCTGAGACAAACCCAGACACTCAGAGACCCCAGGTGCCACTAAGAGGAGTGAGTGAGTGGTGGAGAAAGAGAAACTGAAGGATGTGGGCACAGTGAAGAGAGGCAGGACTGGAGACTCAAGGGTAGTGAGGAGCAGCCTGATGAGAGGAGCCAGTGATGCAATCTGGCATTATGGTAGAATCCTGGCCTGTGCTGCCACTGAGGACGACATATAGGTCCATAGCCCTGCAGGATCAGGAGTCAGTTACCACTAAAGGCCAGACACACATTCCTGGTCTGGGCTGCCTCCTGGGGACATGTTAATGTCTGAGAGCTGCACAGAACTGACCCCACTCCTCTCCTGGGAATCCTTAGAGAGCTAGCTCATGAGAGCAGGAGAGTTGACTCCCACCCTTAGGCAGCTGCAGTACTCCAGAGAGAAGAGCCTGACTCTAGCCCAGGGAGCACAGTAGAACTGACCCCGGCGGTGAGGGCCTGAGTGAACCAGCCCTGAGAGTGTGAGAGTAGTAGCGCTGGCCCCAACACTTGTATGCTGTGTGGTGGCATGGGCAAGGGAGAGACGCACCCTCCTCTTGCACCTTAACACATACAGCAGGCAGGAGAGCCATCCCTGCTCCCCACCAGCTGCAGTACTTGGGAGAGCAGACCCTGAACCTCACCTGGGCAGCACAGTTGAGTGTCCCTGAAGGCATGAGAGCCGTCCCTGTCCCTCACCTGCTGCAGCACTCAGCAGGCCCTGTGACTCATCTGGACAGCACAATAGAGCTGTACCCTGATGGCCACATGGTGAGCCAGCCCTGAGGGTGTGGGAAAGCTGGCCTCTCAACTTGTTTGCCATGTGTGGCCGTGTGGGTGAGGGAGAGATGCCCTCCTCTGTCCCCTTGACACCTATGGGAGGTGGGAGAGCTGGTACTGGGGTCACAAGAGTGGGAGAACTGGCCCCGTCCCTCACTCACTGTAACAATCAAGAGAGCAGGCCCTGCATCTGCGTGTTTCCTGAGGAGTAGGCTAGAGCTGATCCTGGTTTTTTGTGTTGTTGAGCTGGCCATACTCCAAGAGCAGGAGATCCGGAGAGTTGACCAGCTTAGATACCTCTCAGACCCAGATCCAGGGTATTAAATTGACCCACCTCAGCATCTATGGAAGTGATAAACTTCTGAAGGATATGAAGGGGTTGGCCTTACAGATTGAAAACTACAGGGACTCCATGACACAGGGCAACAACAGGATATCTGAGAAGAGTCCCAGTGAGGTTCTAATATTGATAGAGTAGCAGAAGCCAGAGGCCTTGTACCGGACCAATGAGTCATTGTAATGAACATTTGCAAGCAAAGAGTACACTGTGGGACACACTGTGACACACTACATTTTCCACAATGAGGGTTTTTTTTTTTTGTGATGAGGCTGCAAAGGAAGAGGAAGGGTATAAGGGGAGGGGGAGATGAGTGGGATTGGGATGGATAATGTGAAATTCACGAACAACTAATAAAAAGTTAAAAACAGATTAAATAAATCATCAGCTTCTCCTGTTAATAATAGATCTGTGTTCAAAGATGGCAAGTGTACTCTTTGAGATGTATAATATAAAATCATCATAGATTTGTTTTAATATTACTAACAAATAGTTTGATAAAATCTGTCTTCTGGCCAATTAATTTCATCAACATAGCAGAAGGGTCCATATGTTAATACCATTTTGGACTATATACATAGTTTGAATCTCAATTTTAATAATGTAAACATTGGTGTTTTCAAGGTCATGCTGGAATTGTAGATGTTTTAATAGCAGCTAAAATATTTATCTTTTTTTCACACTAAAATTTCAAAGTGGTTTTTTTTTCAATTTAAGGTTATTTTTAGTGAAGTTACAGGTTTCTTTATACATTTCCACACACACTCATTCTCAGCTGTTTCCTCAACACCACCTTTTCCTTTCCCCAAATCTCCTTCTGTCTTCATAACCACATGTGCATAACCCTCTCAATTGCTCAATAAAGTGTATTTATAGTGTTGAATAATACAACTTAATAAAGTTCTTTCTTTCTTTCTTTCTTTCTCTCTTTCTTTCTTTTTTCTTTTGCTTTAAAAGCTTATTGGTTCATCTCATATTTAGGCAGCCATATTGGTGAGACATTACTGGGAGACACAATTCCACAGCAAGCTCCCTGTCCTTCTGCCTCTTAGAAGCATAACACCAGCAGACATGCCTAAGTGGGCAGGGGAAAGCCTGCGAGGCCTCAACTCTGAGCAAAGAACTACAGGTAACTACAGAATGCTAAGAGCAGGAGAAACAGTCTTTCCCAGGGAGGCATACACCTGTCAGTTATCTAATACCAAATGGTTATCCCTGAGAAGACACATACAAGTAACATTATATAGACTTACATTTAAGAATGTATAGGTATCTACCTAGATGAATTTAGTAACAATTAAAGAAAAGGCCAAGAATTTGAAAGAGAGCAAGGAAGAGTATATGGAGAATTTGTTGGGGAGCATAAAGAAAGAAGAAAGGCTATAATAATGTATAATCTCAATTAAAAAAAAACTGTATTGGTGTGCTCATACTGAAACAATTCTAAAAGTCCCATGTGTCCTGTGTGCTAGATATTCTCTGTTGTATTTATTGAAAAAGTGGAGAAGTTCATTGCCTATTTTTTTTTATCTGATAGAAATAGTAGGGCCACTATCTTACCATAGCATCTGACACTACTCATCAGTGATTATAAATTGTAAAAATGAATTATATTATTAAAAGCAGAGGTTGAGCACAGTGAAATTTTATATTGCTATGCATTGATCCTGGTGTTTTAATGTGCATATTTATAGACTCACCTGGCTACTGTTGGTATTCATCAAAATTTGAAGACTTATATAAAATGTTGATGATAATTTAGTGCTTAGTCAAGAATAAGGAAAATGTTTATCTTTTTTTTTTGACATCCTTTGAAGACTAAGGTCCAACATAGGACAGACATATTATGCGTCCATCATTATGAAAATCACCTTAGCAACTTGAAACCAACCAGCTGGTCTTATTTCATGTACTTTGGGGGTGAGAGTGGCCTAGTTGAATTGTTTCAGCTCACTGTCTCACTTGCTTTCAGTCATTGTTGAAATTAGAGCAACATTCCCCTCTGAAGGCTCAACCCAGGAGCATCTCACATGGCCATCAGCAGTTCTCAGTTCTTCACGGATTGTGGCACCAGAGACATTGCCTCTCTGTTGGCTGCTGTCCACCGACTCTCAGTTCTGTGCCTCTCACAACCTAGGAACTGGATGTCATAAAAAGAATGATCCAGGAGAGATACAAAAGTGTAAGCCAGAGAGGTTATTGGTTCTCTTGGAAATGCATCCATTTCTTATGGTTCATCCTATGTTCACAGAGACCAGCCCTGGTACAAAATAGGAGACCTGTCTAGAGATGTGTAAATAGATGGAAGGAAGAAAAACTGGGAGATGCCTGCTTCATTGGTGTTCCCAAAAGATGAGCTGCTTACTTTGTTAGGAAGACTTTCCAGGCTTTAGGATACCTTAGCAAAAGCAGAAGGAACTCGTTTAGACACACATTAATCCTTCTCTTTGTTGACTTTCTCTATGGGGTCTTAGCTTTACAAGGGTCTGAACTTCTCTACATAGCAAACTGGAAAGATGTTTTATTGAGGCATTTAAATAAGGCACTAGTATGCTTTCTACTGAATTTTGTCACTGGAATCTACCTTCAGAAGGCTCTTTATCTATAGCTAAGGCTTAAAAATGTCTCTGTGGAATTTAGGATCCAGTTTTCTTTTATGAACAGAAGAAGAGTGATCAAACCTGACAATTTTTCAATAGATTCTGTTGATGAGGTCACAGTAAGTTATCTTTGTCATATACAACAAGTTTTGATAAAAAAAATTAAGAGTAATAGTTTGTATTATATTAACTTTTAGTGAAAATGATATATATTATTTTCTGTCTCTCTCCATATATGTGTGTGTGTGTGTGTGTGTGTGTGTGTGTGTATACACATACTCACAATCATGGCTTGTGAGTACAGACATAGTTGGCTGTGTTTGGAGAAATTTATTAGAATTATTCATGATTTTCTTTCAGAGCAGATAAGTTGAGGCATAGTTACACTTTCTTAATACAACCTGGTTCACTTTTTTTCTTTAGTCATCTTTTTAACATGCAGACTTCATTCTTTCTATGTAATTGAATCTAGACATCTGATACACGGCAGGCAAACCACAAGCCCAAGGTCTATTTTCAGGACCACCGCAGTACTTTCCATATCTATTTATCCTGTGTTTTAGAGTTCAACTTAAAGATTTACCTAATTAAACCAAGGGAGTAATAACTTCCCTTTATATTCCCTTTATATTCTTTATATTATATAAGCTGTGAATGGCTTGGGAATGGCGGCTAGGGAGAGAATAGTCTCGACTTGAAGAATGATGCTTCCTTCTCTTTTAGCTTGTTAACACACGTGGTGGCTGATATTATTGTTCCCAAAGGTGTGCTCTTCACACAAGGCATGCATATATCCCCTTTGCCATATGAAGGCCAGTGCCTTCCACCGCCAGTAACGTACTTCCCATGCCATGTGATTTGATCTGTGCAATAGGATATAAATCACTAGTCATATATACCATTGCCTAGTAGAAAAGAATTCTCCATTGGCTTGAGCCCTGACAGTACATGCGGTAGGAACAAGCAAAAGTTTCAGCTATCCTCATATCTGCAAGAGGAAAATACATATATGCTGGCTCAAACTAACGAGGTTCTGAGGCTGCTTGTTTGCATAGTCAAACATAGAATATCAGTGAACTGTGGAAGGATCATGTGCTGCTGTAAGGCCGTGCAGACAACCATGAAGGCTGCCAATCATAAGATGTCTTCTTGCATTTGCTATAAAGAAAGAGTTGCTGTCTCCATCCATCATTTCACACACTATAAAGTTACAAGCACTAATACATTCAACTGTCAAGGATATTCATGGATGTACATTTTCCATTACTCTATAAAAGTTAATCAATAGGCACCATAGTTGAAGTATTTGTGTTGTGTCCCCACGGGGTTTAGCCAGCAGAGGGCGCTGCGTGTCTTTACTGCTTCTTATGTTTCATGACTCCAGGTGCAATGTGACCAGCTCCTGTGGCTGTGACTTCTTGTGTTTGTCTTTATTTATGAGGATGGGAGGAGGTTCGGAGATGCTTCTAGAAGCCGCAAGAAAATCTTGATGTTGAATTTGTAGAGGAATTATCTCAACGTAAAGCTTGAGAACAGCTGTTCTTCACAGCTTGCTAGATAAATAAAAGTTACCAGAAGATGATAATGTTTCATATAAGATAAGTAAATAAGTCTATTAGAACGTGCAGTGTTAGCTGGGCGGTGGTGGTGCACGCCTTTAATCCTAGCACTTGGGAGGCAGAGGCAGGCGGATTTCTGAGTTCGAGGCCAGCCTGGTCTACAGAGTGAGTTCCAGGACAGTCAGGGCTACACAGAGAAACCCTGTCTCGAAAAACAAAAAACCAAAAACAACAACAACAACAACAACAACAACAACAACAAAAAAGAACGTGCAGTGTTATTTACATATTGAGGGTTATTTTTTTTTCAAGAGGTTTGTTAGTATGTTGCGGTCCAATTTTTATTCTTACTTAAGTTTTTTTAAATTTTATGTTATATATGTGTTTCTGTTTGAGTTTGTGTCATGTGTGTACATTGCTCAAGAAGACAGAAAAAGATACTCTGGAGCAGGAGTTTCAGGTACTTATGAGACTTGTGTGCTTGGATCCAAAGTAAAGTCCTCTGGAAGAGCAAGCAAGCTTTTCTAACCATTGAGCTTCCTTTTCAGCACAAGAATTTTCATTCTCGAGAGATGATTTAACTAGGTTTTCTCTTGGGACATGAGACACACCTGCTTGGCTCCCAAGACTCAGTGTGATGTTGATGTTTTTCTCTGGAAAATGCTTACACCTGTACAATACGCTCTCAGAAGTAGGCTTAGCCAGGGTCTAGTCATAGTGATTTGCACCTGGATTCTAGAATAGCTTGGCCTTTGATCTGAAGATTATGTTCTATTATTCACTTCATTTTATAGATGAATATGATTGCTTTATTTTTAGGCACTTTCAGTTTTATATGAAACAGAATAACACTCCCTACATTTAAAATTGTTTCACACACAGATAGGCACCTAAACTTTATAATGATGGATTGGTGATTAGAATTCATGTTCTATAGAAATGTAGAAATCATAATGAATAATTCCTTGCAGATATATTTTAAATCAAATATGGAAACTCAAACATAATGATGTTATTCTTTTTCATTGTATATAATACCTATTTTGCCTATTACACTCTGAAAAAAAAATCACCATTAGGGAGGAAGTAGAAACACACATTCGTAAGCCTGGCTTCACCTCATACTGGTTGTATTGCTCTGCACGGGGCATGAGAACAGTCCAGATCTGCTGGTTACAAAAGCTTACTAGTGAAGAACTTGTGTTCTGAATGGTAAGTCAGCAATAACTTCTGCTGTCAAAGGGAGTAAGCTTATTTCCAACATGTAATGAGCAAAGCAGAATTTGAACTTCAGTACTTGTTTGCTGTTGCTGATACCAAATTGCTACAATCACAAAATTTGCAATAATATCAAGCCTATTATCTTATAACCCTTGATCCAAAATACAGGACCAGAGTAGCTCAGCCAGGTATTCCTCATTCAGAAAGTGATCCTTGAAGCTCTCCATGTTATAAAGACCAATGAGAAGATACCTGCCAAGCTGGGCCCTTCCTTCCCAGAGAGTCTAGAACAGTGGTTCTCCAACTGTGGGGTGTGACCTTTTGGAGGGCCAAACCACCTTTTTACATAGGTAATATCAGATATCCTGCATATAAGATATTTACATTGCAATTCACAGCAGTATCAAAACTATGGCTATAAAGTAGCAGTGAAATAATTCTATGGCTGGAGGTCACCGCAACATGAGTAACTGTATTAAAGGGTTGTAGCATTAGGAATGCTGAGAGCCACAGGTGTAGAGAGTTTGCTTCCAAGACATTAGTTGCTTTCAGAATCCAGTTTCTTGAAGTCAAGGGACTGAGATTTCTACAACCTAGATCTCTTGTTCTTATGATTTTCAAGCAGACAACAGAAGGTCAAGCCTTTTTGATGCCTCGAATCTCCAGTTCTCTTTTCTTCTAGATAGAGAATAAACACTGACCTTAAGGGGTTATATGCCTAGTGATGGCTGCCTGGATAATCCCTCAACTTTAAAGTCAGTGATAGTAACCTTATTTACAATGCTAATGATTGCTGTCATGAACGTAAATGTATTCCTGGAATTCACTAGAGACAACAAGTACAGGGACCTGAATTCTGCTCTTTACATGACCTTAGATGATGTCCTCTTGGACATCATCTTGTAAATACTTACAAGCATTCTTATTTCATTCTGTAACAGTTATGCGCATGTAGTATTGCTTCAATAATGATATTTAGCTTCCAGAGAGGAGCTTACTAATTTTTATGAAAAAAAAACTTTTATTTTTTCCTTGTGATTTAGAAACTCAGGCCTAATTGTTGGTACCAACAGACAACTCCCAAGGTGATATGTCAACTTCTTTCCCCTGAGCTTTACATACATTGGATATAAACTGGGGCAGTTTAATAACTCCCAGGTATGGATGCTGTAGAAGATAATAAACTAATGATATCAGGGATAATGGTCATTAGGGTAATAATCCTAAACACCTGAAGTCAAAACCTGGGAACTGTAGGGGAAAAGGTAGCATCAATGCAAAGGGTTCTTTTACCTTTCCCAGTGATGTATTAGTAGAGATATAACCCTGATCTGTTCTCCTTAGCAGAGGTCTGAACAGGCTGTTCTCTTCTCAGGATCAAGTGAAAAGATTCAGGTAAACATATTTCTCAATACTTTGAAGTTTTACATGGCATCCTTCAGAGGACAGGGAATCTTACTCTTTCCTAAGCTCCCCAAGCATGCTTGTTGGGAATGAGTACTGAAGGCATTGAGTGAGAAGAAATGAGCTTCACAGAGAGATTTTCTAGTGTCTAATCCATTCTCTCTCTCTCTCTCTCTCTCTCTCTATATATATATATATATATATATATATATATATATATATATATATACACACACACACATATATATATATATATATGCACAAATATTAATAAATCAAGAGTGACTGTTAACAGCAAGCAGTCTGTGGCAAAAATACACCTAGGAGTAATGGTATGTTAATTTCCAATTAACCTATGGTCTAGGCTTAGTTACCTGAGGAAGTTCATGACAGAATAGGTAGATAGTGTATCCTGTACAGGACAAATCACTTTAATACAGTGGTAACAATGAATTGGAAACAAATGACTACAAATTTCAGGCAAAAGACCTTGGTTTACCTCTGATCCAAATAATCCACCACATGTGGATCCTAGCACAACTCCTTAACTCCTTCAAATTTGCAAACATGCATTCTATTCCTCTTTCTCTTCTATTTCATCCATGATGTGTGTGTGTGTGTGTGTGTGTGTGTGGTGTGTGTGTGTGTGTGTGTGCGTGAGAGAGAGAGAGAGAGAGAGAGAGAGAGAGAGAGAGAGAGAGAGAGAGAGATAGATAGATGCTTTCTTAGCTGCTTAGAAGTTAAGTTGCAAACAACACACCAAACAGCCCAGGGGAAGCCACATGCTAATTAGCGGTAGGAAGGAAGAACAACAAGTTATAGATTATTGCCATAAACCCTAGAACTAAAATAAGATTCACAAGCCACGTTAGAGATTGACTGACCATCCAGGGAAATGAATTTATAAGTCTAGACATAGTTTCCAATCGACATATAAGAGCATGTGTGTCTATGTTGTGAAGCAGATTGTCCTGGAGCAGGCCTTCCTAGCCTTCCTTAATGAGACTGTTCAAAACATGGTATGGTAGAATTCCTAATTATCTCAGAGGCCCACTGAAGTGTGAAGGTTTGGATGATGTCTTTCTTGTCTTTAAAGGATGGTGAAAGGCAAAAGCCATTTGAAAAGACAAACTATGCCTTGGATTTGTAGAAGTTTATCAAGACAAAGTACATCCATGTTCTCCTTCACAACTGCATGAGGTATAACACGTGGCACTAAGAAGGAAGAAAGAATTGAGCTGGGTGTCCATGATGATGAGTGACACTAATCAGTCTGGAACACTGAGATGCAGAAATGTTATGATAGGCTGTAAGGCTGAGTGTATCTTGTAAAAAACAAAACAAAAGCATTTTACTTACCATCCTGCTACAATGATCTAACTATATTGGCCAATCAGTGACCTACAAATAAGTCACAGGCTCTCAGAAATTTCTCATATGCAAAATAACAATCTTTGTCAAGTTTACTTGAGTATGAAAACTTGTCTTTCCTAGGACATGAACAAAGCTTCACTAGGACACTATCAGAATCTGTAACACTTCCTTCAAGCTAAGAAGTAATTTCCCCCAACTTTGTGAAAGCCACCAGGGCCATCTGATTTCTCTTTATGCAAAGTCCTTTGGGTGGAAATAAATGAGATGTTTTAACAGGGCATTTTCTTGCAGAAAGTAGGAAGCATAACAAATAACAGAACAATTGACTCCAGGAATAACTTTCTTGCTTTTTCTTATTCGAGATTGGCTAATTTATTTTCAGTCCTTAAGAAGAGTAAGGTACATTGAGCATGAATCTAATTAAAGTCCTGTCACAAGTGTCATAGTAATTTAGACCTGCTTGGAAGTCTGGATGCCTGTTGCAGGCTCTAATAAGATCTGGTTCCCATCTTCTCTAGCTCATTCCGCATTGCTCATTTAAAGGATCACACTCCTTACTGTGTATTGAACACTCCAGGTAATCTTGCCCCAGATCTTCCTCTGCTCCCTGTAGGTATTTTCCTGGTCTATTCCTTACCTTTGTCCAGGTCTAGACACAGGAGGTTCTACACACACCACAGTTGTGGACTGCCTTCCTCCTTTTCTGTATTTCCACTCTGCTTAGCTTTCTCAAAGCCTTTATGACTACTCTACAGAACACCTGACCTTATATTGTTTTGTGCCCTGCTCTCTCTACCCAGACTCTGGGCTTCCAGATGTATGTGATAATTTTATTTGATCTGTCTACTCCAGCCCTTGTCACTGCCTGGTCAATGCTGCATTTGGCCAACGGGACATAAGGATGCGCTCTTTTAAGTGATATGCCTTCAATTGTGTTTGATCTGAATTAAATTCTTTGTGGAAATCAGAACTCAAGCAACAGGGTTATTAAAAAAAATAAAGAAAAAGAAAAAAAAAACAAACAACTCTCGCCTTGCCTTAAATAACAGATTGAAAATTCCTAGGACAGGGTGAAACAGAGAAGTCGACGTTAATTTAATTAAAGAGGAGCCATTTAAGATAGCAGAGTCATTTTGACCCAGTGTTAATGAGGGGAAACTGACATCGCAGCTGGGCCCCTCTCCTGGCTGTGCTCATGCTGATTACCAAATACGGAGCACATTCTGCTGCATCCAGACTGCTGCCACAATGGCAGGTGGTGCCTCCAGTCTGAGTAGTTGGAGCATTTCTTGTGAGAAGGTCAGCCACCCAGGGCTCTGAGAACACGAGAACATGGGCTCTTTCTCCTACAGCAAGTCTTCAGGAGTAAAAATCATGGTTCAGAATTCAGATGAAAACTTCTCACAGGGTTCCCCCGACACGCAGTAACTACATTTACAAGCGATCAGCAGAGCCAGAGAGGAAAGCATGGGTCAAGTCAGAGGATGCACATCTCTTTCTATTACTCATTGATCTGCCTGCCCTTCAGACTCATGTTCTCCAGGAAGAAAGCCGTCCTGCTACCTCCAACGAGCATTCCACTCACTTTCAACTCATGGGTCTATCCTTCAAACCCTCAGTGCTGTGAAGAAAATATTCTTACACAGGAATGACATTCTGCTTCAAAATGGACCGTGGGCCTTCTGCCCCTGCCTGGTCCTCTGGGCTGGAGCAGACACAGAGTCGGTCTGCTCCCGTCCTGTTGAGAAACTGAATCCTGAGTCATCCAGGAGCCACTGCACTCAGAGCAGCTGGTAAGAACTCCATCTCACTCCCTAAACCCCAGAGATAGATCGGGGAGCCAGGGACATCCAGGGCACAGCAGCTACCCAAACCCCACCCCTCCGGAATTCCACTTCCCTTCTGCCCCTGCCTGGTCCTCTGGGCTGGAGCAGACACAGAGTTGGTCTGCTCCTGTCCTGTGGAGAAACTGAATCCTGAGTCATCCAGGAGCCACTGCACTCAGAGCAGCTGACACAGAGTCGGTCTGCTCCTGTCCTGTTGAGAAACTGAATCCTGAGCCATCCAGGAGCCACTACACTCAGAGCAGCTGGAGCCACTGCACTCAGAGCAGCTGAAACTGAATCCTGAGTCATCGAGGACCCACTGCACTCAGAGCAGAAGGATTTCCAGATCCAAGAGGTGGCCTGAGTCCCAGGAGTTATTCCACCCAGGAGATTAGGAGCATAAGACCACAGAGACCTCTGGACTCTGAGGAGCTCTGCCATAAGCAAGATAACTGGAAATACAGACTCCAGTTTTACACAGTGAGGGCAGATACCACTAGAGTTAACCAGATGGCAAAAGGCAAGCGCAAGAACATAAGCAACCGAAACCAAAGTTTCTTGGCATCATCAGTGCCCAATTCTCCCAATATAGCAAGCCCTGAACACCCCATCACACCTGAAAAGCAGGATTCAGAATTAAAATCACTTCTCATGATGATGATAGAGGATTATAAGAAGGAATTAAGTAACTCCCTTAAAGAAATACAGGAGAGTACAAGTAAACAGATAGAAGCCCTTAAAGATGAATCACAGAAATCCCTTAAAGAAATGGAAGAAAACACAAAGAAGGAATTAAACAAAAACATTCAGGATCTGAAACTAGAAATAGAAACAATAAAGAAAGTTCAAAGGGAGACAACCATGGAGATAGAAAACCTAAGAAAGAGATCAGGAGTCACAGACGCAAGCATCACCAACTGAATACAAGAGATAGAAGAGAGAATCTCAAATGCAGAAGATACGGTGGAAAATATTGACACAGTTGTCAAAGAAAATGCAAAATGCAAAAAACTCCTAACTCAAAACATCCAGGAAATGCAGGACACAATGAGAAGACCAAACCTAAGGATAATAGGTATAGATGAGAATGAAGATTCCCAACTTAAAGGGCCAGTAAATATCTTCAACAAAATTATTGAGGAAAACTTCCCTAACCTAAAGAACAAGATGCCCATAAACATACAAGAAGCCTACAGAACACCAAATAGACTAGACCAGAAAAGAAATACCTCCCGTCACATAATAATCAAACCATCAGATGCACAAAACAAAGAAAAAATACTAAAAGCAGTAAGGGAAAAAGGTCAAGTAACATATAAAGGCAGACCTATAAGAATTACACCAGACTTCTCACCAGAGACTATAAAAGCCAGAAGAGCCTGGACTGACATCATACAGACACTAAGAGAACACAATTGCCAGCCCAGATTACTATACCCAGCAAAACTCTCAATCACTATAGATGGTGAAACCAAGATATTCCATGACAAAACCAAATTTGCACAATATCTTCCCACAAACCCAGCACTTCAAAGGATAATTGATGGAAAATGCCAACACAAGGAGGGAAACTACAACCTAGGAAAAGCAAGTAAGTAATCTTCCAACAACCCCCAAAAAAGATACAAACATAACTTTACCTCTAATAACAAAAATAACAGGAAGCAACAATCATTTTTCCTTAATATCTCTTAACATCAATGGTCTCAATTCCCCAATAAAAAGACGCAGACTATCAGACTGGATACACAAACAAGACCCAGAATTTTGCTGCATATAAGAAACGCACCTCAGTGACAAAGACAGACACTACCTCAGAATAAAAGGGTGGAAAACAATTTTTCAAGCCAATGGTCTCAAGAAACAAGCTGGAGTAGCCATTCTAATATCAAATAAAATCGACTTTCATCCAAAATTAATCAAAAAAGATAAGGAAGGACACTTCATACTCATCAAAGGAAAAATCTACCAAGGTGAACTCTCAATTCTGAACATCTATGCTCCAAATGCAAGGGCACCTACATACATAAAAGAAACTTTACTAAAGCTCAAAACACACATTACACCTCACACAATAATAGTGGGGGATTTCAACACCCCACTGTCAGCAATGGACAGATCATGGAAACAGAAACTAAACAGAGACACTTTGAAATTAACAGAAGTTATGAACCAAATGGACTTAACAGACATCTATAGAACATTTCATCCTAAAACAAAAGAATATACCTTTTTCTCAGCACCTCATGGTACCTTCTCCAAAATAGACCATATAATTGGTCACAAAACAAGCCTCTACAGATACAAAAAGATTGAAATAATCCCTTGCATCTTATCAGATCACCACGGACTAAGACTGGTCTTTAATAATGACAAAAACAATGGAAAACCCACGTACACATGGAAACTGAACAACTCTCTACTCAATGATGACTTGGTCAAGGAAGAAATAAATAAAGAAATAAAAGACTTTTTAGAATTCAATGAAAATGAGGACACATCATACCAAAACTTGTGGGACTCCATGAAGGCAGTGCTAAGAGGAAAGCTCATAGCTCTAAGTGCCTACAAAAAGAAACTGGAAAGAGCACACACTAACAAGTTGACTGCACAACTAAAAGCTCTCGAACAAAAAGAAGCAAATACACCCAGGAGGAGTAGAAGGCAGGAAATAATCAAACTCAGGGCTGAAATCAACCAAATAGAAACAGAAAGAACAATACAAAATATCAATAAAACCAGGAGTTGGTTCTTTGAGAAAATCAACAAGATAGATAAACCCTTAGCCAGATTAACCAGAGGGCACAGAGACAGTATCCAAATTAATAAAATCAGAACTGAAAAGGGAGACATAACAACAGAAACTGAAGAAATTCAAAAAATCATCAGATCCTACTACAAAGGCCTATACTCAACAAAACTGGAAAACCTGGATGAAATGGACAATTTCCTAGACAGATACCAGGTACCGAAGTTAAACCAGGAGCAGATAAACCATCTAAATAGTCCCATAACCCCTCAGGAAATAGCAGCAGTCATCAAAAGCCTCCCCACTAACAAAAGCCCAGGACCAGATGGTTTCAGTGCTGAATTCTATCAGACCTTCAAGGAAGACCTAATACCAATTCTCTTCAAACTATTCCACAAAATAGAGACAGAAGGAACACTACCCAATTCGTTCTATGAAGCTACAATTACACTCATACCCAAACCCCACAAGGACCCGACAAAGAAAGAGAACTTCAGACCAATCTCCCTTAAGAACATCGATGCAAAAATACTCAATAAAATTCTAGCAAACCGAATCCAAGACCACATCAAAACAATCATCCATCATGATCAAGTAGGTTTTATCCCAGGAATGCAGGGATGGTTCAATATTCGGAAATCCATCAATGTAATCCACTATATAAACAAACTTAAAGAAAAAAACCACATGATCATCTCACTAGATGCTGAGAAAGCATTTGACAAAATTCAACATCCCTTCATGATAAAAGTCTTGGAAAGATCAGGAATTCAAGGCCCCTACCTAAACATAGTAAAAGCAATTTACAGCAAACCAGTAGCCAACATCAAGCTAAATGGAGAGAAACTTGAAGCAATCCCACTAAGATCAGGGACTAGACAAGGTTGCCCACTCTCCCCCTACCTATTCAATATAGTACTGGAAGTCTTAGCCAGAGCAATTAGACAGCAAAAAGAAGTCAAAGGGATACAAATAGGAAAGGAAGAAGTCAAAATATCGCTATTTGCAGATGATATGATAGTATACTTAAGTGACCCCCAAACTTCCACCAGAGAACTCCTAAACCTGATAAACAACTTCAGCAAAGTGGCTGGTTATAAAATCAACTCAAACAAATCAGTAGCCTTCCTCTACATGAAAGATAAACAGACTGAAAAAGAAATTAGGGAAATGACACCCTTCACAATAGTTGCAAATAATATAAAATACCTTGGTGTGAATCTAACCAAGCAAGTGAAAGACCTCTATGACAAGAACTTCAAGTCTCTGAAGAAAGAAATTGAAGAAGATCTCAGAAGATGGAAAGATCTCCCATGCTCATGGATTGGCAGGATTAATATAATAAAAATGGCCATCTTGCCAAAAGCAATCTACAGATTCAATGCAATCCCCATTAAAATCCCAACTCAATTCTTCACAGAGTTAGAAAAGGAAATTCTCAAATTCATATGGAATAACAAAAAACCCAGGATAGCGAAAACTATTCTCAACAATAAAAGAACTTCTGGAGGAATTACCATCCCTGACCTCAAGCTGTACTACAGAGCAATAGTGATAAAAACTACCTGGTATTGGTACAGAGACAGGCAGGAAGATCAATGGAATAGAATTGAAGACCCAGAAATGAACCCACACTCCTATGGTCACTTGATCTTTGACAAAGGAGCTAAAACTGTCCAGTGGAAAAAGGACAGCATTTTCAACAAATGGTGCTGGTTCAACTGGAAGACAACATGGAGAAGAATGAAAATTGATCCATTCTTATCCCCTTGTACAAAGCTCAAGTCTATGTGGATAAAGGACCTCCACATAAAACCAGATACACTGAAACTAATAGAAGACAAGGTTGAGAAGAACCTTGAATACTTGGACACAGGGGAAAAGTTCCTGAACAGAACACTAATGGCTTATGCTCTAAGATCAAGAATTGACAAATGGGACTTCATAAAATTGCACAGTTTTTGTAAGGCAAAGAATACTGTCAATAGGACAAAACAGCAACCAACAAACTGGGAAAAGATCTTTACCAATCCTACATCTGATAGAGGGCTAATATCCAGTATATACAAAGAACTCAAGAAATTTGACTCCAGACAACCAAATTAACCTATTAAAAAATGGAGTATAGAGCTAAACAAAAAATTCTCAACTGAGGAAACTTGAATGGCCGAGAAGCACCTAAAGAAATGTTCAGCATCCTTAGTCGTCAGGGAAATGCAAATCAAAACAACCCTGAGATTCCATCTCACACCAGTCAGAATGGCTAAGATTAAAAACTCAGGTGAGAGTAGATGCTGGTGAGGGTGTGGAGAAAGAGGAACACTCCTCCATTGTTGGTGGGACTGCAAGATGGTGCAACCACTTTGGAAATCAGTCTGGCGGTTCCTCAGAAAATTGGACATAGCATTACCTGAGGATCCAGCTATACCACTCCTAGGCATATACCCAGAAGATGCTCGAACATATAACAAGGACATATGCTCAACTATGTTCATAGCAGCCTTATTTATAATAGCCAGGAGCTGGAAAGAACCCAGATGTCCTTCAACTGAGGAATGGATTCAAAAAATGTGGTATATTTACACAATGGAGTATTACTCAGCTATTAAAAACAATGAATTTGAGAGGTTCCTAGGTAAATGGATGGAACTAGAAATTATCATCCTGAGTGAGGTAAGCCAATCACAAAAGAAGACACATGGTATTCACTCACTGATTATTGGATATTAGCCTAGAACCTTGAAATGCCCAAGATGCAACTCACAGGCCACATGAAGCCCATAAAGAAGGAAGACCAAGTGAGGGTGATTCGGTCCTTCTTAGAAGGAGCAACAAAATACTCAAGGGAGCAAATATGGAGACAAAGCGAGGGACAAAAACTGAAGGAGGAGCCGTCTGAAGACCTTTCCACCTGAGTATCCATCCCATGTGCAGTCACCAAAGGTAGATGCTGATGTGGAAGTCAGGAAGTGCATGCTGATAAGAGCCTGATATGGATATCTCCTCAGAGGCCTTCAAGAGTCAGACATATTCAGAGGCAGATGCTCACAACTAGCCATTGAACTGATCATGGGGTTCTCAATAGAGGAGTTAGAGTGAAGACTGAAGGAGCTGAAAGGGTTTGTGGCACCATGAGGAGAGCAACAATACCAACCAACCACAGCTCCCAGGGTCTAAACCACCAGCCTGGGAGCACTTAGGGGGGGATCCAGGGCTTCAGCTGAATATGTAAAAGTGGAGGGCCCTGCTGGGCATAGGTGGAAGAAGAGAACCTTGACCTCATGAAGGCTGGATGCCCCAGGGGGTGGGAATTTTGAGGGTGGGGAGGTGGGAGTGGAGGGGTGTAGATAGAGGTTACATCCACAGAGAAGAAGGAGGAGGGGCGAGGGGATTGGGGGTTCCGAGGGGGTGGTGGGGGATGGGGTAAGGGGACAACATAGGAAATATAAATAAATCATCCAAGAAAAAAAAAAAATTGGACCGTGGGTCTAACCATCTTTAAGGGACATCTACTACATGACATACTTGAAAGCATGACTCCTCTCCATGGTGATGAAGTGTAAATGATGTTATAAATCCCAGCGAAGGGGTGTGATCAACTAGTTACGGGCTCCCTGTGGACAACATGTCAATAAGTAAGAGAGCGAAGAAGGCCTCAGTTAGAAGGTGATATTTGAATCTGAAAGATGAATAGGACATTGTATCAGACAGAAATGTCAGCGAAAGGGCACACAATGGAGAGGAAACAACATGTTTTAAGCAGATAGGGCTCATGTAGGGTTTTGGGTTTCTTCTCTCTCTCTCTCTCTCTCTCTCTCTCTCTCTCTCTCTCTC
>NW_021620961.1:8578230-8579504 GCF_004785775.1 Grammomys surdaster
TCTCTCTCTCTCTCTCTCTCTCTCTCTCTCTCTCTCTCTCTCTCTCTCTTTCTCTCTCTCTCTCTATGTGTGTGTGTGTGTATGTGTGTGTGTGTCCATGCAGCAGCTGTATGCAAAATCCTAGGCACAGTGTATCGAAGGATACTAAAGTATTGTAGTATAGTGGTTATATCTGTAGGAGCTTTCTGTTTCCAATTCCATGTAAAGTGTTCATGCAGGGAGTTAGACACATACTTGCTACCAAGCTCTGCAAGAACTAAAGAGAGTCTCTGTGTAGAGATTCTATAAAGTGTTTCTCAACTGCCACTTCAGAGCGTATTCACTCTCATGACCACCAGAAAGCCTGTTTACAACAATCTTGGAAACCACATACTCTATATCATAAGTCATATCACTAAAGAGTGGATTTTAACAGCATCGGAAATGGTATTCCTAGGCTTCCTTTACTCAGGAAACAAACCTTAGGGGGATGAGGATGGTCATCAAGCTCAGAGAAAGCCAAGTACCACTGGCTGAGCCATGATGTACAGGCTTCATGGCAAAGTCTATGCTTGGACTTTGTCTTATAACCATTAGGGAACTGGCTGACCTTGAGGAATGCAATATTAAGTGAGTTTTACAAAGACTATTCTATCATTTTTATTGCCAGGAAAATAGCTTTGTAAAAAAGGAGAAAATATAAGGAATGAAAGAGAGAAACATTTAACTCTGAAAATTACATGGCATTTAGATCAAGGCAGATCAAAAAAGACAGCAAAGGAGCCAAGTGCTTCCAGGTATTCCCTTTCCCAGAACAGTTAAGTTTAGGTTCTTTGAACATAACCAGTGTTGTGCTTGAGATGGGAGATGGGAGGGGGGATGGAGTTTGGGTTCTTTTAATATAGCCAGTATTGAGCTTTGGGAAGAGGGACAGCACCTCCTTGATTGTTTTCACTTTCATTTTTAAAATCATTATTTGACTATAAGCAAAATTCTGTCTTTGCACAGGTAACTAGTAGATTTCAGAATAGATTACCAACTATCAGCTAAATATGGTCTTTGCCCAAAACATTACATAGCTAGAGATGGTCTTCCTCAATCTTGTTATCTTTAGGTGGGACTTTATTACTGAATTCTGTTTGCAAGAGTAGTGAAAATAGAGCAACTCCAGACCTGAACCCTAGATCTTTCACATAAACCTCCAATTTCATAATTATATAGTCCATGATTACACACACACAAACACTTACACACACACACACACACACACACACACACACACACACACACACACA
>NW_021620961.1:8579514-8610284 GCF_004785775.1 Grammomys surdaster
ACACACACACACACACACACACACACACACACACACACACACACACACACACGTGATGCCTGTGGGTAGTAAAATAGAATGTCTTTGTAAAAACATTCATACTGTTGTATATTTTTGCATATGGGGTGTGTGTGTGTGTGTGTGTGTGTGTGTGTAAGTGTGTAAAGGTCAGGGAACATTTTTTTCTGGAATCTGTTCTCTCCTTTTTGCATGGTATCTGGGAATCAAAATGAGGTTGTCAGGTTAATCTATCTCGTTGGCCCAAGAATGTCTTTTGAGTATTTAAAAACATAGATAAGGAGCCTAGGAGAATTTAGTAGGTAAGGGGATAAACAGTTTTAGATTTGTAAACATAAAAAAAGCAAGTGTCCTCTAACTTGACTTTTGATGAGGGGAGTAGATCACCTCAAGAGACAGCTGGAATACATGGGGCTAACAGTCACATGGTCATAAGAAATCAGAGTTTTTCGTGAGATGGGCTCAGGCTTTATAACAAGGAATACCTAAGAACTACTAAAGGCTCATAAAAGAATAACCTTAATATTTTGTGCTCCTTCAGGTAACACTGGACCTTCTTCCAACCCTTACACCCTCGTCTTAATACACTGTCTTTTACTGCCATATCAAGGACCAAACTGCCCATATAAAAACCTTTAAGGACATTGTCTCAGTTCATGTTTCCATTGCTGTGAAGAGACACTATGACCAAGGCAAGTCTTATAAAGCACAACATTTAATTGGGGCTGGCTTACAGTTTCAGAGGTTCAGTCCATTATCATCAAAGCAGGAACATGGCAGCATCCAAGGAGGTAAGGCACTGGAGGAGCTGAGAGTTCTACATTTTGTTCTGAGAGGAACCAGGGAAAGACTGTCTTCCAGGTAGCTAGGAAGAGGGTCTCAAAACCCACCTCTCCAGTGACACACTTACTCTAACAAGGCCATACCTTCTAGTAGTAGCACTTTCTGGGCCAAGCATACTCAAACCATCACAGACGTTCGAATTTTTTTTACATGTAAACATTTGTGGGACACTCAACCCACAGTCGAAAGTCAGAGAAGGATCTTAGGAAGTTGAGCAGCAAGGAAACAGATAGAGAAAGAAGCAGTAGCAAGAAGCACAGTCTATAGAATGAACTGTATTTGATTCTAGAATTTATTGGAGTTCATGGAAAAGCTAAGAACAATGAACATTTCAGTGGAATTAGAAAAACAAAAGAAAAGTGCCAAGTTTGCTTTTTATTTCTCCTGTCAACTTGATACAAACTAGGATCGTCAGGGAGCCCCACCCCACAACTGAAAAACACTTTCATCAGATTCCTCTGTAAGCAAATCTGTGTGTGTGGTGAGGTACTTTCTCCATTAATTATGAAGGAGGGATTAACCCATTTTGCATAATATTGGACATTGAGATAATCTTTCCCTGTGGCTTTATTTTCTTCATGCCATTTTAGTAGACATAACAGTGCATACTGAGAACTTCATCCTTTTGGTGAAATCATGGAGAAAGACAATTGTCTTTAAATTTTGGATGCAATCCCACCAAAAATGGAGGAGTGCTCCTCTTTTTCCACATCCTCACCAGCATCTGCTATCACCTGAGTTTTTGATCTTGGCCATTCTGACTGGTGTGAGGTGGAATCTCAGGGTTGTTTTTAATTTGCATTTCCCTGACATCTGCTTTTACATGATTATCCCATTCCAGCCTGAAGCCAGACAGCCTTGGACATTCCTTCATTTTTTCACATGCAGAATTTTTATTGACCACTTTCAGTGTCATAAGCTCACTGATGTCATAGTGACATGATTCCTGTCTTCATGAAGATGATTCAGTGAATACAAACTTCTTCCCAGCATTCCCCTTGAATCTCAGGGTCCGTCCTCGGAGCTTTCACTAAACAGTCAACGGCAATACACAGCTCCCTCAAGCTTCTCCTCATGTTTGATTCCGTGTGGGTTGGTTGGGGAGGGGAAAGCAAGGATGTGAACAATCACAGTTTTCTGTGGCTGGAGGCCTCTACCAATGCTGTTGAGAGTGAAGGAATTCCCTTGTGTAGGAGACAGTGAAAGAAGCAGACAATAGAACTCACATTAGATAACTTAGTAGCTACACTCAAGACTATTAAAGAAACATATTTAATCCTCTAATTATGAATATCAGATGCACAGCTAAAGCTTCTGTCCTTTGGGCTAGGGCAACCCAGAGATTGCTCTGAGCACCATCCTCTGTGAGAGTGCCTTTGACTATAGCTGCCTTATCATTTGCTTTCCAATGTTTTTCACTTTGAGGATAGATGCTGTCACTACAGGGTGATAAAACTTGAATCTTTGCTTTAGAAACATACTCCTTACTCTGAATGTGCACTGGCAATAGATTTCATTGTTTCACATGGGGAATGAGATATTTTACATACAATTTCATATTCTATTTAAAAAGACATTGAGATTAGACAAATTTTCTTCCTTTCTTTCTTTCTTTCTTTCTTTCTTTCTTTCTTTCTTTCTTTCTTTCTTTCTTTGTTTTAGTTATAATGACACAGTCACTATTTCTTTTTTCAAGCACCCATATTAACAAAGATGATTTTATTTTGCCAGGATTACTTTTATTTTGCTTGAGCAATGTATATACAGAAAATATATATTCTAAATATGGTTTTTTTCTACTTGTTGTTGTTGTTGATCTAGCTAAAGTTTGTTAGTTCGGCTGGTAGGTTTCTCAAAAGCAAAGTCAAATCACAGTTTACCTGATTCCCTCCTACTGGGTTTCGCTTCTCTGCTTTATTTTCTTTTACTTCTCATCTATTTGTCCCTTCCTTCTGTTAATTTTGAACTATGGAGTTTGGTCTTCTTTTGTGAGTTTCTTGGGGAGTAAGTTGGGTTGCTGGAGATCTTTTTTCCTCTTTGAGAAATAATAATAATTTCTCACTTAAATTTCCTTTGCAATCCTTCTTTTGTCCCATTCCATAAGTTTTGTGTAGTAAATGTCCATTTTCAATTGTCTCAGCATACTTTTCCTTCCTTGTTAATTTTAAGAAATATAATGGCATTTTATAATACTATATATAATTATATATTATAATGATATATTATACATATCATATATAATTTATATATTTATATATTATAGTCCATAAATGTTATATTTATATAGCAAATACATTTATATATTATATAATTATGTAATATATTATATATAATAATATTTAATTACAATAAATAGTTATATTTATTTCTCCTTTCTCTCTCCAACAGTGTTCTTGTCCCACTTCTATACTTCCTCTCAAATTCATGACCTCTTTTCCTTTAATTATTACTGTGATATATGTGCTATGAAATATGTAAATACACAGTGTTGTGCCTTGTTAGTGTTATTTGTAGAGTTGTGTTGTAGATGTAGAAACTGAGGCTACAGACCCTACTATCAGTTTCTCTCTATAGTTTGACCAGTTGTGGATTTCTGTAACTGTCTCTATATGCTGAGAAACATCTTTGAAGAGGGATGAGCGTTCCACTCATCTTTGAATATAAGGATAAGTGTTTAGAATGCAGTTAGAAAGATAGTGACTTTGTAAAGTGACAGGAGATTGTTCTCCTCTTAGATCATTGATATCATTAGACTCTCAGAGTTTACTAGGTTTTTGAATACCAGATGTGACTTCCTCCTATTGAACAGGCCTTAAGCCCAGTTAGACAGCTGTTGGGTATTGCCAAGAAATGTGTGCCCATTGCACCTCTAGGGATATTTTGTTATCATGGCCATTGTTGTGGTTCAGAGGCATCACAGCTGGGTAGGATTATTTATTGATTTCTTCCCTCCATTGGCAGCTTGCCCAGCACCTTCTGGTATTATGAAAGTTAGTTTTCAGAGATGATTGTCTTAAGATGATTTTTTAAAAATATTTTTATTTTGATTTATGTTTTTATTTATTGTTCAATAGTTTTCATGCTATTGAACACTATCTTTTCATATATATTTCATATATTGCTCAAGAGTATGCTCTTTAATCCCCATATGTATGAATTTCCAGTTTTATTTCTGAAATTAGTTTCTAATACCACTCTATTTTGGTTGGAAATATGCTGGATATAATTTTATTATGTGAAATTTGCTAAAACATGTTTCAAACTTTAATCCATCACAAACGCTCATCGATTTATACTTACTGGGCAAAAATGTTGTGTTTGTTCTGAGGTGTTGACAGGGATGGGTTGCCCATGTCTGCTGTACTAGGCTGCTCGATAGTGTTCATCTTCCGTGTTTTCTCAGTGCCCTTCTACCTGACCACTCTTTCCATGACTGGGAGTGGACAAACACACTTCATGTTTAGGTCTGTGCTTGCTGCTGTGAGTTCTGTCAATCTTTATTTTGTATATTTGAATGAGCCTCATCTAGATACACATACATTTTTAATCTGTGACAGGACCTTGATAGATTAAACCTTTATCATTATATAATGTCCTTTTTAATAGTTTATCATTTAGGCCCTGCCTTGTCTCTCGTGAGGAAGGTCACATTTGTTCTGATTTGAAGAATGTCTTCACTTTACTCTTGGCCTGGGCATGTCTAACTCTAAAGTAAATTCTTCAATGCATTCTACAGTTAGGTCTTGTTTTTTTAATTTACTCAGCCTCTTTATGAACTCTGATGGGGGAATTTATTCTACTTATATCATTATTGTTAGTGCGTGACTTGTATTAGCATTTAAATTTTGTCTTGAGATTTTGTTTGACAACCTCTTCCTTTCTTTTGGTACCCTTTAGGCTTTGTTGATTTTCATAGTGGCAGACTTTGATTCTTTTCTCATTGTCTTCTCACTATTTTCTACAAGTATAGTTTGCTTTTGTACTGACAACAACTTTATTGCATACTAAGAACTTCCATTCCTACACTTCTGCTAATGTGGGAATTGGTAATTTATATTTCTAAAATTTCATTTCATATTCATGGTATTTTTAGGCATGCTTTTTTTTACCATTTAGATTTGAATTGAAAGTGATTTATACACATTTAATACAAGGTGTATTGCTTTGAATTTCTTTGTACCTCCTTGTTTGTTAGACGTTACTTGGGTTCTCAAAGGTAGATGCCCACCTTTCCTCTTGAGGTTTAGCAAGTTTGGTCCATTATTTTCCTAAGACAGATTTTGCTCAATTTTATCTTTCCCTGTCTGTAACAATCTTGAGTGTCTCCTTACTCCCCTGAGTGTTCTTTTCTCCTCATTTTCTGTTCTTCTGACTGAAAATACTGAATGACCTATTTTTAAGTTTGACAATTTTCTCTTCTCCTTAAGCTCCTCACTGAACATCTCTATTGAATATTGAGATTGTGTTGTTTATTCATTGGCCCCCCAAATTTCTACTTAGCTCTTTTTAATGTTTTATGTCTTTGTCAATACTCTATTTTCATGCAAATATATTTTGTGCTTTTCGAACATGCTTATGATAATTGGAATTCTTTTAAAAAGTAAACTATCTACCATTTTTGGGAGGTAGCTTCTAGAGGCCAGTGTCTTGATTTTCTTGCCCATGATTTCCCCTCTTTGTGTGAGTTATAAGTATGTGCTTGGATCTTCTAACCCTCCAAGTCTATAAAATGTCTTATCATAGAAAAGATTCATCCTTTGGCAATCCTCTAAAGATTGCAATGGGATACTTGATGTATTCCTCCCTTTGCCTGAAAGAGAAGCCTCAAGTCATTGGCCCTGTGCTGTCATGACTGCATCAAAGTACCCATTGCTCGCCTAGAATAGACAAACAGTGTCATTTTGTTCAGTGGTCCAAGTAAGAAAGACAGAAAATATTACTAAGCTGTAGCCTAATGGATTTGAACACTAGAGTTCTGTGTGTGGGTACCCTTCAGAGGTTGTACTTTCTTCTGGTCTTTGATCTGCTTCTTAGTAGAGATGTGAGCAGTAGCCTGATGCCCTGGCTGCCAGAGTCTCAAGCTGTTGCCACCACCATCTCTTACCCATCATCACGAAGTTACCATCAAACCATGAGCCAAAATAAATCTCTTCTCCTTAAAGTTGCCTTTAGTCTTTGCGTTTGGTCAAGGTGATGAGAAAAGTACAGAAATTTGATACTGAAGTGTGAAGTCATTGCTATGGTACCTAACTACATGGTCCATAGGCCTTTGGAATTGGCTTCTGTGAGAAATACGGAAATCCGGGTTAGAGCTGACCTCCACTGCTTTGAGCAGAATTTTGGAGGCTGTTCTAGGTGGCCGAAGGCTATTAATATTATATCTGGGAGAAAAATCTGGCAGCATTCTGCCCATTTCCTGAAATTTGACTAAGCTGTCTGGCAGAGAGCATTTCAAGAGAACACATCCTTCACCTCAGTGTGGCTTATTCCTCTTTGTCAGATTTATGCTGAGAGGGTGGAGTAGAAAGATCTGAAAATATGTGCTTGATGAGTACAAGACAACAGATTTGGTTACCTTAGAGAAAGCTAATAAGGAGGGCATGAACAGGGCAGTCGATTGGTGAAGAGATTGGAGACACAAGCGAAATTTAATGCCCTGTACCTGGACTATTAGAAAACTATCTTAAGGGCAAGACACTACTCACTGAGAACTACATGGTTTAACGACAGAAATGTTTTAAAACATTTAAAAGCAGACAGAGTACCTAGACATAAAGTCTTCAGGGCACCTGCCCCCAACCGTGTGGTCTTAGGGAGTGTTTTCCCAGGTTTAGCCAGGCAGATTATGCTACAACTGTGAAGGGGGCCAGAGTACACCTTGAGCTGACAGCAGAACTTTTGTCATTAGCCACATTGTGATGATTTTTCAGTGTGCAAGCTATAAAATCCCGGTGGGGCATGAAGACATGCATGGTGGTTTGAGAAAGCTACTTAGGCCAGGTTGTCCATATCAGGGCCTAGTTCTCATCATGTAGCTACTGAGAAGTACAGCAATGAAGCTCTGAGGTAAAGCTTAGAATACAATAGTGATCTCAGGATACTGGAACCACCCAAATGTAAGATGTTCTCCAAAGAAAGCTGCTAGTTGCAGCCAGCCTAAGAGAGCGATCATGGTATAGGCAAGAGCCTGAGGGTGAGACTGACAGGAGCGTTGGGCTCACTGAGACCACTAGGAGCCTTCAAGGCCATAGCTAGAAGTTCAAGTTTAGTGTTTGCCTTGGCACATTACTGTTTTGCTTTGGTCCAACAGTTCCTTGCTCTACCTCCACTTACTCTGTGTCATATTAGAGTGTAATTCTGTAGTATTGGTATATTTCTGCTTTTGATTGTGCAAGGCTAATATGTTCCTGGAATTTGAATTCAATATTTGCTTCCTGATTCTACTGAATACAGTGTGGCCAGATGCCTCATGATCTCATGGTCATGCCTTTTTCACCATGAGACAGAATGGATCCTTCCTCTCTTTAATGTCTTCATGTCAACAAATTGACCACAGCAATTGCAATTAGCACAGCAATCCAGGCAGCTCTCTGAAGAACCAGAATTTCAAACATGCTCCAACCCTCTCTGTGCATGTCAAGGAAGCATGTTCCAGCTGTGCACCATCCCCTGACAGCCACATGGTAGTGGACATTGCAAGAATTCTGACACTTCCTTATCTTCTCTGTGGACCCCTAAGCATATGATCTATGCTGGTTTTATTGGTGTGCTAATCAAAACAACTAAATTTTCGGTTCCTACGTGCTCAACTAAAAAGCAGGAATGTTGGAGGCACACTTTACTTTGCATTTTCTCCCAGATGGAGAAGATAGAAGCCAAGGCATTCCTTCCAAGTGCTGAGCTGGAGAAGATCTGACACAGTGACAGGGAAATCCTGCTTGCTGGTTTTAGTGTAACTTAGCTTTCATTCAGCTCTGGACAGCTTAGATGAGACCTAAACTTTTCATAAGGATGATAACTCAGGATATTATCATGACATCTGTGTTTTTGCATGACAACAAGGAATAGGACTTTCTATCTGTTGATCTTGCTTCTGTACTACATGCATTAGATACCATTTTGAAATGTTTTTCTTTGTGACTAGTTATTACTGGGATTATTCATGTCATCAAGGAACTAAGGCTGTCATAAACATGGGGGTAGCTATTAGCACTGGCATTTAAGAATATACTGCTTCTGAACAAAACACTTTCAATTTGCTTTCTGATGTCTGGATAGATAATCTCAGTTGATATAGGTAAAGTTCTTTACATTAGAATACCTGACACTGATGACATACTCAAACATTCAATCAGGCTCCATCATTTGAATGATTTTTTTATCCCAGGTACCTTTAATGTCTGCTCTAAAACAGTATTCCAGAAGAAGCCAGTGGGGATTGGATGATGGTGAAGGCTTATTATAAAAATGGGGCATAGGTTAGTAGAGATGATAGAGATAAAAATTTCAGAACCATGTATCTAACCTTCCCCCAAAGATATACTATCAGGCTTTTGACATTTTATGGTAGTCACCTCTCAATTCCTATAACGAATCCATGAGCCGATCAACTTTCAAAGAACAAAGGTTTAGTTTGCTTTATAGTTATAGATTTTACACGATTGCTTGACCTTACTGTTTTGAGTCTGTGACCAAGGAACATATGGTTTTAGTACATGGGAGAGGAAAATCACTCACATGGTAGATAGGAAGGGAAAGAAGAAAAGAGGAGGGGCTAGGGAGACAGCATTCTATTCAAGGCAATGTCTCTAATGACCAATTAGCTAAAGTTCCACCTCTCAAAAATCTGAGTTGCTTCTGGAAGCACCACTCAAGGGAGCTTAACACACAAGCCTCTGACAGTCAATCATCCAAATCACAGAGTTCTTTTCCTCCAGAAGAACTACCTCTACTATACAGAGAAATCAGCGATTCATTTTTTCAAGTCAAGCACATGTATTTTCTGTTGTTTGAGGATTTCGTACATTATATATAATGTGATTTTGCTCAACTCCACTCTCCTTCCATCCTTTACCTCATCCTAGCCACAGCTGAGGAGCTGAGAATTGTGAGCTTCTGGGTGGGTGATAGTCAGTTCTCTTCACAGCACCATTTAATGAAAGAAATGATTTTCATATCCAAATAGACATGAAAATGTTTAGTTGTGGATGCTTTTGTTTGTTTTTCCTCTCTTCCCTTTCCTTGTTCTCTTTGCCATTGCCTATTTTGTTCTTCCTTTACATAAGTCCACTTGTGGCTGTCTCTTCCTCCAAATGCTTTTGTGCATTTTGTGTTCCTCCCATTGCCTGCCACACATGCACCAATTAATTCTGTTTTCATCTTTCTTTTCTAGAAACCCCTTTTCTTTCCCTCATTTACCTGTCCCTTTCTTTTCTGTCTTTCAAATTATGGCTGATTGATTGCAGAGGGTGCCTTGAACCCTAGAATTGTAATTCAGGCATGCATTTTTAAAACGCGATCCAAAGGTTGTGTTTGAGTCTAGCCAGACTGTGTATCCACCATATGCCACTGAAATAATCTATTGTTTATCACTATTTTATTGTGTTCTTATTCAGTGTCACACTGTTTGGGTGTGATCTGGCACTGTTAGCTTTACCCATTTCAAAATTAACCAAGCCAGCTGGAGGAGTGTAATTTAGAAGGCTAGCACATGGGTTTGTGAATGTTGACATCTTGGTTGTACTCTGGTGTGGGGGGGTGTTTCATAAGTCTTTATACCCCAGTCTCACCCACATAAAGCATGGAGATTAAATACACATTCACACTTACTCTTCCGCATATGGACAAAGATCTTTGCATTGTTTTGATTTTTCTGAAATACTGATCAAATGATAATGGCATCTTATGATGTTATTTGAAAGCCAAACATGTATGTGCTGTTTAACATATTTAAGATGCTGTGGTGTTAAAATAATGGCTTCATACTTTTCCAATAGACTTTTCCACTTTATTATATACTTTTATCTATGTCTATTTATATTCTTCATTTCTGTGTGCTTGATTATTTTTTTGTTTGCTTCTTCACTTATTTCTTTCCTCTCAAGATACTTAAAAGGCATCACTATGAGCCAGGACGTGAGAGTATAGTAATGACTAGGACAGGCAAGGGTGTGTCTTATGGGAGGCATATACAACATACAGATTCATACATAGGGACCAAGGCATGGCTTCTATACTAGAAAGTTTTGTAAAGAAAGTAAGTCACACCTATATGATACTCAAGAGAAGAGGGGGCATTTTCTTGTAGAATATGAAGGGGCATCAAATAAAAACAGTCAAGTACAAAAATAGCTCGTTGTGTGAGGCTCATGCTTAGCAAATTCGAGCTTCACAACATCTCAGAAGCACAAAGCAAACAAGATCAGGGAGTGGAGGCAAAAGGGGAAGGGTGCGGAGAACTGGTAGGATTCTTTGTGTAGGATGCTGAAGGTTATGGGGTAGGGGCTAGATTCTATTCCTATTGAAATGAGAAAATGTTAAATGGTTTAGGCAGAGATGTGATACGATGTGATTTGTTTTTAAAAGATCGCTATGGCTCCTGCATAGTGATTCAGGAGTGTAAAGGCAGAATTGAGAAACACAAGCACAGATATATTATTTTGTCCTAGACTGCAACGTAAGTCACAGAACAAGTACCCTTGTCTCTTGACTCCAATTCTCTTTATCATTTTACCCTGTGACCTCATCATCTTCTATTTATTTTTCCATCATTTTGTCCTCCAGACATGATCTTCCTCCATATCTTCTCTGATGATTCTATCAGTTACTCAATTATCTTTTTATTTATTCTTCTCATGGACTGACCTTGCTGGGTTATGGAAACATGTCGTATTATCTTTATTAAGGAATGCCCTCTATTCAGAGGATGCTGAGTGTAAATGTTGCATATATAATTAAAAATTAAAACGTGGTTCTGGGATAAAACTGAATCAGATTAATGATGCTCACCCTGAGAAGGAATTGAGGGGAAAAAAAGACAGTAGTGGAGTGAAACTATGAATTCTTACTATGTGCAAATCTTTGTATCTTTTCCTGATTCTATTTAATTTCCAGGAGAAATTAATCATCGTCACAAAAATGATTTTCATTTTGAGAAATTGGGTTGTAGGGGATAATTAACACATCATTTGAAAAGTTGAAGTTTTAGGTGAAGAATGAGCATTAGGCACCCATCTAATTTAGAAAATTATAGGACTCTTTTCATTATTTTTTATCATTGTAGTTATTAATTTATTTATTCAATAAGCTCTTGTAGATAATGTCTGTGGGCCAAGATTGGATATTTTATTGTTATTTGATCTTTGCAACATAGACATTTGACATCTATCTTGCACATTCTTGCTTGATGGTACAAATCCATCATGATTCTTTTCATCAAATCCTCCTTGTGCCTAGGGCTTTTAGTCTCCTTTCCTGCTGGAGCCATTTGATCTTCAGTTACATCTTCAGGCCCCATACATCTTTACCACCTTTTCCTGCTCTTCCAGGATCTTTCCAGCGTAAACTCATGAGCTATGGCATTCCTTGATTTCTGCTCCCTGTTTCTAATGGCTGTGTGTTTTCCATTTTTCTGATAACCAGATTCTTATTGGGAATCTTGTGCTGTCCCCAGAAAGGCACTCCAGTGCCTTGAGATTTCTACTCTTGAGACACAGTCTTTCCTCAGAACAAGGCGCCTCTGCCCAGTCTCTGGACCTTACTTACTTAAAACTCTCTTCTGGTTGTGTAATCTCATAGTACAGTCTCTCCTGCAGGGGGACATTGCTGGCATGGATTAGCTGAAAAGGATGCCAAAGTCTTTTTAGAGAGCCATGTCTAATCTGAAAAAGTCACTAGAATTCATTCATTTTCTTGGTCCTCTCACCATTTGTAAACTGTTATTTCTAAGGTCACATATTACCTTCTGGCATAGCTACTGGCTACTTATATGAGGTTCCATCAAGGGATCTTATAGAGCCCACCTCTGGGAGGAAGACAGGGTACCAAGTCAGGGACGGGGTTGCCAACCCACAGTCAAAACTCTGACCTAAATTTGTTCCTGTCTGAAAGAACTGAAGGGATGGAAATGGAGAGGATCCTGGCAAAAGAAGGTCCAACAACAGGCCCAAAGTGGGATCCAGCTCAAGCAGAGGTCCCAAGGCCTGACACTATTACTGAGGCTATGGAGTGCTCAAAAAAAGGGACCTATCATGAATGCCCTCTAGAAGACCTAACAAGAAGCTGAAAGAGTCAGATGCAGATATTTGAACCCAACCAATGAACAGAAGCTGCTGATCCCTGTGGTTGAATTAGGGAATGACTGGAAGAAGCTGAGGAAGAGTGAGACCCTGTTGGAGGACCAGGACTAACCTGGACCCCCAAGATCTCTCAGACACTGGACCACCAACCAGGCAGCATACACCAGCTGATATGAGGCCCCTAACACACATACAGCAGAGGACTGCCGGGTCTGGGTTTAGTCAGAGAAGATGCACCTAACCCACAAGAGACTGGAGGCCCCAGGGAGTTTAGAGGTTTGGTTGGGTGGGTGGTGGGGACACCGTTGTGGAGACATGGTGGTGGGGAGGATATATGGGATGTGGAACAGTTGGAGGGTAGACTAGGGAGGAATAAAATCTGGAGTGTAAAAGAATAACTAAAAAATCTCCCAATATTCTGTGTATATTGCCTCATGTTTCATCTATCTGGGGTTCTTTTCTTTCTTTTAACTACAATATAACTAGCTATCTATTTTTCTAACTATCATAACTTAGACTTCATCCCAGCATTCTTGGCACATTGAACTTTTTTTTTTTAATGTGTGAACCATGCATTATCATCTTGATTCTAACATCTTAAAAAAACAAATTGCAATTCTCTTCCTAAATTTTTGTTGAATAGTCTACCACTCACAGTGTCATACCTACCCAAGCATATATTGTGATAGTTATTTATTTTGATATGTATTGATATGTATGTATGTATGTATGTATGTATGTATGCATGTATGCATGTATGTATGTTGGTCTGGGATGCTTATAAACCACAGTACATTTGTGGAGGTCATAGGACAGCTTCCTGGAATCAGTCCTCACTTTGCATTCTTTTTTGCTTTTTTTTTAAATTGGATACTTTACTTATTTACATTTCAAATGTTATCCTTTTTTCCCAGTTTCCCCTCTAGAAACCTCCTATCCCATCCCCCCTTCCCTTGCTTCTCTGAGGGTGCTCCCCCACCTACCCACTCCTGCCTCCCCACCCTGGCATCCCCCTACACTGGAGCATCAAGCCTTCACAGGACCAAGGGCCTCTCCTCCCGTTGATGCCCAACAAGGTCATCCTCTGCTATATGTGAGGCTGGAACCATGAGTCCCTCCATGTGTACTCTTTGGTTGGTGGTTTAGACCCTAGGGGTGTCTGTGTGTGGGGGTTCTGGTTGGTTGATGTTGTAGTTCTTCCTATGTGGTTGCAAACACCTTCAGTCCTTTCTCTAACTCCTCCGTTGGGTCCCTGTGCTCAGTCTAATGATTTTCTGTGAGCATCCACCTCTGAGCCTGACAAATATTTTGCATCTTGTTAAGGCATGTTTTTCTTGTTATTTTTGTCTTTGAAACATGTTATACATTGGCTGGCTTGCAAGCTTCTGAGCAATGTGTTTCTCTTCTATAAGGATTCTTGGTCTACAGATGCACAACACCAAATCCAGCTTCTAGCCAACATTTTTATGACAGAACTCAGGCCATGAGGTTAAAGCATCAAGTGCTTCCTAAGCCATCTTTCTGCCACCAATTCTGATAATTTTAATGCTTACCATCCTCTGACACCTTCTGCCAGTTTTCTCCTTCCCTCTTTCTTCATTTCTGACTGCTTCATCACAGGCCTTTCTTTATCAGCCTATCTGTCCAGATTTTCTTACAAACCACTCAGCTCACTGCCAGAGGTAATCGTCTGTGGGATACCCAGGCCTAGAACATTAATCATTCCCTACCATCAGCTGGAATTGCTGTGTTTTCAGATCAACTCAAGGGAACATTTTTGCATGACTTTCTCCTCCAGATGTGGATGGCTGTGTCATTCAGTGCTTCTTAGTAAAAGTTAAAAAGCAGTTGTTCTAGATGCCATGGTGCTAAAGACTGTCAAGAGTCAAGGTCTAACCCTTTCCCAATCTGAATCTAGTGATCAATTTGAATGTTTTATGAGAGAAGAGCACATATATTAGGCTTAAAAGTTTGAGAAGACTGTTTCATGGTTCTGCGTCCTATCTAGTAAAGAAGGTTTATGAAACCTTTTAAATGTGATCTTTTCAGGGACCATATAAAGGTGAGTATTCTTGTGTATCTACAAAATGTTTATAAGAAGTATAAAACTGCTTTTTATTGTCTTTCTATGTAGTGTTACTTATAAGAGTCACTGTTTGACTCTGATCATGTCTAGCATTTTAAATTGACAAATTAAATGCTACTTCAACATTGATGTCTTAAAGTTCTTGCTTTTACATTTTTGCTTATGTGTCTGTGTGTCTGCAAGTGTATATGTGCATTCTTGTTTGGGTACCATCTGAGGACAGAAGAGTACATCAGATCCCTTAAAGCTGTTACAGGAGGTTGTGAACTGCCCATGCATACTGGAAATTGAATTCGGCTCCTATGCAAGACTATCAACCACTGTTGATTCTTGAACCAATGCTCTAGCCACTAATGTAGGTTTTGAAAACAGGAGAAGAAAGTGAAGAATTAAGTGTAAAAGGTCAAAATAGAAGTTGAAGATAAAATACAGTATGAAAGCAATATGTTTAATACTAAGTTATAATAATCTAACTCAGAAGATGCATGGCTGTGGAGGTTATATGTTAAAAATACTGATTAAAAAGTTTTGAAATTTAGCACTAATGATTTTTGTTATTAGCATAAATTAGCAAGATAGCCAATAGATATTGAGAGCTCATTAGCCCATGGTCACAATTCTACATGCTTTACATATCAGATACCTTTAGTTCTCAAGACTTTTATACATTGTGAGATTTTTCTACATTCTAAAGGCAGGGATCACCACATAAGTTGTTGTTATTGAACCTAATTGTGCAAATCATTATATGCAGAAGTAAAGTACAAACAAATGACCACTACCCAGCTTAGTAAATTATACATTATGTGTGGTGTGTGTGTGTGTGTGTGTGTGTGTGTGTGTGTGTGTTTGAAGTCCCCTTATGGCATTTCTCTCTTCTCTAATTGTGTGGTATCTACCCATGAAGGAGCCACTGGTGTTTATTCAGCATGCTTCCAATATATCAGGTATATGAACTTTGGATACTATAAAATATCCTTTTATGTGTCTTGTGTCTTAAGGGTTTGCTAAGTTGAGATCTCAGAAAGGAAGAATGAGACTGTGAAATTCATGGCCGTGAAAGGAAAATCAAAGGTCCCCAGGAATTTGGTTGGGAGCTTACAGATGTTATGTGGCTCATGGTGGATCATCGTTACTGACTCACTTCTAAGTCACAAGCTCTGTGACTGCTCTTGACTTCAGAGTCACCTTCTGGACACGGATAACTCAATATCACTTATAAAAGACTCACAACTCATTTCTTCTGAAAAAAAAAATGTCCAAAATGTCTTTTACTAAGCCATCAGTTCTTCCTAATACAGTGTAGTGATCTAGAAGACCACTGAATACCAGGCAACCGAGTACTAGGCTATAGAATACCAGTTCACTGATGGCCAGGGAGGCTTGCTGTTGGTACTTAATGCAGCACATTGTTGGAACAGTTTGGTTTGATCTATTGAGCAAGCTACCTATGTGTTTCGAGTTTGGAAGAGAATTCACACTAAAAAATAAAATCGAGGGGGAAGTGACCCCATGGAAGGGTAGTATTTCCTTTCTTATATATTTCCATGTTCTTTTGCAAATGAAATAGACAAATGTGGGAAGTGAAGTGTCTGTGAGATTGCTGGGGTTGTTTGGCATTTCTCTCAGCAAAGGAGGGGGATGATGTCATGTCACAGGAGAGGTGTGAGGATAAGTGTGAGGACAAGTCATCCCTTAGCAAGGAAGATTCATGTGCTATTCTAAACGCAGCTATCCTACCTAGGAGTCCTGAAAGAGAGCAAACAGAGCTGTCAGACAACCTGCTGCTGCTGATAGACCAAACATTGAAATAAACTGCTGTGGATGTGTGAAGCTTGAGAAACCCTTGAGACCCCCATCAGCCCCACTACTTAACTGGTTGTTAAGCTGCTGTCCTTTTCAGAGCGAGGTAGAGATTTTTAAGAAAATCTTCCAGACCTGGGGCTAGAGGGATAGTTCGGTGGGTGAAGTAGTTAGCAGGCAAGCATGACGTCTTGAGTTTGATCCTCAGTATTTGGATTAAAAAGTCAGGCAGAGTAGTGGGTGCTTGTAGGTCTGGTGCAGAAAAGGCATCAATAGCTGGATCCCTGAGGATGGCTAGCCAGTTAGCCCAGCCAAGTCAGTGAATTCTAGAACAGTGAGATGCCCTATAAAAACAAGTAAGGTACATAGTACCTGGCAAGTGATACCTCAGGTTGATGTCTGACCTCCATATGGATGCATACATGTACACACATGCACACACATGCAGACACACACACACACACACACACACACACACAGGAACACACACATACATACACTAAATGAATTAATTAAAACAAAACAAACACAGGAGAAGAATGCTTCTAATCTAACTTCTTCAGCCCTTAACTAGTTTCTTCCATCTTCAAAGGAAACAATTACATCAATGTAATGTCTACTACATCCGCACTAATTTTATTTTGACTTTCCTTCAATGTAAGGACTGTTGTGATCATGTGCGTAAACCAGGAAACCCTGTTAGCTTCAAGTTTCCTGATAGAATCACAACCGTATTATTTATTTTGCTATATAAATCAATAGATTATCTGAGCATCAGGGTATAGACATTTTAGAGGTCATTAATGACGCCTACCACAGAGACTACACAGGAAAGGCCAGGCTGCCATTGAAAGGAGACAAAGGTTTTAACACTACCATCACTGAAAACCAAATGCAGTTGGGGAAAATTCCCTTAGATTTTATGAGTTTTGTGGGTTTTCTGAAGCTTTTTTTGCCTTCATGTTTTTTAAGAGAACTCTCTAGATAACCTGTAACTAAGTGCCATATCTTGACTATAGCTATGTAAATATTTCTTGTGTTGTAGAATAGACCTTTCTGCCACCACACTTCTACCACAGCTCCTAGGATCAATTGAGCCTCTCCGTTTACTTGAGCATTAGTAACTGCTTACATAGGTGAGTTATGTGAAGATCTCCTTTGAACTAACAGTAACACCATATTGGGTTCCTCATTAAATACCTAATTAAAAACAATCTTTGACTTCTGTTCATTTAGCAGCCCTACAAAAGTCATGACAATGCCCTCTCTTAAGATGTATCCTTTCACTGGAGACTTTCAATTATCCACACAAATGGATGGCATAGTATAATGAAATTCTGTCACTCACTTTTAGGAAACATGAAGTGAAGGCTCATCATGCCCCTTGATCATCTCCTTCATCTTTCTCCTTTTATGATTCTGAAGCAAGTACCGAAGACCATATTATTTCATCCATAAAATTTGTTATGAATCACTGATAATAGGAACTCACTTAACATGACCACGATACTAATATCTCATATAAAACATGTCATAAATGTATTACTTTTGGTTGTCGTTAACATTCAGAATACATCCTCAGGTATTTTATGTATACTAGAAGAAGCTTTTTTTTTGAGCAAATTTGTTCATTCATATTCTATGTGCAATAAATGTTTGAGAACACAAATAGATGTGACCTCTGACTCCTCTTCACTGATATTTGAGATAAGATTTTATGTAGCTGAGACTGCCTTGGAGCTCTTTATGTAGTTGAGGATGAGTGTTCTGGATGATCCTCCATCCATCTCCCAAGTGCCAAGAGTCTAAGCTCATGCCACCATGTTGGAGAATATCTCAACTTTCCTTTAACTCATATGTTTTCTTTCTGTATTCGTTTCTTTTCTCATTTCCATGACAAAGCACCTGACAGAAGTTCATAACTTGGGACTAGAGTCCATGACGAGGAAGATGTGGCAGGAGATGTTTGTGACAGCAAGTCACATTGCATGTCCATTAGGAATCAGACAGCAATGAATACTGATGCTCATCCCACTTTTATTTATTACTCAATACAGGTCCCCAGGTCACAGCATGGAGCTCCATACATTCAAGATGAGTCCTCACACATCAATTAACTCCATTTTAAATCCCCTCACCAACAGATTCAATAGGTTTCCTCTGAGGCAATTCTAGGTCCTGTCAAATGGACAATATTAACCATCAAACTTTCCTTATTAATATTTTTAATGTCACAACTCAGGGTGTTTGGAGTGTATTACAGGAAATGGTATGTTTTTCAGATTTGAATTTGCCCAATTTGTGGGTTGAAGAATAGGTGGCATTATATCACAGAGGACAAATCAGCTGAATTCATGGAGATGAGAAAAGCAACTCATGTTGGACATGCTTGCACAGGCAGATTCTAGAACTTAACCACCATCTACTTACTCTTTTCTATATTTCAAGTCACTTAAAAAGCAATCTAAAAAATAATGTCATATTGTGATGACTAAGCTTTGACACATCGGGAAGAAGGAACGTCAATTGAGGAAGTGCTTTGATCAGATTGGTATGTGGCGATGGCAGTAAGGTATGTTCTTAATTGCCAGTTGATGTAGGAAGGTTCAGCCCCTGTGGATGGTGCTACCTGTGAACTGGTGGCCCTGGGCTTTATAAAAAATGTTAGCTGGGTGGAGAACCTGAGAGCAAGGCAGGATGCACCATTTCCCCATGGTCTCTCTTTCAGTAGATAGCTCCAGTTTCCTTCAGTAAGTTACTTCCTTGACGGCCCTCAATGATGATGAAATAAACCCTTCCTCTCCAAACAGCTTTTAGTTCATGTTTTATTATTGTGACAGAGAGCACACCAGAACGTACACAACAGCAATAGTATGCTCACCATTATCTAAAAATGACAGGTGTTTGTAAGTTTGTTTTATTTTAATTTAACAAATATATTTTATAACCTTTAATAATTACTCCCACTAAATTTAATTATGGAAACTTGAGATCATTCTTTCCTTTGATATTAGAGTTCTTTGAACTCTAGATGACATCAGTGATGGTATTAACAACCACTCAGTATGATAAAACCTAATGTAGTTAGGTAGTAGTTCAATGCTCAAAAGAATTTGTAAGCGGTGAATTCTCATTAGCTATTCAATGCTAAAGATTTGATAAGGCTTACTTCACTTTCTAATAATTTATTCAAAATGAAAATAGCTGGAATCTAGGAAAGAACTATAGATTCAAACATTAAAGCATTCGGTTGATAAAATGAACTAACCTTGTACGGTATAACTCCCTGCTATTCTTTATAACTCATTTTTGCCCATTTAACATGTGATCAACCTTCCATTCCAATATAGTTGTTCCTTCTTCCACCCGATCCCTGTCTTAGCATCCTCAAAGCACTCTTCCCATTCAGTTGTAGCTTCATTGTCCATCAACTCCTCTACAAACTGAAGCTGCACTTTATTTACCACTGTATGACTGGGGCCCATGTAGACTCTAACAGTTATTTTTCTATATACAGTCATTGGATAAGAGACAGTCAAGGCTTTTGAAACTTTCTAACAGGTAGTGAGCCTCTTGGAATAGGTACCCTGTCCTTAGTACCTAGCACCTTGAAAGGAAATCCATAAATACTCTGAATTAAAAAAAATATACTAAAGTCAATATGCCATCCCCAGGGGGTGCTAATGCATCAGCCACTTTTACTTGTGACATGAACCAGAGAAAATTTCTTTCAGTTTAATTTGGGAAATATTTTTCAGAGCCCTGGGTTTCCTTACAATTGCAAAGATAACCGAGACAGTTGCCTAGGCTCCCAAAGTATTTATGCTCCGGTGCAGCAGCTCCTGAAGATGCTGAACCACAGGCTTTCTGCAGATCCAAAATTGCTGGCCCATAGGAAGTTCAGCAGTATTACAGCTCCCCAAGGTATTTACATTAAGGAAATGTCTATGATTGACCATGGCAGAGAAGCCTTGGTCATATACAAGTGTGTACTAGAATTTCCTTCTCCTTAGCAATCTTGTTAGCCCTTGGGACAGGTCTTCACCAAGAATATCCAATGTTGAAAGAAACTCAGGAAGCTTTTCTGGAGAAGTGGTCTTTACCTATTAGAAGTGGGATTAGCATGAAAAAGGCTTGATTAGCACAGGGCACTTTTCTTCTTGAGGTCTTTTAACAAGTTATTTATTGACTGATGGTCAGTACAAATCATTTGAATTAATGGCCATATGCACATGGCCTTATGCCCAGAAATCTGGACTGCTGGGTGAGCCTACAGAGATAATGACCTCTTCCTGGCTATCGCTTCCAATTGCATATGGCTGTAATACCATAACCTGGACAGAGCTCAGAGAGCAACTTTGCAGAATTTTCTATAGCCTAATTGCACATTTATCTTTTCTGGCAATGACCAAAGTTTTCTAGTTGTGCCTAGTTACAGTATATTATTTTTAATTAACAAAACCTTGAATCAGTTATAAACAAAATACATATTACCTATGTCCTAATCTGGGTTGGTAACTATAATTTTCCTTGATGAGAAAGTACTCTTGAAAGTTATTTTAATGGCTTAGGAGTTGACATTGGTTATTATTATTATTATTATTATCTTTATTATTATTATTAGTGTTAACTTGCTAGAGAAAGTGGCAATTGTGAATAGGCATCAGTTAACTAACTCCTCATGTTCACTGAGAGTTTTATTCTTGTATTAGCTTTTGTATATTATGTAAACAAGATATGAGCTAAGTTCTAGTAAAACGAAGGAAAGAAATTGCAACAGTAGGATTCCAATCCTTATCCACTGTTAAGTCACTTCCCACAGGCACATAGAATCTGGACAGTTTAAGAGGAACTGAATTAGGAAAGATGGAAAGGTAAATCGTGATATTACCTGATGTTAGGAATGGAGTATTTTTCTTCTCGTTATACAAAGAAACAACCCAGATGTTTCTAAATAACGTCTGGTTCCACATAGAGTGTTTCTTTAGCAGCCAGAGTCATATTTTTATGTAGTGCAGGCTCTCTACACATTTAAAACTGACACAGATTGGAGAACTTCAAATTTATATCTTCATTTAGAGCACTCATTTAGTAGGTCAAATCATCATTATATTTCACTGGTGTGGCGGACTCTAATTCATTTAACATTTTAATCTTTCATCAGGTTTTCATTTCAAAGGATCTTATACTGTATATGGGATTTGTATAAATTTGTGTGCAGTAAATTTAGTCTGTTAACAGTTTTATTCTTTCATCAGAAATTCATTTCAGTGGGCCTCACTGTATATCACTTGCACTTTCGATGTGGCTTTAGGTCAGTCTGTAATTGATGCAAAAGCAATGAGCTATTAAAAGAGGTAGGGAATACCTGGAATTGGAAGGAATTCAAGAAGTAGGCCATTGTAAGGGCAGAGCACTTGCCATGTGAGGTCATGAGGGGGGAGAATAGAAGATTTAAATCTAATGCCTTGCATGCCTTATAATTTCAATTCTTTCCAAAGCTGAACAATTTGTCCAAGCTTGTGATTTTAAAGCAAAATGAACAGCTTCACTGTCCCCAAACAGTCCCCATATGCTTGAGTGTGTGTGCAGGCTTGCCATCACTATTCATCTGAATTAATGGTGCAGCATCCTCCAGTGAACATTTTATCTCCTCCCTCCCTCCTGCTGGCATCCATTAAATGATATTCAAATGATAAACATTAATGTAATAAACACAGTAACTATGCAAATAGCCCAGGGAAGAGGCACATTTGAACTCGTTTTCATTTGGAAGCAGATGAAAAATCAACGGTCGTACACTCTAGTTGGATGTAGAAAACCGAAGCATGAGAGATTCCTGTACCAAAGATGCTCAATTTGTGAACATCTGAAGAATAAAGTCCAGAATCCTGCAACAGAAATTGTTTTTAAAACAAAATCTCAAATGTTTGATTTTCCAAATGAAAACTCAGGAGCCAGATGCTACGGTGAAAACCTGTTAGCTCAGAGAGGTAGAGAAACATCCTAGCTACCTTCTTCCTCAACTGATGTCACAGAAGGACAAATCCAGTTTTCCTTTTCCACACTCTCTTAAAAATCCTTCTACCTGAATATCCCTGATTTCGTGTGTGTGTGTGTGTGTGTGTGTGTGTGTGTCTATCTGTCCTCCTGACTTCCTCTCACTCTCTTATTTGTTTCCTGTGTATACTCCTTGTCAACTGGTTGCTTGCTCTGCCTCTTGACTTATGGTTGGCTTTATTCAGTCTTGTTTACAATAAACAGAAAGCTCTTAGTTTAAAGATGTCTGTTAGCGCTAAACCACACCGAAACTAGGAAGAGGTTTTTCCAGCACACAGTATCACAGTGTGATCAAATAGCCTGTAATACTCTTGGATTAAAGGTGTGTACAAAGACTGAGCTCCACCACACATAGAGCCAGTTTTTTTTTTTTTTCAGGATATAGTCTCAGAGTTCACAGGGTGCTCAAATATTCTGAAACAAGAATGACTGGTTTTTGATAAATTCCTTAGTAGGATAATGATGTTTTAGACTAGTTATTGAAAGACATCAGAGGAATGACATGTGAAAATCAACTTTGAAGTTTTATCAATGTCACTTCAAAGAAGACAATGACTTAAGAAGGAAAGAAAACACACACACACACACACACACACACACAGAGAGAATGAAACAAGTCAAGAGGGAAGAAAGAGGCAGATATATGTCTATGATATGGTCATCATTGTCTCAATACACACTATAGGATCCTAACTGTCCAGTCTCCCCTGGTTATGACATTGTGGTATCTTTTATGCCATATGTCTCATATATGTATATTGGGCTGAACTGAACCACACAAAGTTGAAAGAAGTGTATTAATAATGTGCAGATATGTGATCCAATCCCATCTTCCTCTCCCTCCTTCTCCCCACCAACACAACTGTGTAATCTGTCCTAGAGACACTAAACCCATTTACTACTCCATTCAAAGAATTACCACTTTACGCATCTGGCTGGGAGCAGAATGTGGCCCAGAGGAACAAGCTATTCCAACTGATGCATGTGATGAGGAGCCATGGAGGACGGTGAGAGGGCCGTTTGAAGGTCATGATTGTATCCATTCCACCACTGAGCTCACTTCTCTATGGCTCCTCTTAGTAGGTTATGGATGGTCTGGTTGATTTTAGGTAGGAGTTTGTGAGCTACTTGGAACCCATCAATGGATTTTTCTGTATTTAAGAGTGTTGGTTTATTCAGAATCCCATAGAATATCCTAAAACTAACTGAAATGTAATTCTGTATTTCTATCTTTTAAAATCTATCATTTTCTTCGGTGGCTCAGTAGATGAAGAGAATAGGCAAAGCTAAATGTTGTGGATAGCCCTGTCCTTGTATTTTGATACTAATTCCCCTTTCCTGTGAAGGGCTGTAAAGGAGGTGTGAGTCATTACACAGGTGAATTCTGGTGAACCTTTTGCCCATCTTAATTTGTAAAATAAAGGCTGGAGCCAGTGATTGGGCAGAAGAAGGGGAGGTAGAGAAATAAAGGTTGGTGAAAGAGAGCAGGGGGGAGGACTGGAGGAAGACAACTGAGGAGGAAGACGACGAAGGAGAGGACGATTGGAAAGCAGGAGTTAGAAGGACAGACATAGGGTCTGGAAAATCCTCAAGTTATAAGGGTCTCATAGCTGGGGAACAGAGTAGTGTAGGGGTATCTTCCCAATCTAGGCTTACAGAATATATTCATAATTACTGAGTTGTGTTTTCATTGACTGGTTATATTTGGGTTGGAGATTTAAGTATCTCCCACTACAGCTAAGGATGAGGCTTCTTTTGCCCAAGTCATTGGGGGCTACCAGCCCTTCAGGGGCTTTCATGATGCTGAAATTGGTAAACAACTTTTTTGTTCCAGTTTGCTAAGGCTCAAGGCCCTCCAAAGGGCACTCTGGTTCTTGAAGAGTTTATTACAGCAATATGAGAGTGTCTTTCTGAAGGCTGATTTTATTTGGATCTAACTTATCAACCTGTCAAACTACCAATGGGAAGGTGAATTTCACTGTGTGGATGATTTGTAACCTTTGACATGACAATTGCCTGTATTTTTATGTAAGTGTCTATTGATGGAGACTGACAGCCATTGAGATGAGAACAACACCAGGGCACACCACAGAGTGGAGGAGATCATTCCTCCATGTGCCCTCTTCTATTGGCATTTTCTCACGCACAACACTTTCTGTCAGATGCAAAATCTACAGGAGATTTGCCTGATCTTGCCTATCAATCAGTGTATTTCTTGCACATTGGTGGTGATTCTCCCCAGCAACCTCCTACCTGCAATGTCTGGTTACAGTGTTCATGTAGGTCATTACTCGTTTACATATATATCAGTAAGATCTCCACTTGTTATGTGGTTGAGATAAAAGAGTTTGCAAAGCTGCACTCATCATTTCTATGAAAGCTGAGCATTGCTGAGTATTCGAACATTTGGGGAGCGGGGGTGGGGTACAAAGAGTTCTCAATGTTCTTTAAAAAAAAAGACCACATTGAAGTGATGCAATATTTCCCACTTTCCTCCTAATCATGTTGTTTGAATTGAGTTTTCTGTGGACAGCATTTATTTGGGTGGCTGTGTCTTTTATCCATTCCACTGGGCTGTCTTCTAATTGGCATACTTACATCTTTTACACTGAGGGAAACATGTTAGTGCACATCTAGGTTTGCTTTTTACTTTCCGTTTATTTCTTTTGTTTCCCATTCCTCTCTTTGTTCTCCTTGATGGTCAAGAGCTTTGTCAACATTTAGAGGAATTCTTTTTTGACTTATTTATGCGATTTTGTATATTTGCTAACAATTGATTAATGTGATTTTTGGTCCCTAATTTGAGTACCTGAGCTACATTGAAATGGTACCTGGAGATGAAGTATACTGGGGATACAGAGGAGCATGTGTGGAGCCCCTCTCTCTCATGTGCGGATCAGTGCCAACAGAGAAGAGCACAGAGATTTTTTTCTCCTACTCTAGAAAAGGAGTCAGGTTGTATAATTTTATAGCAAAATGACAGCAACCCAAGTGGAAAGGGCACAGAATGAAGCCTAAGCAAGCTGGCACCTTAATTTTCGGTGGCTTCCAGAAGTGTAAGAACTAATTTTTTATTGTTTAAACCATCTGATTTAGGTTACTTCTTAAATGAAAGTCCAAATTGACCAAAACCATAATTTTTGTTTGGTTTACTTGTGTTTGTTTCAGATTTTAGGAGATGCAAATACATTTTATCAGCATTCTGATTGATATTATTCAAACCCATTTCATCCTTCCTAGCTCAGCTCTAAATCTGTTTTCCTATGACCTTTTTCTGGTTTAAGAACTTCCTTTAATCCTTACCATAGATCTTCATTATCTGACAATGTCTTTGACCCCTCCATTTTTTTTGTTAAAAGATTAATTTTGTTTTGATTTATGTGTATGTGTGTGTATATATAAGTGAGTGCCTACCCAGACAAAAAAAGGATATTGAATCACCCCCTAGCTGGAGTTACAGCAGTTGTAAACCACTTGATACAAGTACTGAAAACAAAACTTGAATCCTTTGGATGAGATGAATAACATTTGAACTGCTGTACAACCTCCTCAGCAGTTCCTCAATCCCCAGGGAGAATACATTTTTGAGTAATATCTCTCTGTCTCTCTGTGTGTGTGTCTCTCTCTCTCCTCCCTCTCTCTCTTTCTCTGTCTCTCTCTGTCTCTCTGCCTCTGTCTCTCTGTGTCTCTGTCATTCTCTCTGTCCTCCTCCTTCTCCTTTTCCTCTTCCTCCTCCTCCCCCTCTTTTTCCTCCTCCTTCTCCTCTTCTTTCTTCCTTCTTTTAAACAGTTGAAAAATGGCAAACTCATTTCTGGTCTCCTGGTTTTCAGATGAAAAAGAAATCACTTTGCTAGTTCAGCAGAAAATAAAGTTTTCCTTTTCCCCAGCTACTTCCAAGGTGTGTGCATGTGTGTGTGTATGTGTATGTTTATGCTTTATGTTTATCTTGGAGATTTTTAAAAAGCTTACTCTAATTAGAGTTTTTTCAATATTTTGAATTGTAGATACATATAGTTTACCAGATTCAGAAAATATTTACAAATTATTTCCTCATAAACTATTTTCTTTGCACACTCTTTTTTTCATCTCTTGTGAATTTGTTGTCATAGACATTGAATCTTTCCTTGTTGGTCTAAGAATCTCAGAATACCTGGATGCATTAGTGTGTTTTCTCTTATTTGGTTACTGGGCAATTGGTTGCTTCCTTTTAAATGTGTTGGCCTTTTTCCTTTGTCATATTTATTCTACTATAAAGTTTCTCTAAAAAATCTTTATTTAAATTAACATTTTTGTTAATTCTATAATTTACAATTTTTTCTTAGAATTTATACTTTTTCCTCTGTTACAAGGGTGCTAATAACTATTTTAATAAGTATGACAGAATATTTGTTAGAAAATTTCAATATATTGTAGGTGATAGATGTTGTCCTTTCTTATTCTGGTTGTGATGTTCCTGGTTTTTTATTTGTTATAGCAATAATCATTTAGCAAGTGATTCTCTGCAAGTTTTCTACCTTTTGGTGTTGTCTCTAGTTAATTTTAATAATTTGTATATTTTAATTGGTAAGGACAGTGTATAAACAATTCTTATGCATAACAGGTGCCTTTGAAACACATGTACATTGTAGAATACACTGAGCTCCCCAGAAGTGCCTTACTGCACACTTACTTATTTCTTATGATGTAACATCCAAACTGGGGAGAACAATGATTTCCATTCATATCCTTCCTTTTTCATTTGTAACTCTTCTTGAATGTAAATCTTAATAAACCAGAAGTCATCCTTAGATTTTTTTTGTATAAAGTTCTATAATTTTATGCAATTACTGACTTTCAGTTAAATATTAAAGATAGACCAGAGGGAGAAAATACAGAAAAAAATAATAAAAAATTTTATGGTAATTTTTCTTTGGGCAATGAAATTCTGTCTGATTCTTACGTTTTATTTTATACACAGATTCATCAGTATTACATCTCTTATTAATAAGTGTTACTTAGCAAAGCACAGAACAGCAGCTTGAGAATGAAACACAGTCAGCACAGCTGCAGTGAAAGTAGTGCTAACCAGCAGCAATACCAGCACAAAGCTCTTCATTTGTGCGTGCTGTTTCTACACTTCTGCAGTTACCTGGTGAATATCATCAGAACTCCATCCCTAGGCAGTTACAAGGAAAGAAAAGGAAGCAACATGTTCAAATGAGAACAAAAATATTGAAGCATGAATCAAATAAGGATAGAGTCATCATTGTAAGAATGATTCTGAATAAATTGAATACCATGGGAGAATATAAATCTATGGTCCATCTATCTATCTATCTATCTATCTATCTATCTATCTATCTATCTATCTGACATCATCATCATCTATCAATCTATCTGTATCATCCATATATCATCTGTCTATGTCTCAGTTCATGTGTCTTACTACAGTTAAAATACTCACTGTGGAGGTAGTACAGATGAAAGGTAAAACAATGTCCTTCAGAAAAGCCACCATGGTAGAACACCATCAGACCTTAAATTCAAAAATAATTTTGAAAGAAGACCTTTGAATCAATAACTATAAAGGAAAAGTTGATAAATTAGACTATATTTAGAATATATGTTCATCAAAAGCACCATTTAGAGAATTAAAATCAATCTCCGGACTAGGAGAAAATATTTGCAGATCAATATTAGCAAAGTCACAGCAGACAGAGAATTTAAATGGACGAGTGAGCAGGTGGTCAGGGCACATCACGTCAAAATAACTTGTCACTTGTAGGCCTTTCCAAAGAATTGAGATCAGAAGCAGACAATTCCCAACGTCTTAAGGTACTAGAGGAGGTACACATTAGGGCAACTACGTTCAAAAATAGTTGCACTGCTGATTTTGGTTGAAAATGCATGTATTCTATGCATATATTCTATGACCCAAAGTTTAAATATTTACGACAGATATGCACAGATTTATCAAAAATATCTATAAGAACATTTATAGTAACATTAGTAATAATAGACCAAATCTGGAAACTCATCAACTATCCACCAATTACAAAATGGATGTTATATTACAGTATAATCACATAATAAAACATTATATAGTAATATGGATGAGCAGATGACAACTACAGCCAAATATGGATACATCACAAGAACATGGCATCATTGGCATCATATGAAAGAAGTCAGAGACAAAAAACATGTACTATATGATGGAATTACATGATGGTTAGATATTGGCAAATATCCCCTGCAGTGCTACAAGTCTTCATAGCATTTATACTTTGAAGAGTGAAATAATTGGAAGAGGAGACAAGAACAGTGAGTTCTGGGGTATTTATTTATTTATTTATTTATTTATTTATTTTATTTGCAGTGAATGTTGGTAATGTGAGCATGTTACATTCTAAAGTAAACAAGTTTACCTTTATTCTGAATTATGTTTGCACATTAGTTATTGTTTAACAAGACTATTTATTTACCTTCACTCTCTGCCATGCTGTGCCTTGCAAACAGCAAATAGGTAGTGGACTGGCTGGCTTTGTATATCAACTTGACACAAGCTGGAACTACCACAGAGAAAAAAAGCCTCCCTTGAGGAAATGCCTCCGTGAGATCCAGGTGTAAGGCATTTTCTCAATTAGTGAACAAGGGGAAGGGGAGGGCCTAGACCATTGTTGGTGGTACCATCCCTGAGTCTTGGGTTCTATAAGAAAGCAAGCTGAGTAAGCCAGGCGAAGCAAGTCAGTAAGCAACATCCCTCCATGGCCTCTGCATCAGCTCTTGCCTCCAGGTTGTTGTCCTGTGTGAGTTCCTGTCCTGACTTCCTTTGGTGATGAAGAGCAATGTGGAAGTGTAAGCTGAATAAACCCTTTCTCCCCCAACTTGATTCTTGGTCATGATATTTGTGCAGGAATAGAAACCCTGATTAAGATAGGTAGTTCAACTTGTTGCTATCTTTCAATCTCTGCCTTTTGGTTGGAGAGATTAACCCATCTATATTTAGTATAATCTACTGTAAGAAAGTATCTGGGCATTTAGCAGTAGATATCTATGTCTTAAGACTTTTTTTTTAAATTCCTGTATATTTGTGTTACTTTGTGTTAAATGTTTTCTAATATGTTACCTTAATTCCTTTGTTATTTTAGTTGTTTATTAGAATTATCTTTAGGAGTTTTTCTGAAGAGTAACAGTATAGGTTAATAATTACCCAGATTAGAAAAGTGTCCTAATGGTTTCAACATTGAAAATTGCCCTCACATAGCTCTGAATTTGTAGTATTACGATCAAATAAACCACCCCTTATACATTATACAATTCTACATTATCAGCCAATTAGATAGGTGAATTTTATATTATCAGTTTTTACAGTTATTTTTAAATAAAATGAGTAAAGAGCTATAATCACAAAACACAAGCTTCCTTCTATATTTATCTATTAATTTACTTCAATTAATGCTTTTCATTTCTTTGTGTGAATCAAGTAACCATCTAGTGTAGTTTTTTTTTTCAGCCTGAAGCACACTATTTATTGTACCAATAGTGGAAAATTACTAGTTTTTGCTTCTCTAGATATGCCTTTCTACTAATACTTTGTTTTTTGAGAATTCTTTACATTTTATTATTATCAGATTTACTTTCTCTAACTTCTCCCAGATCTACCTCCCTTCCACACTTATCCAACTTTGTGTCCTCATTTTGAAAAAACCCAGTGAGCCCAATTAATGTTGCCTATATTCTTAGGTGTATAGCTATCACTAGAGCATGATTGGATGAGCAGAGACCATATCCTTAAAGTAAACAAACTATCCTTAACTTAGCAGCTATCAGACTTCCTGCCTTCCTTCTCACCCCATGCTGGGATTTTTCTGGTTTGAGGTTTTGACTTTTGCCTTCAAATGACTTACTGTTATGCATAGAGGTTAGAAAATCTTCATTAGAAAATCTGTTGTCTCAGGGGAGATGCTGGGGGAGGTGTTTTTGCATAAGATAGCAATTAAAACAGAGACCCACAATTGTTCTACATGCAAGAGAATAAGAGTCTCTGGACTGTTAATCCTGAAATGGGACATTTAATCACACCTTTCCTTCTCTCAAGGCTCAGGAGGCATCAAGGAAGAGAGAACAGAAAGACTGCAAGAGTCATAGGTGACTCCCTTAAACACTGTTTTACAGACACAACAAGGCAGCTGCACATAAGAACTCACAGTTATGACAGCATGCACTGGCTCCTGGGAATGTAGTAATTTCTAATTTATATTTGAAGGATATAGAATTTCTATTAGGCATTTCTTTTCTCAGAACAATAAATATTACATTCCATTATGTTTTGGCTTCCAAAGTTCACTCTAAAGTATAACTTTTGTATATGATGAGCTGCTTGTGTCTCCTTTCTTTTAATAATTTCTTGCCTCTTACAATAATTTGAATATGGTATATTTAATATATTTAATATGAATAACAAACATTATCAGTAACTTGATCCTGACTTGACTTTACAGATTTTTTGTTTTCTTTTCTCTCTTTTCTTCCCCCTCTCTCTCCCTCTCTCTCCCCACCTACTCCCTCTCCCTCTCCCTCTCCCTCTCCCTCTCCCTCTCCCTCTCCCTCTCCCTCTCCCTCTCCCTCTCCCTCTCCCTCTCCCTCTCCCTCTCCCTCCCCCTCCCCCTCCCCTCCCCCTC
>NW_021620961.1:8610684-8612124 GCF_004785775.1 Grammomys surdaster
CCCCTCTCCTCCCCTCCCCTCCCCTCCTCCTTTCCTGTTTTTTGGAGAAAGCATTTTCTCACTGGCTTTGTGTTGATTACAATTATGATCTGGTATTTCTGAACCTCTTGTATTTCTGTAGGAATTATTTTTACAATGGAAGTAAAGTTTAAGTGGTTTTTGTTGTTGTTGTTTGTTTATTTGTTTGCTTGTTTGGTTGATGTTTGCTATTTTATAAAGTACCAAATGGTAGGTTTACATTCTTTTGAGCCTAAGTGTGTAGTTATACGTCTTCACTCAATGAAACCTCAATAGCATCAACCTGTACCTAATTTAGCCACACCTGTTGCTCCATGTTGAAGCCCTTTGATTTACATTTAATGTCTGGGTTAGTCCTCTCATAAGATTAAGGCTGCTTTTACTTCCCCTCTTTTTAGTTTCTAAAAGGTGTCCTCCAAAGTGCTCTTTGCCAGTCCTCTACGAAAATCAATTGTCCTCATGCAAATAAACCTAATGATGTCATACTCAGCATTTTACAGGTTGATGACTTGCTTTTCCTCAAGTTCACCTTTACTTGGAAAAAAACGTAGTTCATTAGGAAAGGTCTACTAAGGTGATTGGGTGCTTTGCCATGTAATGTGTGAGCACAACTGATTAACATAAATGGAGAAATACCTTCTTTTAAAAATGTATTTGCTGCTGTTCTTATCACAAGCTTGAACACACATAGCACATAATATCTGGAGTTCACTTTGAGTCATAACTGTCAGAGAGGCTAAGCATGTTCATTATTCCCTGCCTTTCAGGGAATTGCTAGCACAAAAGAGAAAAAAATAATAACCAGGTGAGTGAATGAGAGAGTATGTCATGAAACTGTCTTCCAACTGACAACATTAGACCTTAAATTATGACATAAACAGGTTTCATCATGGTGCTTTTCTTAATACCTTGGTTTTGTTAAAATTCCTCATCCCCACCCCTCCAATGTCTCCCACTTCCACATAGTAGGCCTGTTTCTGTTCTCTTGTTAAGCTTATCCTACCAACAGATGAATGAAAAAAAATATATATAACTGATTAACATAAATGATTAACATATATATATATGTATATATATATATATGAATGATGGGATTTTATTGCATCATGAAAAAGAATGAAATCATGATAATCATGTGAAGATGGGACCAAAATTTATAAAATTTACTGTTAGCAAAGATGCTAGATTCAGAGGGACAAACACTATTTTTTTAAAAAAAAAAAACTTTTATTGATTCTCTGTGAGTTTCAAATAATGCACTACAGTCCCACTCATCAGCTCGTCTCTCCATCAGTTCAGATCTGCATTCTGCCCTGGCACACCTCCACCACACACACACACACACACACACACACACACACACACACACACACACAGAGAGAGAGAGAGAGAGAGAGAGAGAGAGAGAGAGAGAGAGAGAGA
>NW_021620961.1:8612134-8776532 GCF_004785775.1 Grammomys surdaster
AGAGAGAGAGAGAGAGAGAGAGAGAGAGAGAGAGAGAGAGAGAGAGAAGAAACATTTCATCATGGAAGCTGTATGTCAGTGAATCCCACAGAATATCCCTCTGTCCACTTATCTTCCTTTACAAATGCTCATTGCAATGAATCATTGGTCTGGTTACAGATCTCTGAGTTCTGTAGCACCATTAAAACTGTATCCTCACTGGGACTCCTCCTGGTTATCCTGGTGTTGCTCTATGTCATGGAGATCCTACAGTTCTTTATGGCAGGACTGTCTCTTTAACACATCCCACCTATGTGCAGATGGCCAGCTCTCCAGCACTACTCTGCCTAGGCTGCCCATCGTTATTCTTATCAGGAGGCAGGATCAGATCTTCTCATCTGCAACCATGCCTTAGAGCCAGCTCTACTCTACTGCCCAAGCAAGAAGCAGGGCTGGTTCTCCTGAGTGCTACAGCTGGTGAGAAGCAGGGCTAATTCTCTAGTTCTCAAGACTTCGGGCTAGCCCTCCTGACTGCCACAGGTGCAGGTGGCAGGGTGTAAGGGGTAGGGGTGGGGACTCCAGTACCACCTCAGTCAGAGTGATGGAGTCAGTACTCCCATGCCTGTACACACAGGGCTGGCTCATCTGCTCCTCCTCCAGCAGAGCCAGCTCCATTGTGCAGCCCAGGTGAGGCACACAGGGCCTTCTCTCCTGAATGCTGCTACCATTGAGCAATGAGGCCAACTCTCCAGAGTGCTGCTGGCAGTGTGGGGCAAGGCCAGTTATGCATAGACCATGGACATCTATGTGACTCCTAGTGGCTGTCCACACTAGGGACACCCCTAGTAATATGAGTGGTAATATGAATGGTAATATGAGCCACTCACCCCTTCTGCCGAGTAGCCATGGAACCAGACATGGACCTAAGCAGCAGCACAGGTTGGAATTTCACCATGGCCTCAGGTGACAGGCTCATGGTGACTACTCACAACAAGCTATTCTTCTCTACTTTCTCATATCCAGTTCCGTCTTTATAATGCTCAAATGGTTCTCTTCTCTTTCTCTTCTCTCTGTCCACCACCTTGTAGTTCATTGTAGTGACTCATGTCGCAACTTGGCCATATGGCTGGCAGGCCTTTGGGTGACCACTTGTCCATGCTGTGTGGTATGAAGACTAGTGGGACTCTAGGTGTTTACAGCCTGCTTGTGTGTCGTGGCAGTGAGTAGGTCTGTGAGTATCTTCCCTTTCCCACACCGAGATTGTATGGTGGTAGGCAGGGCTCCATGTGTCTGTGGTCTGCCAGTGATCTGTACACTCTGGTACATGTTGCTCAAGTGTGTTGATGACAAGCCTGGGCCCTGAAAAAAAAAAAAAAACCAAAAAACCTCTTAAAGTCTTAAAGTTCTAAGAGTGCAAATAGCTGCCAGGGAGTGATTTAGGTAGTGAAATATAAATTGTATTAATAGCTACATAGTTAATTATTAAGTAAAAATTTAAGTAAAAAATATAGAATGAAAAAATAAATATAATTCTTTATGTGCAAATGTGAAAATTATAACTCTTGACTGTGCTTAAAATATGTAGTAGCCTTTAGAGATATCAACATGACTTTGGTAAAGTTTCTCATCTCCAAATACACCATTCTTTGCACCTGAAAATACAAGATCGCTTTCTGTATCTTTAGTCCTAACTATCTATATAGCATCCTAGTTTGTTAATATCAATGTTGATCAGCAGACAAGTAATGGTTATCTAATAACAAATTATAAATCAAGTCGAGTTGACAACAATTTTAAGCATCACAACTTTATATTTTAAAGATACTTTTGTGTCATGATGAGAACAACAACAATGTATACATGGTAGTTTAGAGATTTTGGCAAGGATAGACTGCTAGTAGATGTTAAGTTTCATAACAAAATAATACCTCAAGTTCATCTTGTTCATAGACACTGTTTATGAATCAGCATCTGTTTAAAAAGAGTTTGGATAAGAAAGCGTTGTTTGTCTGTGTAGTAGACACTGCCTGATATTCCCTACTGCTACATCATGCTAAGTTTGTTTAGATTGTGGTTAACTGGAGGTCTCAGAAGCAGCAGCCAATATACTTAAAATATTATAAACATTGCAAATAAAGTTATCATCTATCTGAGATTCCCTGGGGGGATGGGGGTTGGGGACTGGAATCACATGAAACAGGTTTAAGCACATCCTGACAATCTCCAAAGCCTCTCACTCATACATACATACACAACTGCACGTAAAGTCATCACATGCATTTCTGGAATGCATGAAAGCAGTGTGCAGGATACTGATGGTGAGAGATGGAGCAAAGAGAACGGAGTTGAGCGAGACACAGTGAAGATTAAATAAGAGCCATGATCTGTGATCATAGTATAATTTTTCACTGTTTCTCAATAGACAACTTCAGGCAACTAATTGGGTCCAGTTAACTTTGGTATGTGATATTTTTATTGATTTGCAAGTTTTCTAAATGTTAAAGTTAAAAAGAATGAATCTTGCATAGTTATGTCTATATAGCTATTCAGACTGATCATTTGAGTAACAGGATTATCTGATGATATCATTAATAATATAGCTTTCAGAAAATTGATAAATCTTCCCTCTGAAGAGAATTAAACCACTATATTATATTTTATAAATTATTGGTACTTATTTTTTTTCTAGTGATATAAATGCGGCATACACTCACAGCACAAAAAGGAAATAAGTCCTGGTAAATTTTAATATCTTTTATCATGAGTCAAAATTTAAGCCAAAAATACTATTTAGAACTATTTTTGCAGTATGATTGAAAAATTAATTCTGTGCTATTATCATTTCTTTTCCTTCCCATGAATGAATGTAGGTGGTGTCTATAATTCCCAATGTCTGCTTTGGAAATTGTACCTTCAGGCTGATGTGCCTGCCATCTCAGTTTGTCAGGAAACTGGTTCTCAGCTTGCTAGACTCGATTTCTTTTTGACAGACAAGAAACTTGATTTTTATAATGAAGGGTAAATGATAAAATGTGATTGTCTACAAAAGATCCCAATAGAGATAAGATTAGGACTATACAAGTTAGTAACAAAGGAATGTTAGATTAACATAGGACATCAGAATTAGGGGCATAATGAGATAAGAGGGGACTTGATCTACATGGGCATCCTGTTGAATATACAGTGAAGGCAAAAATGAGTCACCATGTATTTCCTGCTGAGAGCAATTTTCCCCTGATGGTAGTCATGTGGGCTGCCTAACTGACATAGGCAGAGCATAAGAAATGTGATGTTGCTTGACATCTTTCTATTAATTCCCACAAGAGAGAGAAATGATTGGGGGGGGAATATTCTCCCTGCTTACTCACCCACATTTGTACATTACAGAAGGCAGACACCATTCACAGACCCTAAGTATGAAGGCAGGGCTCTAATAAGGCTAATAAGGAGAAGCTAGGAATTGTTGCCATGGTTGCTTTTGTCCTGACCAATGGTGAAGAGAGAGATTTTATCACAGAGTTCACCATTATGCCTTTATTTCCCAGTCAGAAGATTTTATCTTTGCATCTTTTCTTTCATTTCATATCTTAAAACTATTAGAGATGCTGAGGATTTGAACCCAGGGCCTTGAATATGAGAGCCAAATCCCCCGTCAGCCGTCAGCATTCTTGTCGTACTGTCTTCCTCAGACATCACAGTTCTTCCATGTGATCTATTATCTAGTAGTTTTGGTTTATGACATATATATATATATATATATATATATATATATATATATATATGATCAACATCCACATTATCACCCTTATCTTAATTCACTCTCATTTTAAATAAAAAACAACTATACAATATATTCTGATTACATATTTTCTCTCTCAACTCCTCCCAGATCCATCCCACCCTCCCAAGTCCATATTCTTTCTTTCTCTTTTTAAAAAAACAAGCAAGCAGACACAAAGAAATCAACAAGAAACACACACACACACACACACACACACACACAATCCACAAAAACAGAAATTAAAAATATAAGCAAAAGAGCAATAAGAATAAGATGAGCAAACAAAACAATATGAGATTAAAAGAATTCTATAAAAAATGTCATTGCGTTCATTTTGTATTGGTCTACCATTAAGCGTGGTTAACATGCCCAGTGAGACTCCATTGGAAACAATTATTTTTTTTCCTTTGCATGAGGTGTCATTTCCAGATAGCTTCTTAGTTAGGGGTGGGAGACGGTAATAACTTCCCCCTGTTAATGGTCGAATTTTGTCTAGCTTGAATCTGTGCAGACCCTGTGAAAGCTGCCACAGTCTTTGTAAACTGATATGTGCATCAGTTCTGTGGACTCTAGAGGATACTGGTTTTTTGGAGTCACCCATCACCTCTGGCTCTTATACAGTCTTTATGCCTCTTCTTTGCATAGCTCCTTGAACCCTGCTCCCTCCCCCAAATTCCTTAATCTGTTACCCCTAGAACACAGGATTCCACTCCATTTCTCTCCCTGGTGCCCCTTTAATACTTGAACCATATATTTTACATTTTTCCTTTCTAAGCTAGCTATGTTTGTTCAAAATGCTCTTTATGAGACTTAACTAGGGAACAAAGTCTCTGCTGGGCTTTTTTGAGACTTCCTTTGTCAATGTAATTAATATAAATCTCATTACCTTAGACTCAGATAGACTCTTCGGACAAGCGCAAAAAGCAGTCCGAAGCACATTCTTTACCAAAATATCACAAAAAATAGTCTGTATACCACATTCTTAAATTCTTCTCTACTGAAAACTCTTGGGTCATGTCTGCACAGTTCAAACTATACTAAGCAGTGGAGTCTTCCATATTTCTATTAGGATGGACCATTAAGCTCCATTTAAAGCATTCTGCTGCTTTCCAAATCCAAAGTCCCAATCCACATTCTTCCAAACAAAAGCATGGTCAGGCCTATCACAGAAATACCTTAGTCCCTCATACCAGCTTCTGTCTTATTTAGGGTTTTACTGCTGTGAACAGACACTGTGACCAAGGCAAGTCTTACAAAGGACAACATTTAATTGGGGCTGGCTTACAGGTTCAGAGGTTCAGTCAATTTTCATCAAGACAGAAGCATGGCAGCATCCAGGCAGGCATGGTGCAGGCAGAGCTGAGAGTTCTACATCTTCATCTGAAGGCTTTGAGTGGAAGATTGACTTCCAGACAGCTAGGATGAGAGTCTTAAGCTCACACCCACAGTGGCACACTTATTCCAACAAGGCCACACCTCCTAATAGTGTTACTCCCTGGGCCAACCATATACAAACTATCACACATAGTATCTTTAATTAGCTGAGTAAATTTGGCTAGCAAGGAAGATGTAAATAGATCCTAAGAAATTATGTGAATATTCTCTCTCCTTGTCTGGCATGTTGCCAGTTATTCTTTTGTCATTGTCGAGTTTTAAGCATTTTGTTCTATCCATCAGGATAGTATAGATGCAAGAACAAAGCATGAATCATGGATATAAAAACATCTTCTATCCTATATTGTGAATCTATCATCACTTGGATGAATTTCAAGCTCACTGCTAAGAATGCTCTGTTTACAGATTTATCAGACTTTTAAACAACAGTTGAGAAACTCTACTGTTGCTGACAAGGCTTATGATGATTCACAAGAACAGCTATTTGCTTCTCTGTATTTCCTTTTTGCACATCATTCTTCCTAGATTAGCAAGCAGAAGGGATTTTAAAATCACAGGGGAATGGTTTAAACGGGATCACTCAAGAATGATTAACAGCAATTTTGCAAAGGCGGAAGGTAAGGTGCTCATTTCTGTGGAATGAAACAACTGTGTTTAGAATGATTAATAAAATATACGAGGAAAAAATAGAAAGATATAGATACTTGGTTCTATTCAGGCAACAGCTATGTGAGATATAAAAGCAATGCTCCCTTAAATATATGTCATTTAATGTTAACTTCCACTGGACTGTGGCAAGCAGCTGGCACTGAACAGAAGACCCATGGTACTTAAATACTAGCCATCCCACTTAGTTTAAAGACAGTTTATGTGATGTGTACTTTTCTTAAATTAAAAAGAAAAAACTTATATAAACCAGTGGAGCTCAAGCTTAACAAATAGCATTCAAGAAAGCCTATAATGTTTTTCATGGCTAATAGGACAGACAAGTGACTCAGACTTCCAATTATCTTTCGAAATAAAGACCATGCATTCATCAATTCATTCATTCTACATATACTTAATCTCTGTGTGAAACACTATCTTAAGTGTTGGGAGAAACATAACAGAGTCTAATAAAATGTTCTACAGAGAGTGAGCAAGGATCTCTGTCTTCGAAGTATGTTTGCTTCTGTGGAGAGATCCTTCTTTATCAGGCAAACTCAGGACCAAACTCAGTGTTCAGACAGCTGCTATGGCAACTTGCAGAAAGACTTGAAGCATGCTTCTTCCCCTTTGCTTAGTTATCCTGTTAGAGGTAGCCGGGCCCTAACAACTTCTTTGGCCTCCTTAGCATGTGACATGGTCATGTGTGCATATTTTAGAATGCATGGTAAACAATGAAAGATGATAGGTAGAGTCTGAGGGAAAAATTCCAAGGCTCTAAATCTAGTTGATCATTTAGTAGAAATCATAGAAACAGACCCAGTCTGTGTGTGTCTTTACGAAGTCTAATTTCAGCAGAAATGCTGGCAAGTCAGCTTAGCTCCTCTTCTTACTTGGTCATTCCTGCTGTCTGATTTCTTGTTCTCCACCATGTTTGAAGTAATGACATATCGTAATGGCTTCCCTCCAGCAAACATCCTGCTTGCATGCAAGGAAGGAGGAGCTAGAATTCTCCCCTTTGCTCCTGCATTATCTCTTAGTAGTTTTTCATCTATTGACCCTCATCTTGTCTCTTGGCTTTAAATTCTCACCTTATTTGTTGTGTTTAGAGTTGAGTCTTCAGCAGAATCTCATTGTGATACTCTTTCTGCTACTCAGAACCATCTTCCCCTTAAAGCATCTACACTATTATTTTCAAGCAGAAGTCATTGAGTCATTTCATGAGGGAGGGAGGGAGGGAGGGAGGGAGGGAGGGGGGGAGGGGGGAGACACAGACAGAGGCAGAGAGCGAGAGAGACAGAAAGACAGAGATAAACAACCTTCTCAGTAAGGATCAAGGTTATGGGTGAGGAAGCTCTGTGATGTCTATATTTGTTAAATTTAAGCAAGCTGAAGAAAAAGTCCTCTTCGTAGAATTGTTTTCAAAATTCTAATAGATAATTACTTTTCATGATCTTCATGTAAAAGAAGCAAATAATAATCCTAAACTCTAGTTATATTTGTTCTAAGAACCCAGAATATGGTTTTATGAAAATTTCAAAATTGGTGAAGCATACAGAAACCCACATTGATAATTATTCAATCTTTGAAAAAAGAGATTCCCCTGTAAGACATTGTGAAGTTTGGGCCACAATGTAAGATAGTTGACTCTCAGTTATGATTGATTGGCTTTCTGTACATGGAAAGCTGATGTAAATAAGACATCCCTTACATGTTGACAGGGTCAATTATATAGTATGATTTATGAAGCCACTTTAAAAGCCTTTGCTAGGAATGGGGCGAGGGCTCAGTTGGTAAATCACTTGCTTTGAAAGTATGGGAACCTAAGCTCATCCCTTAGAATCTGTGTTAAGAAACAAAACAAAACTCAAGCCAAACCAATCAACCAGCCAAAACCCAGGTATAGTGGTCCATATTTGTAATTACAGCTTTGTGGATCTGGAGTTTCTGTGGACTCATGGGTGATCCAGCCTAGTTTATGGGGCCAGTTTTAGGTTAAACAGAGACCCTGTCTCCCAAGACTAAGTAGACAGTGAACTGAACTTGGTCTCTGGGCTCCACACACAGGAACACAGCACAGACAAAGCCCTAAGTGTGTTCCAAGTTCTCATAATTTCACATCTACTCACTTAGGATGAGGAGTTGCAACATTCAATATGGTATGGATCTTCCTGGGTGTTGTTGCACAGCCTACTCAGGAACAAAAAGCGGTCATCACACTAAGAATTACAGAAAGGTGAGTGTGTGTACAACCCCTTGGAAGAGTATAGTTCAACCAGAGGACCCCCCTCGTCAAGAGGCTTACTTTATGAGGCTCCAACTCTGAGTTCCTCCAGGGGTGGGGTGACTAGCCTTATTCATTTCTGGAAATCCTATTGGCATGCAGTTCAGAGTCATCAGGCTATGGCAGAACCCCAAGCCACTTCTGGTACATTTTAGGTAATGGCAGTTCCTGCTATAAAACAATGGACTAAGAAATGAGACATCACATGGCCAGAACAATACAGAGACCAGACTCACCCCTACCACTTCTATAGGAGTGAGATACAGGGCAGAGCATTTAGGATATAGGGTGAAGTGGGAAAATTTGCCTTTCTACTTATATTACACAATGGGGAACATTGAATTATATTAAAAGGAGAAACTGAGTTTCTTTGTGCAATATGTTTTGTACTCTGTGTAATGTGTGTGTATGCATGTCCTGGTTAGGAGAGTTATTATTGCTGAGATGAAACACCAAGACCAAATCAACTTGGGGAGGAAAGGGTTTATTTTAGCTTATTACTTCTAGATGACAGTCCATCACTGAGAAGTCAGGACAGGTCCTCAAACAGGGCTGGGTCCTGGAGGCAGGAATTGGTGGAGAGTTCATGAAGCAGTGCTATTTACTGTCTCATTCACTCAACATGGCTTGCTTAGCCTGCTTTCTTATAGAACCTAGGGCCACCAGCTCAGGAATAACACCATCCACAATACACTAGGCCTTTCCCCATGAATCATGAATTAAGGTGATGCCCTACAGTTGTACCTTATGGAGGCATTTTATCAATTTGAGTTCCTTTCAGATGACTCTAGCTTGTGTCAAGTTGACATGTACAGCATGTCATAGCACACATGTGGAAGAGATGGCAAGTGTGGATTCTTTTCTTATGTCTGGAATTGTTTCAGTTGCTCTAACTCTGGTCACCAGGCCTGTGTGGGAAGCACCATTACTAGCCGAGTAATCTCACCAGTCTACAATATTTTATTTCTATTAGCACTACCAACAAGAGATGAGAGATATCCTTGTTGTGTTACCCTGGAAGCCTTCACTTCTCAGAAAGCAGGGGTCCACTGGCACAAATTACCTTGCCATCTTTGTAAATAAAAACACACTCACGATGGTACTTGAAATACCCATAGCCAAACTTGGAAATTTACAACCCATGAAAAATTAAAAGGAAAGTGAGTGCATTTGCAAAAGCAAAACAAAAAGCTGGAAACCTTCCAGAGAATTCTCATCTCAAAATTACCTCTTTCTACTGTGATGTCGACAGCTGATTTAGCTTTGATCATTTTTTTAAAGACAATCTATGTAATTGCTCACATTTTTCACTTTCAATAGACACACTCCGATTGTTATTAGAAGCAAATGCATACGGTTGAGCACAATCCAAGGTACGAGGCTGAAGAGAAGACATTAGATCTGGGTAGCGGTGCTTAGGGGACAATTAAAAGATTTGTTCAAGTTATATTTATCATTGTTCCTTCTTGCATAAGAAGGGGTGATTTATTTTTAATGAAAGCTTAAAATTTTACCGAACGTTGGCATTTTGGACAGTGCCAAGGGAAGCAAATGAAAATTCCATCTGGCTTGAGTTCAGTCCTTAAAAACTTTTATTTGTCTCCTAACGGCAACAAATGCTCTGCCTGGGTCAGTTTGTTTAGTTATTTAATACTTTAAATAGATTAAAAATATGGGGCAGAATACCATTTCTTGGCTTTGGAAAATTAAGCCCTTGGTTCTGTTTGTACTCTATAGGAAGGTCCGGTACTTGTTTGACAGGCAGAGTAAGAAAAGACGATTAAAACTGTTTTTCTGGGTCCTCAACCTCGTCAGGGATAACACGGAAATCTCTATCATTCATGTAGCATAGGGAATTCTAAAGCATTAACAATTTATCTAGCTTATGCATTATAGAAGCTAGAAAGTATATATTTTTCATACCAATCACCAAATCCAGCTATAATGCAAAAGCATATTGCAAGTTTGATTGGTACCATTTCTGCTGAATGAATAAAACAGGGCATGTGCCTGGGAAAGCTGCTGTCCAATAAACTTGACAATATAAATCTCATCCAAATGGGAGTAAAAGGAATTTTCGGAAATGTGCTACTTTGCAAGAAAGGTACTATCTTCAATGTGTAAATATTTTCCCTTTTGAACAGCATAAAGCAGAGCCTTTTGCTGGACTCTCTGTATGTGTGCTGATCATTCTATTCCTAGAGTTATTTCACAATTCCTTATCATTTGTCCAGAAGAAGAACAGCTTTAAAGAGCTCGGTTAGAATAGGGCTCACAGTGATGGCCCAAGGCAAACTGTCAGAAAGGAAAGTTTGTTGTTCAGTAGCCTGAAATGCCTTTCCACTTCATCTCTGCTCTTGAGTCTTTTTCTAGCACGCTGTATGCCTTGGCTGGGGGAGACAGGGGAATGTCTATTCATCATCATTTCTTAGGAAAACCCAAAGGTTTGTTACAGGAAAGGAAAAGCTATTTCTGAATATATTCATATAATGAGCAGTTAGTAGAAAAATCTCTCATAAAACCGAATTAATATTTGACAAATCTACTACACTTTTCTCATGGATCATTATGCATGCTGCATAGTGATTATAATTTATGTTTCATGTATTATCAATAAATTAATAATGTTAGAAATATTATGGTTTTAAGGAAGTGACTTCTAAGCCCAGTTAAATCAAATTTCAAAAATGAAATAAAAAATATCAAGGTAAGTCATGAAAATTGATCTTTATTCATAAAACAAAAAAAAATAAAAAATAAGGCACAGTTTTCATCCTTCTGTCACTCTCCTTTCTGTCTCTCATACTACCTTTTCCTGTTTTCTTTTTTTTAATTTAAACTTTAAGAACGTTCACATGAATAAGAAAACAGTAAAAAGGAAGTTGAGTTTTATGTCAAAAGATAATTGTGGAAACCAACCTGTGATGGGTATAATTTAGATATTCTTGTAGGCTTCAAGTGTGTGGCCAAAGATCTTCCTGCCTTACAATAGATCCTTGGCAGATCATTTGAAACACAGTTTGCAGAGGCTTGCCACAGACCTTGAACCAGATGGTCCCTTTTAGTGTTTTAAACAAGGCCCTCACAGTTGTGCTTATCATTATTTGAAAACAACTACATGACTCAATTGTATAACCAATTATTGTGTGCTTGACCCCCAGGCAGTGCCTGAGGGGAATGGTCTATTCTTGCTTGGTTCATTGGACATTTATGATATCATGTTATTAGACAAAGCACCATATAGTGGCTCCCAAAGAGCTGTTACTGAACTGCTTATGATCCAGAAAGACATGCTGTTCTGCAGATTTCCGAGTCTCATAAATTTGTTCAAATGTGTTATACTATGTGTTAGACATCCAAAAGAAATGATTAACTGTGCTGAGAATGAATGAGAACTTTACCTACTAGACTACAGAAGGCCATTATCTTATTGAGTCTTCATAGTGTCTCAAGTAGGCCAATATGAATAGAGGGCTTGGTGACCATAAGCTCAGGTATATCATAAGGCACGCAGTTTAAGGCCAAGAATGTATAGACCGATTTGTTATGTGGAAAGCATCATTTTGTGTTTCTGAGAGCATGATGGTTGGGTCTTTACCAAAGTCTTTATAAGTAAGCTGAATCTTGATAAATAAGTTTTAGGCCAGGGGAACAATCTGCTGTTCTGATAGAAAGCCACAATATTTTCTCAGATGAGTTGGTGTATAGAAACTGTCCCAATATAAATGACAAAGTAATTTGGTAGTTTCTAACCTAGTCTTTTGGGACAACAATTTTTTTTGGAACAAATTACAAGTAATGTTAATGTTGATGGTTTCAGCTTCTACCAACAGTTTCTAGGATCTGCACCCAGAGGATCTCACTGCTAACAGGAAAGGAGATTCCAAGAGATATTTACAGGGGTTCTTTATTTTATTTTCCCAGAGAAATTCGTTTAACCAAGATGTGTTGAAAATGTAAGAAGGCACAAAAAAGTTCCCAGAGCAGACATTACAGTTGTTCTCTATCCATTGCCTGTGACATGCGACACTCAAGCATTAGTATACTTCCTCACTCATCCTGAGCTTGCCACATGATCCTTCCCGAAGTAGAATTTAAGGCAATCATTTTCACTAGACCAGCTCTTAGCTTGAGATCATGACAAACATTTGGTAACCATGAACATGGGACATTCATTCATGACATTTTCAAGGCCTTTGTAGTTAAGGAGTCATAGCAAAGGACCAGGCAAATGACTTAGTAGGTAAAGGGCCTACTCTGTAAGTACAGGTATTTGAGTGTGGATCCTCACCACTAATCTGAGCATAGTAATGTGCATCTATAATCATAGCAATGATGGTGAGAGTAGTGTCAGAGACAAGCAAATTCTTGAAGTTTACTGCTTAGCCAGGTTTAGGTATGTAGTGAGCCTTGAGTTCACCAAGATACTCTGTCTCAAAAACTATGAGGAGGAGAAAAGTAGAGAAAGACAATGTTTCTGGCCTCCACATGCACATATCCACATGTACACATGCACTCACACTTGTATATGCATGTATGCAAACATGAACATACATACATACATTATATGCACATACACACACAGAAAAAATAAGAAAAAAAAAAGAAATTATACTGAGACCCATGGTATCATGGCTATGTGTTTGGTCACAGTAAAATCAGCATGTAAGTAAGTGAGTGGTGTATGTGGGGGCGGGGGAATGAAAGCTAGTTATAGGCATGGGTAGCCATTATGGTGAGACCAATGCATGTGATACTTATATGATAGGAAACATGGCATTACTATCATCTGAAAGTGGGAATGAATGACAGTCATGCTTCAGGAGTGTTATCAATTTGCAAGTGAATGTGTGATATTGTACCTGCAGAGAATGTGAGGGCCACTTCAAAAACAAGAAGAACATCTTGTAGGACCAGATTATGATCATTACAGGCGACTGGAAAGGAGGAGATGAAATGCAAAATAAAAGTCACAGGAGTAAGTTACAAACAAGCAGAGGAGACAAGAGAATAAAAAAAAATATGACCAAAAATACAATTTAATTTATTCTACAGGTTTTATTTAAAAATCAGCATTGCAACAGTTTTGAATAAGCAAGATCATTCTGATCAAAATTCAAAATGTGTAAGATTAAAGTTTTGCAAGAGGCTCTATCACTTTTGTAGATGTATCTGGCTTCTTCTCATTTAGTTTCTTTGTCCTTCTTTTATGGTTTCATTGCCTCATTCAATAGCGTGAGTATAGCACATGATTTCCATCCAGTCCTTCTGGGCCAGGCTGCCATCAATCCCATGCTTGAACAACTGGTGTCTTATCCATAATCTCATTCTTGAGCTGAAATAAGTATGGCTCAGAAGGTTCCAGAAAACTCATCCTTCCTTCACATGACCGAGCCCTCCAGTGACTTTTGTGGGTTCACATGTTTGCATTCTCTGACACACCTGACCTCATTTTAGGCACCCAATGATTTCTTTCACCCATTGGCATGCAATCAATGTACTGGTAGCTGAAGCTATCAGAGTCCCCAATTTAGATCTGTATATGGTATTCATACAGTGTCAGAAAAGCAATTTAACATTTGTGCCTTATTATCTGGGTTGTACAACAAAAACAGTATCATCTTTACAGGTTTTGTGTAAAAGTTTTAAGGACTTTTTGACAGGATAGACCTTTTATCCTTTTTATCCATGATAACCATTATTTTAACAGCAAGGTTGAGATGTAAAAACACATGTAACAGCCTGTAAAACCATGTAATAGACACCAATGGCAACGTAAAGTTTTTGCAGATACAGCATCTACAGGGATGGGATTTTGGAGAAGCAAACATAGTGGCTGGAGAAATACAGAAAAGTATTTGGAATGAGAACTGATACTCAGGAAGGAGAAGATGCCGGGGGAGGGGGGGTTGGAGAAATGATACAGTAAGTGCTTGATATGTGAGCCGGAGGTCCTGAGTTTGTATCTGTAGCACCCATGTAAAAAGCACATCACCTACATGATACACAGTGATGATGCAGGGGTCAGAGTGAAAACAGTAGAACCTATGGCTATCTAAAAGTCCGAGTAGCCAAATTCCTAGCTCCCAGTTCTGTCAAAGACACTGTCTCAAAAATTAAGGCAGAGAGCAACTGAAGAAAAGAATTAGTTTTATCCTTTGGCCAGCATGGATGCATACACATGCATCTGCACTCATAAGGGGACGTACGCAAACACATACACATACAAAGAGACGTGCATCAAATAAATTCTGTTTTTCAAAATGAGATCATGTGAAGTGTGCTAGAGTCTTAGGTCATCATGGGCACTCAGGGCCTAGGGTCAATGACAAAAAGAAGTAACAGCTCTTACTCTTGCCCAAGGTGAGGTCAAATTAATGAAGTTAGAATTTGGATATGGCAATTACATAATGACAATATTAAAAATAGCCCCCAGAAGAGTCTTAATTATGAAAGGCGACATCAAGGGTTCAGGGAAAGGTTAGATGCTATTTGAATGAGCTTTTGACCTGTTCAAATATAGTGTGAATGTGAACCAATTGCTATTTATGTAATATCAGCTTTTCTTGACCATCATTTTTTTTTGGATGAGCACATACATCACAATCAAAATTTATAATAATTTACTTCTCTATTTAAAAATAACTTTTTTGGAAACACGCTTTTGAAATGAGGGCTAGGCTGGCCTTGAACTCATGAACCCTCAAGTAGCAGCCTCTTGAATTCTGGAACTATAGGCATGTGTCAACACAACTGGCTTTAAATCTGTTTCCTCAAATAAAGGAACAAGATTGATGCTATACTTACTAAACAGATGACGAATCTTTTCTTGTGCTCACTCCAAGTTAGACTCTAATTTCCTTTTGACTCTCTTTGTTCATTAACGAGACTGGCATTCCAAATTAGTCCTACAGGGAAATATTTAATACCTTTTATTACAATTTACCATATATATATATTTTTAAAAATATAACCAAACCATAGAAGAATCTATTGGGACTGAGAGCAATATTTTAGGATTACACTGAAAATCCTGTGCTGTGTAGAAATGAAGGTGTTAATGTCTGTCCTCAGATTCATTTTTATGTTAGCAGACAAACCAGTGCCTCCACTGAGTTATAGGTATAAGAGCCATTATCTCCCTGGAGCACCTTGAGAAAGAGATGTCTAATCTCAATAATGTGACTTTTCTTGTTAAATAAATCCCCCATGTTCGGTACTTCTTGGTTCCTAACTAGAAAATGTCTTATCCTTCCACTCATTCACCCCTTCTAATCTTAAAAAAAAGAAAAGAAATTCTCAAAGAAATTTGCATTCTCACTAACAAGAATTGATTTTGTTTCTCCTTCCTCAGTAGTACTCGTCCAGTGTTTTTGTGAGTATTACATAATGAATGGATAAATTCGGAAGGGCCCATTAGGCTGCAAAACATTTGTTAGATAAACTATTTTTCTTCATATTGACTTCATTCTTCATTTCTTATAATGAACTATATCCTTATCAAAAAAGCAATTAGCCTAATCAGACTGGTTTAATCAACATGCCTCTGAGGCAGCATATGAAACGTGCTGGGGAGGGCATTTATCTAGGAATTTGAAAGACTCGAGGGATTGTCCACCCATGAGTGTATGGGGACAACAAACTGGACTCTGTGGGTTATACATTTCTTCTTTACAGAAGAACATGTAGTTGAAGAGCGTTGAGGGTTTGGGGGTGGATATGAGGGGAATTCGGGGAGGAATAGGGAGTCCCCATACTCAACATCCACAATGCGCATGCTTGGTATTCTCCAGTAATTAATGAAAATACGGTATGAGAGAGAGAGAGAGACAGAGAGAGAGACAGAGACAGAGAGAGACAGAGAGAGACAGAGAGAGAGAGACAGAGAGAGAGACAGAGAGAGAGACAGAGAGAGACAGAGAGAGACAGAGACAGAGAGAGACAGAGAGAGAGACAGAGAGAGACAGAGAGAGACAGAGACAGAGAGAGACAGACAGACAGACAGACAGACAGAGCTAGCTTTCTGCTTTGCTTTGCAGATGAGCTACACCGTATAAATGAACATCCTGCAGAGGCTTTAGCTTTGAAAAAAAAAATCAACTCAACCACCGATAACAAAATCTTCACAGCTTCAGGAAGCTTCCAACCTTCTCTGCCTTGGCAGCAATGCGTGGCTTGACATCTGAGAAATGTCTTTGACCGTATCTGTTCATCTTGTCTTCAGTTCCGCATTAGATATGGAGATATGGTTAACTAATTGTATAGAAGGATACAGGGGGAAACAGAATCTAATAAAGAATCATTTTACCTGCACACTTGATGTTTATGGCTTTCTCTCTGTATTTACACAAACCTATAAAGCTACCCTTCCCTACTTCTGAACATATCAGCTCTTCAATGGAGCATAATATTGATTGAAAAAACAACAGCAACAAATGGGATGTTTATAATAGTGCTCAAACCCAATGTCTTTTAAATGTTTAACTTGTTTTTTTTGAAGTCATACAATATCAAGCATATATACTGTGCCTTTTAAATACATCCATTCACTTGAGCCCCTTCTGCTAACATAGTTTCCCTCCTATAGTCATGACACTTCCTGACTTGCTCTAGGCCCCCTTCTCTTCCTTCCTTCTTTTTTGTCAGGCCCCATGCAAGAGTCACATTGTCAGTGTTATTGATGATTACTATAGCTATGTCATATCCAAAGGAGAGTATGCCCCTGCACTACACTCTGCTCTCAGTTCCCTCAGCCCTTCTCATCTGTCATGTGCCTTGATCTTTGAAGGTAGGGAACACAGATGTCAAATTTAGTCCTAAATTGTTTTCAACAATTTGACCAGATATATATCTCTTCTTTGACTCTTACCTGATGCCAAGAGAGGCGTCTCCTACTATGGATGAGAAGGACACTAGTCCACTAGAGGCTGGTGATGTCTTTCAACATGACCTTTCATTCATTTCTACCAATGCCTTCTTTTGTCAAATGACAATAAGGTTTTACTTACGGTTTATTTGTCTATATTTATATTGTTATGGAGAGTCATGCAATATGCACATGCACGTGCACACGGACTAGAAATGCATAAAAACAAATGCTATAAACTAAGATCCACAGTTCTTGGCTGAAAATATTTACCTCTTTATCTAAAAGTAACTTAATCTGTGATACATATGCAAGGCTCATAAAGTACATATGCCTGATTCTCATATTTTAATTTAACTGTGACATTAGTTATTTTTAGAAATCCAGGGATGTTTCCCTAGAGTCAGAATTTCAGAACTGGAAGTGTTTTTATGTGGTATAACCAAAGAACCACGTAGCACTCAACTCAGGGAACTGTAGACATTTAGCATTCTTAATCGATATCATTTTTAATTGATATCATTTTATAAAATGAATTTTTAGCCTAAATACAATATTGCAAACTGTTAAAGGCTTACGTGGTTGGGCTTGGCCAATCTACACAAGCATGCCTGCCTGTGTGCACACTTATGCTCTCTGGATGAGTATCATCAACTCTGCTTGGCCATGTTAATGGTAGTTTCCTCATATCTCCTGACACACCACTCACCTATAAATAACCTGAAAACTCTGCTTCCCTTAGCCACACTGCTATGTCTTCATGCCAGGTTTGAAGTGGGGTCTCCACTGACCTCCCATGCTGTCTGTGCCAGACAGAGAAGTCAGTGTAAATGTCTCTGGGTAGTTTTTTTTTTCTTACCTTATTGATGGGAGTTGTACTTAGCACTACATCATCACGTCATCCTATTTAGGCCCACAGGCTGTTTTAGCTTATTAAAGGACATGCCTTAGTTTAGCTGGCTTCAGTTAATTCACTGCCATCAGAAAATTAATTAGAAAATTCACTAAAGATCATATCTACAAGCCATGACTACACTTCCAGTTGATTCAGACAAATTGGTGCGAAGCCATTGTGGTTACTCGTTGAGCTTTTCAAACAGAACAGCTGATTAATTTATTGAGTTAACTTTCAACAATTCATTAATTGGATTGTTAATGAGATAAAGAATTCCTATCATTTAAAATACGAAAGTGTAGCCTTGAATCACACCAGTATTTTGACTGTTCAGATCAGAAATACCCATTCATGAAACTCCTCCTTGGAAATGACCCCTAGAAATTTCACACTTACCTGCTGATAATTTGATTTAAATCACATATCCCCAATCTGTTGGTAAATGCCATATGCCATTTAGGATAAAATGAGGTAGTACATTTTGATGAAACATATTGTATCTGTCCCCTCCCCCAATTCAGGCAACTTTGTCAAAGTCACAAAAAAATCCAACATAGATTTTAAAACTGGATGTTGTAAACCCTTTCCTGACTGGAGTTGGTACATTTTAATTGAAGTCAAAGGCTTTACAGAAGAATCCATTTGGTGATCAACTTGAATGTTTAGAGTAATACAATTTTCAATATAGAATAGCTGCTGAAAGAATATTTACTTTTTTTTTTTTTTGACAAACAGAGAGGGAGACTATCAGACCTAATCAGAGGATTCAGAAAGGAGGGATGAACGAGATTAATCAATCTAGAGCGTAGTGATTGATATAAGGTAGGAGATCTGGCAGTTCACTCACAAAGATGTGAACAAGCAGGGAGAGCAGGAAGAGGAAAGGAGGGGCTTGGTGGGGGACACATATGTGGTGGTAGTCAAATGTCAAACCTCATTAGAGAAGTTGTCCAAAACATCTCTAATGAGCTGGAAACAATGTGTAACTCACCTGGTTCAAGGCTTTTTTGCACAACCTCAAATTCAGGCCAGGTTGCTCAATGGGTCTTCAGAGAAATTAGGAACACTGGAGTGAATCGAAGCCAAGGGGAGCCGAGTTAGCTAGCCAATTTTGGCCAAACACCTAACTTTGGCACCTGAGACCGTGATGAGTTTCGTTTCTTGCAGGTTAGTGCTGACTTGGCCTCCTTTGGACGTGATCACTAATATCTGTTAGGGAAGATATTAGAATTAGACAGACCGGTGATAAGCTCAAGAGACAACCGGTTTTTCTAAAGTTGACAGGCTCAAGCAAGGCTGGGGGCCAGATATCAGTGAGCAGGGAAGGATGTGGTGAGAATCTGTTTCTCTGCCAACGAGTTAACAACACCGAGCCACCTAAGCCATCTGTAGATTCAGGATGACCTTGGCAGAAGTGGAACACAATGTTTGTTTCCATGAGAGAGGTTTTTTTTTTTTTTTAAATCAGGTGACATGGTCCAGGGGGTGGAGGAGTGAGGCAATCTTCTTCCTTTGCCTGCCAACACCAACACCTCCTAGGCATCTGATGGAAAGCTACAGACTTTGCTCAAGTTTCTGATCTAAGTTTGTCCTGCATGGATGCTTTAAATTTAATGGATTCAAAACGTCAGCAGACCTTTGCTTGTATTTCTTTCTTTTTCTGACTCCAATTACCATGAGCTCTTTGCAATCATCCTTTTGATTACTTCACTGTCTTTAAATAACTTTAAAAGAACTCTTTGTTTCAATTTACATCCAGATAAAATGTTCCGACTCTCACACTCCCGCTCTGTTCATCCTGTGCTTTGCTTGCTCCTCTTCCTGTCTGGGATACGAGAACCCAGAGCCGGTCCTTCAGGCCGAGTTATTTTCTTACTTTAAGATTTGCTGTGCCCTCACTTCAAGTGGCTTGCAAATCCCTTTGCATTAAACTGGGTCATTTATTTTCATTTGAACTTTATTTTTTTTGAATGTTATTCCAGTTCTTCCCTGCTACATATATGCTTCTATTTTTTGATGCTTGCTAACCCATATGTACATTGTGTAAGAAAATAAAGCCATATAGCTGTCCCTTTTTTGCTATAATTATCCCAGTATGACATTGATCTTTACCATGTGTAATTATTGTCACATTTATATAACGGTGGATATTACACTCTATGGTCTTCTCTCCAACTTGAGCAGAACGTCTCACTCTGTTCTTGGATTGATCTCTTCCATTTCTTATTTCTTGAGGTTTCAATGTCAAGTCCAAACATATTTCTCTTGAAATAAACAAAGAGGGGCTCTCTGGGTACACAGTGGATGGATTCAAATGTGCCAGGACAGGGTTTGGAAAATCTGGGCAGTGTATGGAAGTCGTAAATCTCTCCATGCATTGCCTTCCGGATCTGTGACTCTGAGTTTGCATGCAATGTGATAGATCTTTACTTTTTCACATGCTCACTGATGGCCACTGCATCTGCTATTTTGCTTATTGGACAACCTTTCAAAAGCATCCGTTTTCTATTGATGAGTTTGTACTGCCAAACTCCTCCTATGTTGCTATGTTTTTGGTCTCTGTTCATTCCTTACTGATGATAATTATGCTACCAAGCATAGTTCCTTTAGTAAGTGTTTCTTTCCAAAATGGAAACACTGTAACAGACAAAATTTTTCACAGGAGTTCCAGACTTGAGTTTGAGACATGCTCCTGTCACATCTTATGAAGGGCAAGATCTATAGGCAGATGCCCTGAGATCAGAGCCCAAGAACCACAGGGACTCTGAATATTCACACTATAGACTCTACTGTGTCTGTCTGTAGGCAGTGGCAGGACCCCTTTTTACAGAGAAATCTCACACTGAGCCCAGACAACCTTTTCACAGAAGCCTGCCCTCAGAGAATGGTATTAACGATTCTGCAATCACTGTGCCCTCGTGATGGAAGCCCAAACCAGAAATTTAAAATACGTAGAAGCCAGCAAAATAGATCGATGAGGATAGAGTGACTAAATCCCTCATCCAGGAGCCATAAAAATCTTAAAAATCTTCCATCGTGTGGCGAATAGTCCACAGAGCCCTTCACCATTCCTTTAAAAAGTCCAGAGACAGGATGAAGTCTGGCATGATGGGAACGCTGTTCTTACATTTTATTATAAACAAAAACGGGGCTGACGAAGTACCCGCGGCACATCAGGAATGTTAGTGAGACCTGCGTAGGTGGGGGAAACTTGAGCTTAAAAAAAAAGATGACAAATTGATATGGGCTTATTATTTATATTTCTAATTTGCGCCTTATGTAAGCCTGCCTCCCACAGAACCAGGAGATGCTTGTTAAAAATGCCCACAGGTCTGTTGGGTCAGCCTCCTCTGGCGCTCGTGTTCTCCTTAACAAGCTGAACCAAGTGGGTCTCAGGCTCAGCCTCATTCGAAGGCCACCGATAGACGCTAAAACAGTAAATCCAAATTCGAGTGTTGTGCATCAAAGTGTAAATGAATAAGACAAACCTACTGGAAGAATTCAAAACCACAAATTAAGACACCCTCAGGTACCAGGCCAGCTCTCATGCTGAGCTTTCAAACAGATTGCTTTGGGCTCCTTTACATGCAAATGTAGTTTCCTACCGACGAAATGACTCTAAATAATTCAGTTTATTTAAAACAATCTAAAATGATTTTTTTCTCTGTCTCGGCTGGAGCTTTGAAGCTCAAACTTGTTAGTTATATTTTTTTCTTTATGCGTATGTGCCTAGGTGTATGTGTCTATTCCTAGTGCAGGCAAGCACCCATGAAAGTCAGAAAAGAGCATTGGATCCCCTGGGATTGGAGTTATACACAGTTCTGTGCCATCATGTGGGTGCTGAGAATCTAACAGAGCTCCTCTGCCAGGGCAGCAAGTGCTCCTTCTTGTTGGATCCTCTCGACAGGCCCTAATCTAATCTTAGATTTCTTGACAGAGCTTTCAATAATGTTACCGTCTTGCGGTTCTACTTTGCTTTGCTCTGCCTCTATTCTGTTCTTGGTAGCTCTTTCACTGAATGATGGCCTCATAGTCTTTCCTCTGCCATTGTGTCTAACTTGTTCTAAGAACACATCTATAAGTAAGACACTACGCACAGGGCCTCAAATTCTAAAGAATCACATAACTTTGAGCAACTTCTTAAAAGTCTGTTTCAGTTTGTTATTCATAAATGTAAAGGGTGGGTCAATAGCATCTCTGATATTTTTCGCATTGTTTACTGAGTTCTCTGTGCACTGACTCCACAGTGCCATTGAGGCAGCATGAAGGGGAGAGCTGGGAAGTAGCTCCTGCACATGGTGGTGAGGAGTTGAGCAGTTCTGGCTAGCACCAGTGAGGAGAGCAAGCTTTCAGGGGAGCCAGTTAGATCTGGGTCTCTTGTGGTATGAGAGATGGGAAATGGCCTTTGGTTTCTCTGTGCTCATTTCCCTCATTTGGGGGATGGAGGTTGTCAAAATGCTCACAGTATCCTGTTAGCACTTCTGAGGTATGTGTGCAGATGTGTGTTAAGTCACCTGGTGGGAATTCTTCAGTGCTTTCTCACAGAACTCAAAGGAGTATCTTTTCTAGTGTTTTACTTCACTTGCCTGAGTTTGGTCTATTTATTTATTCAGCACATACACATATTGCTTGCATGTCTCAGGAACAGATCTAGAAGCTTCATTTGAATGGTAACAGTACCCTCAGAGCAATCCCTAGAAGGGCTATTATTTATTTTTACTATTAGACACATGAGAAATGTAAGCATGATACCTGCCCTGGATTGCCACTACACAAGTTGGGGAGTCACTTCCAGAGAGTCACTCATTGTTCTAGTAGTTGACAGGCAGACTAGAGGACAGGAACCGAACATGGACCAGTTAACAGCACCCCTCTTTTTTTTTAATTTAATTTTTACTTACATCTATTCACTTTACATCCCACTCACTGCTCTTGGTCATCTCCTCCAACATGTCCCCCCAAACCTCTCTTCCCTTCTCCTCTGAGGGGATGGGGACACCCTGTGTATTTCCCCACCATGGCACATCAAGTCTCTGAGAGGTTTAGCCAACAGCACTTATTTTTTTTTTTAAGGGCTGTGCTATGTTTTTCTAAGCGTAGGTCAGGCTCATTTGGAAAACATCTGGAATAAGAACAAACTATATAGGTCCAGGTACTGGACATCTAAAGAGACATTAGCATGGCTCCAAGATATTTATACAAATGTTTAAGATTTTGTGGCCACCCCTCCCAGACAAACCAAAGGAAGAAGACAGCCAGGACTTTGAAAGTGGAGTAACTGTGCTCATCAGCATCCTCCTCCTGACTCACACTCCTGGTACATTTCTTATCACCATGGCAGCCCTCTCTTTCTCCAGCTCAGTTGAAAGATGCTGTGCCCACAGCCCTGCCAAGCCAGCCTTACCTGCTCCTTCTCTTCGCTGCTTAGGTCATTATACATTTAACTTCACTGCCTTTTAAATCCCGTTACAAGGTCTTCCAGAGTGCCGATGTGATTTGTGGCAGAGATTAATCTTGTTAACGAAAGAAACACCGAGGGCTGTTGCTTCTCAGCAATCAAGAATTGTGTCAAGCTTTTTTTTTTTTAAATTATAGAGTATTCAAAAGTACACACGATTGGCTAAGAATAACTATGAGGTGGACTATACATACAACTTAGTACTTTAAAGCCAGTTATTTTTCACTTAAATGGACTGGTAGGTATTTCTCAAATTAGTTCTTGATTTTTTGCCTTATGAGTAAATGGTTATATTTAGTCAGCTAGAACTAAAATAAAGGGAGTTATATTTAGGGTTAGTGTCAATTGTTAAATTTTTCTAGTGCCCAAATTCCGCTGAAGTCTTCAGATAGCATGCGACTGTGCCCTGGGACATCAGTTCCTCATTTCAAGTTCCTTTTGCGGTGAGCAGCCAAGTCTTAGCCCTGCTTGTTTCAGGCCTCAGAGCAGACTTTAAGCACCATCCCAATTTCTATCAAACTCTACTTTTCCAGCAATTCACTCCTAGCAATGAGCTGTGCCAAATGCCTGCTATTAATTAATGATTGCCCTGGGGATGATTTTTACTGATTGAAACATGGCTGTGAAACTTCCTGTCTCCACTTTAGTTTCTCCTTGCTCAGCTAACTTTGTTTTTTTTTCAACCATCTTTGAGTACCTACCTACTCACTATAGACAGGCATGTCCAGGTGCTATAGAAAACTACAAAAATGCTCTCAAATACATGCTATCATGGTGTGGGATCAGGGCAGAGCAGACGTCCTAGAAATAAAAGGACTTCCAAGTTGACTTTTGGAAGGATTGTTCAGTTGGTTAATGCATCAAGCTGTAGAGGCCAGCAAGTGTTTCTTTTCTAAAGAAAGAGGCAGCATGTGTGCAAACATGGAACGATGGGAGACTTGGTGCATCACAGAAAACAAAGGGAGGTAGGAATCCAGGAAGAAGGTATGATGGGTTACCATAAAGCATCTTTGGGGTCGGTCATGAAAATCTTAAGACTCCTGGATAAGCTCTTCTGACTGTCCTCGAGGTATTTTCCCAAAGAGACACAGTCTGATATAAACACTGTGTTTCCTAAAAGAAAACCAAATACACTTGCAGAGGAATACTTCCGACTGATTTCAGAAAGCTTTCAAGTCTCAAGTTTCAGGTCTGTAATTTCGACAAAAACAAGACTTGATTACGTCAGAGAATGCCTTATCTAGATCCTTTTTGAGGGAAGGAGTTTGTTGATAGCACAGAGAGCAGAGTAGGCAGTGAACCAAGGATGCAGCTGTGGTGATGGCCTCCTGATAGTGGTCACTGCTATCAGGAAGGTGAGTGTGTCAGGTTTCTGGACCAGAAGCATTAAAACAATTCAGTGGATATGGTAGCTAAAGGAAGCATACAATAGAAGTGCCATTTTAACAAACTGTGAGGTTTCAGAGAGTGAATTCAGATGGGTCAAAGGTAGTATTATGATCAGTAATTTGTTCTATATTTATCTTAGATTCCTGACTCAGCTTCACTGGAAGTATAACCCACAGAATAGTTGAGCCAAGACTGTAGCCTTGCCATTGTGTACAGTTAGGGATAAAATACCCGATCAACTGGAATGGCTTTAGTGATTTCTTCATAATTAATATTACTAATTCGAACTAACTGGAGACCTTCTATTACACATGTCATACATTATTACCTTCCCATCCGTTTCCTTCTCATGTGCTCCACATTTTCAGGTGTCTATTTTGAGGAAAATTTAGTAAGTATCTCCATAAAAATTTCACTGGCAGTTTTTCCAGAATCGTTTAGTGTGGACTTCTTTCTGAATTCTGTGATCAAACTGCGTGCTGCTCTGTTTGAGGCTGCTATCTCATTTAAATTAAATCTGTTAGACAATACAATCACCACACACTAATTTTAAGATCAGATATTTTGGCTACACTAAGACTGCAAAACAGAAAGCCATCGTCACTGCAGACCTCTCAGTTACAATGTGGCAACTTTTTGAAATAGTACGTATTTGTCCTAGTTTTAAACTCTTGGCAAAAAGGAGACAGGAGCCAGACGATGAGCCATTTATCTAGTAATCTATAATTTCCCATGCTAGACAGTTCTGACTCAGGGCTAGCACAGCTGTGCAACAGACAGTGTTGAACACATAAATCTCACTTATATATCAGACAAGATAACTAATAGCATGCTTGCTTGTAAGTTGTCTTCTCCCACATTTACCAAACTGCAGAGTTTTCTATATGTAACGGTATGGCCACTGGACTTGCCAAAATGGAAGTAAAGAGATTTTTAGAAAAGAATTTCGAGTTAAGAAAAATTACTACTGTGAAAGTAACTCATCATGCAAAGCCCAGGATGATGCTCAGGGAGGTTCTTTACAGAAGATTCAATCAGGCTCCGCATCTGACTGTAATACCAGAAGGACCACACCACCGCCCATCTCAGACTCATCCCTAGTTTGTTACTGAATGAGAAATTAACTGTCTAACAGAAGATTTAATTTAAAGCACATGAAAGCATCTCTATGTTCTCATTTAAATGGTAACGAGTACTGATTTTGAGATTTGAAAAATTAAATTTATAATTCAATCATTTAAATTATGCACTTAAAAAGGAGAAACATTTAAATTTGATTGTGGCATAAAATGTCAACACATGTAAAAGCAATACTCTATGCATTGTACTATACTCTATACACTGTACATTCCGTTTATAAATTAATAAATGTACATTGTATACAGACATATACTTTACTCCTAATTATACCCTATACAAGGAGGGTATACACAGGGAACATGAAATTTGACTCCATACCCCAGGTCTGTAAAATGTAGAGCCTTAGCAAAAATGGCTTTCTGTTTTCTATATTATTACTAATACTAAAGAATGATCATCCCTACTCTTTAATACAGCGAAATTACTATAAGTAATTTTTTGTATTTCAAGAAAGTATTTCAAGAAGGAATGAATTCAAAATGATTCTAATAGTGCAGTGAGATAAACATGGTAAAGAGTATTCTCATTCTTCATTCTCTTTCTTTTTGCAAATTTAATTGCTAAACTTGAGAATTGTATATGTGGGTGCTGCATTCATTTTCCTGCCCTTTCTATCCACTCCAACTCCTCCTGCATACCCGAGTCCCTCTCAAAATCATGTCATCGTGTTATTCGTGCACGCACACAAACACATATACAAACATGCAGATTATACATATGTATGCACTTGCACACATATACACATATAAAATATGTGGGAACCACCCATGGCTTCATTTAGTGTTGCACATATGTACGTGTGTTCCAGGCTGACCACTTAGAGATTCTATCAGGGAGTTCATCACTGAAGTATGACTCATCTTCCCCTAGCAACCACTGGCTGACTGCCTGTAGATCTGTATCTAGGTGTGAGGCCTCGTGAAACTCCCCCCATCCACACTGCACATGGCAACTGATTTTCTCATTATGTAGGTCTTGTTTAGACAAAATTAATCTCAAATATAGCTCTTCTTGGGTTAGGTATGAAATATATAGACTTAGTAGGCTTCAGTTTTTCAGATATATTGTTTTGATCTGCTTATATACTGGATACACTAATATCTAATTTCCTGAGGTCCAGGAGACAGCTCTCTGGGGAGCTGCGAGCTAAGACATTGAACATGTATATATTAAGAAAATCATCTTCCTACAGCAATGGTTCCATTGGGACCTGAGCTTTCCTTCAATCTTGGCGGACTCTAGAGCACTGTAGTTTTGATTTGTATTAACACAGACATGTTTTTTTCTTATTGATGGGGGTAAACTTCCTTAGCCTGGTTTACTCAGGGCAAGACTGAGTTTAAGGCATCTCCAAACTCTAATTGTTTAACATTTTACACTGTATTACATGGGATAGCAATGCATACAGATACTTGCAAATAAATTGAGAGAAATATTAACCATTTTGGTATTCAAACAAGACTCTTAAAAAATCTTTCTGGCCAGTAATATTTTCTGTTTTCATTATTGTTCTCTATTATTTAGAACAAATAAAGCATTTTGTTTCTGTCTCTGTCAGGCCATCTAATAAGATGACAGTTTCCTGACTATTAAAGAAACAACATGCTAGTTAGTTGACTGATTTCTTTTGTTTTCTTCTGGCTTGGTTAAAGTATAGGCTTACTAAAATTTCTTCAAACGAAATAGACGATTAAGCAATTGGCCATTTCACTAAAGCTATGTTAAAAGTCAATCTATGTAATTCTAACATAAGGCACTTCTACACTTTGAGATATTGATGAAAACTAATCTATATACCGTGTTATGTCGGTCACTCTCTAGGGCCAAGCTGGGTCACTCGGGACATGAAATGGGCAGTTTAGTGTTTACAGCACAGGCTCAGAATTTATAACTCAGAGTCACTTACTTAGCTTTGTCAAATGAGCAATTTTCAATCCTTTTCAACTTATATTCTTCCAATATTGTTTTTTTTTACAGTCTCATTAAGAAGAAGACCTTATGAAATATTGATGGTAATACGAGTAATGTGATAGTCAAGCAAATACATGTCAGTTTGCTCATTGAGATTCCCCAGAGTCCTCTAATTTGTCTTTCAAAAATTTGAAAAGTGCAATGGTAGATACAGAGAAATTGTTACAATAAGAATTACAGAGAAAGTGCAGGACAAGACCAGTTAGGTCGCTCCACAAGCTTGTTGAGAGTTGTAGGGAGCCAGTGCTACTGTGCCTGTGCTTGTTCTTGACATCTGCAACTACATCATTGGTACATCAAAAGGTGACAGGGCTTCTCACACCGAGAATGCTGCCTTGTACTATCACTTGTAGTATCTGACAGGAAGAATTAAGGACACACTCTCAGCCACAAAAAATAGATAATGTATACTTAAAGGTTTCCTTTCCTTTGTAACTCCAAGAGTAGTCCAGAAAGTTTACAATATTCATAGGGGCCTCCTTTGCCATTCCTGCTTCTGGCTGTTTGCTAATGTTTTAGATGTATGCCTTCTTTCCTCTGTCCAGTGATATTTTTGCATTGCCTGTCTGAGAAGGCTTGTAGATTTTGCCGGCCTTTCTGATGCTGAGTGAGTTTTGAGGACAATCTCTGGCAGACATATTATACAACCAAACATCACTATGCTGCAGGAAATTTTAAGCCATTTAACTGTTCCAAGCACATTTGCTTTTTTGGCAGAAGGGTGGAGCTGCCTGCCATTTCATCCCAGAAGCACTCCATCCCAGAAATAATCACTGACCAAGGGACATGTCAACTTCTATTTGACAAGTTTCACTCAACTAGTTTTGCTAGTGCTCATAAATGAAATTTTATTGGATAATCACCACTTCTCATTTGCCCATATTGAAGGCTGCTACAAGAGCAGAGTCGAATGGTATAAGTATGTATGGGCCACATAGCCTAAAATAGGTACTACCTGGTCCTGGCTTCAGAACCTTCAGACTAGCCCACCTCTGCCTGTATAAGAGACAGCTTTCTCTTTAATTATTTATATTTTTAAAGATTTATTTATTTATGTATATTTTTATTTGCATGAGTGTTTTCCCTGCATGTATATGTGTACATCACATACATGCCTGGTGCCCAGTGAGGCGGAAGACTGTGTTGGATACCCAGTAGCTGCCACCTTATAGGTGCTGGGAACTGAACCCAGGTCCTCTGAAAGAGTAGCAACTGCTCTCAACTGTGGGGCCAACTCTGCAGCCACATGTGTATTATTTTGAAAATCAGTATGCAAAGGTGAAGAGTTTCCATATGGAGTACTCATATATACTTAATTTTGATTAATTCTCTGTATCCCATGTCATTTTTAGCATTTAACAGCTATAATATACCTGTACACAATGAACTTTAGTCCTTATCATTCTCAATTACCTTGTCTTATCCCTTCTCTGTCCCCTGCTGAAACTTTTCTGTCTTACACTCCCCTTCTACTTTCATGTTGTGTGTTTGTGTGTGAGAGAGGGGGGAAGGGGAGGGAGAAGGAGAGGAGGGGAGGGAGAGGAAGGGAGATGGAGGGGGAGAGAGAGAGAGAAAGAGAGAGAGAGAGAGGGAGGGAGGGAGGGAGAGGGAGGGAGGGAGAGGGAGAGAGGGAGGGAGGGAGGGAGAGGGAGGGAGGGAGAGGGAGGGAGGGAGAGAGGGAGAGAGAGTGAGTTAGTTAGTTTAATTGAGGTTGTTTGCATGGGAATGGCTAGAAGGTCATTACTGAAGCATTGGGCATTTAGCAGCAGGTTCCCTAGTGAAGAAACTGACATCCTTTACCTCAGATGCCATTAAATGTCAATTATCTCTCAGGACAGTAGAAGCCACCTTCCCTCATGAACCACTGATGGGTCCAGCTTGTACATGTCATATGCAGACAACCATAGCTGCAGTGCCGTCACGAGAACTCAACGTCCATGTTCAGAAGGCACTTTCACACTATGAAAGCTACCCATCCTGGAAGGAGCTTTCAGGCTGATACCAGCTTGACTTCTCCATTTCCTTTGACAAAATCATGTTGTGTCTTCAGAAATAGGCTTTTAGTATCTAGCTCTCATGGACAGCCAAGAGTAATAGCAGCAGGCTGTGTTGTTCGGGGGCTCTCTGATAACCTTCTGACAAACAGCCCTACACTTGGCACTAACTCTTGTTTAATCTATCTATGATTTCTGGGATTAGTATTATACCTCTCTGGTGTATGGTACATCCATTGAAATTTTCTTTTTAGTTATAATTTTTAGTACACTTATAAAACAGTATGATTGTGGCCTTTTGTAACATCCTTAGTACAGTAATCCATCCTTGAAAATCATCCTCTGTGATTTCCTACCATTCCACTCTTGCATTTCCCTTTCTTTCATTATACCATCTGTATCGTACTATTATCCCTCCTTAAGACCTTTCAGCAATCTCCATCCTCCTACAAAGATCCTTGTTTATCCTTATCCATAGCTGTCCTATGGAAAACAGGAATGGAATCAGCTCAGATACCCATTAACAAATGAATGGATTATAAAAATGTGTTACATATGCATTATGGTAGGGGAACAAATAGCAAAAGAGCTTCATTGAATACTTAATCACATGAAGCCGAGCTTATTAGGTTAGGCATTATCATATGACTTAAATAGACTGGTATTATCTAGCATTCTATTTTTGTTTGGAATAATTTATTCTTGCCTATATGAGAGGTAGTACAAGGTAATAAATTGAACAATGGAATCCTGAGTGCAAATCCTAAAACATCTGTCCACTAGCTAGTTATCATCTTAAATCAAATGTATATTCCTTAGGTGTTTGAATAAGATGAAGGATGCAGTGCAATTTCAAAGCTTCAAACTCCAAACTCCACCATCTACTTCTGTTCTGAGAGGTGTGCTTGTGTGGTGTGTGTGTGTGTGTGTGTGTGTCTATTGAGTGCCCTCTGCTGCTTTCCCCTGACAAGTCTTAAAGTCATTACAATATGTATTATCTAAGTGCTCATTTTCCTCCAAGGATTCTCTAGTTTTGTTAAGTGTCCAGCAACTTAGGTTTCAAATCTCCAAATAAGGGTTTGATGGCTCTTTCTCACTGAGCCTCATTGGTGTGTATTATTTATTCACTTCTTTATCTTTCTGTCTTGGGTCCATCTGTTGATTATTTGTTGAAACTTTTATAGTTGCTATTTAACTTCCTGCCCAATCTCATTATATTCCTGGGCAGATTTGATGCCTTTGATCTGACCAGCTTCCACTTTGCCCTTCTGAATCTGTCCTCCATCTTGGACCACCCAGCTGAAGCAACAGTGATAATCAATATCTTTGGTAAGAACTCTTTTGTTTCCTTGTATGTGCCTTTTAGGATGATTCTCCATCACTGATGGCTCGCTATGGTGCATTAAACAATTTGTTACCCTTCCCAATTCCCTGTAGGAAAATAAATCTTCTACTATAAGCAACAGTGAAGCCATTATCTAAATTTAATCTACATTATTTTTCCATTTGAAAAATGGGAAGTGTGTTGTTTGCTTCCAAGGACACTGGAAAATGAGCAAACACTGCAACAGAGGAGGCATTCACAGCCAAAGAGCTCTTCCCAAAGACCCTGATATACTGGAGAAACAATGCTCAGATAACCCCCAAAGAGATGCAAAATTAAGGACAGGTGAATGAGCACAAAGTGAACAGATCTTGTGTAAAACGTAGATGATAGAGTTACTCGAAAGGACAGGAAAGTTATAATGTGAAAAAAAAAATAATGGAAGGAGAATGGGAGATCTTAGGTATGGGGAACTACAAACTACATAGGATATGTTTTGGGGATCACACAGAGTGTGCCAGTATGGGGCTACCATGAGAAAATGGATTGAAAATAGGATGGGTTTTAGATTGGAGATCATGTTTACAAACATAGAATGGTACAGGTTATTGCACATTTAAACTTTTTCCCTAGAAACAGGTAAATATTTCAGCTAAAATTATAATCTGTCTAGATATTGTCTCTAATAAAGGTGAGGTGTGATGTTTCACCATTCTTAAGGAGCTAAGTTAGAAAGTTAGTGAATTTGTAAGTCTTTTGATATTACATTAACCAGTCCCAAAATACTTAGCTTAACTGTGAAATAATGTCTGAAAGAAATGCATTCAAGCCATTATTCTTCCAAAAGAGGATTCTTGTGCTTTACTTATGGGCATTAATTACCATTCCTTTTAGTGTGAATTGGCCCAGAAAATCACAAATGCCAAGTCTTGAAGATGGTCGAATCCAAGCCCAGCTCATTTTACAAATGATGAAGCACAGAAAAATGGGGGAGAGAAATGTCTTTCACAAAATCCTAATTAGTCAGTGATCAAATGAAGCTTACATGTCGATCTAGATTTTGAAGCTAATACTTCAAAAGTGTCCTGTAGGACCTAAGACAGCCAAGATAATATTACAGCCAAAGAACAAAGTTAGAGCCTTACATTTACCTGAAAGGGCAGTTTATCTGCAAAGCTACAGTAATTAAGGAATATAACACTGCCAAAGGGGCTGGGCAGATGGCTCAGTTGGTAGAGTACTGGCTGCTCAAACATGAGGATCTGAGTTTTGATCCTCATTTCCTGTGCAGAAAGCTGGGCATTGTGGCACATGTCTGTTACTTCTGTGCTGGAGAGTTGGGGCTTGGTGTGTGGGGAAATAAAAACACACTTGGACTTCATTGACTTAGCTGTTCAGTGAGAAAGCTCTGTCTCAGAAAATAAATATCTAAATTCCCAGAAAATAAGAAAAGAGGTTCAATATCGCAGACACATCACCAGAACAAGGAAAGTAAAACACTAGCAAGACCTAATTGCACACAAGGAGTGCGTGCTACATGGCACTGTCTATATGAGCTAAAAAAAAAAAAAAAAAAACAGTGAGAAATAAAATACAGTGATAGAAATTGGATTAGTGGCTTCCTAGGTTAGAGGGTGGAGGAAGTCCTAGTTGTAAGAGTATATACTGGAACCTTCTGAGGCACTGGATGTCTTGGGTATATAAGCAAGGTTTTTGCAGTATGGATGTGTCTATGTGTAAAGACATATTCAACAATATTGTATATTTACTATATGTAAATTACATCTCATCTCAATTAAAGAAATTGGCAAGGGTTTAATGAATCTACAAGTCTACAAGAAAAATCTATCTTTTTTTTGGGGGGGGGAGGGCTAGCCACTTTCAGCACTTGCTCCAGGGTCCAGTGTTCATCTTCTCAAGCACACACTGGTAATGTTGGTCTTCTGTGGCACAGCCAGACTAGGCTAGTCTATGATCTCAAACCTTTGAGATCTAGCCAATGCTGTAGAGAAATCAATGAACTATGGACTTAGTTCAGAAAATTCTATACAAATAGGACTGCATCAGCATTATCATACAAGGGCAATGGCTGGTGTTCTCTGGGAAACATGAATGTGAAAGCAAATCCAAATTCAGCATGAAGATTGTTGGCTACTTCACAACACACACACTCACCTACATACACATACAGTGAATCGTGTGTGTGTTTGTATTTGTGTGTGTCTGTGTGTGTATGTGTGTCTGTGTTTATGCACATGTACACATATGTTTGCCTACTCATGTTGAGGCTAGACGCTAGCACTGGGTATCTTAGCTAAAGACTCCAAGTCATTCTTTACTTTATCTTTTAAAACAAACCAAGGTTCTCTTCCCAAACCAGGACTTCCCTCATTGTTTCTGGTTGACCAGTGAGCCGCAGAGATGCTCCATTCTCTACCTTCTCAATACTACAAGGTTCACTGCCATGTGGGACTTTCACGTGCATAGTATGGGTCCGAGCTCATGTCCTCCGCACACTTTGCTGACTGAGCCACATCGTCAGCTCTGGAAGTTTTATTTTGTACTGAATTTCCACTGTGTCAAAGCAAAGAACAATTTACATTAGGCCACTACATGCAGTCACCACTGTGAACTCTTACTAAGAAAAGGAGTTTCAATTTCAGCACAGGAAAGTACAGTTTTTTTTTCACATTCATTTGACCATTTACATTTCTCACTTAAAGAAATTTCTACTCAAACTGTTGGTCCATTTTTAATTAATCTTACCCTTTAAACCGATTGATTGCTGTTGGTTTATGAGTTCCTTATAGCTGTAGATTTTAATCTTTCTTCACATACATGTTTTCCATTTTTTCTCTTGTTCTGTACATTGCTTCTTCATGCTTGTTTTCTTTGACATTGGCAAAGTTCTTTTTGTCTGTTTTTGCTTCTGTTGCCTGTGGAAGGTGCTACTTAAGAACTTAATTTTCTGTAGTAACCTTGCATTGTTCCACCTATGTTTGCTTTCCAGGCTCTTTCAGCCACAGACATTTACTTTAAGTCTTTAGTGGATTTTTGATTGACTTTTTAGATGGAGAGAGGTAACTTCCAGGTTTTAGTCTTTTGTGCATGGATGCAGTTTTACTTATACTCCTAGGATAGTTTACTTTAAGCAACACAGTCCAAGACTCAGAAAGACAAGTATTAAGGGCGAGTCTTTCTTTCCAGTTAAGCACCAATCACAGTTGTAAATGACTTCTTTTTATCTTATGACTGGACATATCCTTGGTATGTAAAATATTACTAATTTTTGTACATTGACTTTGTTTCCTGTAACTTTATGGAATTTATTTATTTATTGAAAACTTTGGTGGATATCTAGTTCTTCTTTTCTATAGATTTATAATATGAGCAAATACAGGTAATTTTACTTTTTCCCTTTCTATTTCATGGGTTTTTCTCTTTATATTGCTTATTTATTATGGCTAATATTCCAAATATTTTATTGAATATATATGGAAACAATCACCACAATTGTATCTATCATTCCAGTTGTAGTAGACAATTCTTTTTAGTTTAAGCAGAGTATTGGCTATGAGTTTATTATATACAGCATTTATTATGTTGAAGTACACTCTTTGCATAGCCAATTTGTTTGGTTTTCTTATCACAAGAGGACACTGAGTTTTATCAAATGATTTTCTTCATCTATTTAAATGAATATGGTATTATCTTGTAATTAATTGATATAGTATATTAAAATCATTGGTTTGTATATTCTTACATCTTCAAAATAAATCCCAGTTAATTATGGTAAATGATTTGCTACTAGTCAGAGTTATTATTATTGTTATTTTCATTGTTCTGGTGGTGGTGGTAGTGGTTGTGGTGGTGGTGGTGGTGGTGGTGTGTGTGTGTATATGTATGTGATGTGTTTGCAAGGGTACATATGTGCCCTCCTGTTGGAGGATTAATGGAAAACTTTATGGAGTTAGTTTTTTTCTTTTTCCGTATTTGGGTTCTAGGAATCAAGCTCATTTCCCCAGGCTTGCCTGTCAAGAACTTTTACCTACTGAGCAATTCATTGTTTTATTTATTTATTTATTTTTATTTTTTTATGCACGGTTAGACTCAATTTGATTGCATTTTGATGAGAATTTTTCCATCTTTGTCCATCAGAAATACAACTCCTTTTGTTGTATCTTTCTGCTTTTGGTGAGAAGTATTGATGCCAGCTACTTTTTATCAGTTCATGAGAACCATCAGGAAAGCCTTTTCCTTTGGAGACTTTCTATTACTGATGCAGTATATTGCTTGTTTCTGATTCAATTTTTTTTCTTTGTCTTCATGGGTCCAGTTTGGTAGGTCATACATGCAAATCACCTCTTAAATTTCTTAATATCATATTATTTGCCAAATTCTACTTTACTTGCAAGAAATAGTAAAGACATTTAATAGGAAGATTTGAAATGCTAGCATTTAAAAAATAACATATTTCTGTAAACCTCAATGAACTCAACTATCCCTAGCTTTCTTACAGAACAAGTATGAAAGAGGTAAATTACTTCTTGCAGCTAACAACAAATGTACAGCTTAAAATTTCTCTGAATCTCTATCTCTATCTCTCTCTCTGGTATGGGATACTTAACATGAGGCAATAATGGTTTTTGTGTTATGTAGTCAATGCTTAAGTCGTAGTCTCTTTTGTGACTCACAGACAAAGCACAGCTATTATTATGTTCATTATTTATGCTTCTAATTATATTGATTATGCATCTTGAAACTCATATTTGCCCTGTTTGACTGGCTTTAAGAGAATGAATGGTTACTTATTTAGCTAAGGCTTTCCCTTTATAGTTACAGGTCCACATGATCTAGCTTCTAATCTAACTAGTTCTAATCTAACTAGAAAGAATGCTTCCTTGAGGCATGGTCTAAGGAGTGTCTGTGCTATACTTGTATAAAAGGTTCAACTTACCTACATCTAGCTGTGAAAGTTTTCCTGTTCTCACTCAAAGACTACCACTTCCGGTCTAAAATCTCCCTTACAGGTATCACAGAGCTTTGGAACAAATCTTCCCAATAGTGTACAATTACATGCCAGGAATGACTAGGTGTATTGCATTCTTAGATTTTTTTAAACTACTGGTGCCATGAGTTCCCTTGTATTTATGGAGGTACATATTGTTGCCTTGTTATTATATAAAATGTTAATGATGACTTATTATGTCTCCTTTGTAGATGAGAACACTGAAGCTGTGTTTTAGAAGCTCTACCATAGAGCTTTCTGGGCCAGTGAGCAGCACAGGATGAGCCTTTTTCTGCTTTTGTTTGATTCACTCTGGCATGGCATCTTTCTTTGATTTTTATTGAGACAACAGGACTTTGTGGCTTCTCTAGAATATCCTTTAATGGGAAGGAGTAACTAAACTAATCCATAATGAGAACTGGTTGAACTTCTAGAAATTAATTTAAATGCATAGTTATCAATTCATATAAAATACTTCAATACAGGTTTTATCATTGCTTTCTAAACTAACAGTGGAAGTGTTGTCAAAGACTTCACAGTATGTCTCCATATGAATCTGGATCCAAAGCTTGTTCTCTTAGCACTATATCATGACACGTACTTCTTGATAATGTGAAGTCGATGTCACCTTAGAAAGCAGACTCATTCTGTGAATGAAATGCTCATGTATTCTAAGAATACAAGTGGAGAGGAGTGAGGGATAGGCAAGAGGACATTTGTCGTGACTGTCAGGACCCATTCTCCTCCTCAACTTAGTAAGGATATGATGGCAAATGGTACCCCGGAGTAATTTCAACCAAATCACATCTGTTTTGCAAAAACAACGTTTAGAAATTTTATTACTTTTACTGCCTACAACAGACATAAAAGTTAGGAAACTTTCAAGTTGAAAAATAACTCAGAGAAATAAAGTTTTGGAAAGGCTTAAAAACAGATTTACAAAAGCAGTTCATCTGATCATCACAGTGCCTTTCTTATTTCAAATTTCTTATTACTTATTGAAATTTATTGCAATCATGAACAAAGGAAAATGTAAGCAGTGACCTCTGGTCAATATTGGCAAAGTACTTTACTTCTGTTAGGTATTATGGTTTTTTGTTTGTTTTTGGTGTTTTGTTTTGTGTTTTTTTTTTTTTAAGCTGAGACTTTCTTCTCTTTCCATGCATGGGACTGTACTGGTGGGGGATATGTGAACTCTAAAAGTAGGGACTTGAGAATCAGAGATTATAGTATAAGGGTTTGGCCAATCTGAAACTTTAAAGATGAACACATTCACTGAAGGACTAATGGTGTGACAAGGCTGGGCAGCAAGAAACTCATGGAAATACCAGTTGAAGCACATCATACACACACAAGCCTTTCACCTTGATGATATGCAAGAGTAACTGAAGTGGCCCTATTGCCCACTATACAGACAAGAAACAGGATTGAAACCTGTGAGCCATTTTCTATTTGGAGGTCCAGCAATTCGAGAAATCAGTGTACTAACTAGCTTCTTTAGCAAATGTTGTACATCTCATATTCAACCAGATGATTGTGTAGGGAAGAGAAATGGTGGGCAATCAGTCCCTCAAAAGCATGGTATTGCCCCTCTGTTATGGTGGTCTGTCCATGTCTGAGCTTTATAGTATTGCTTCTTCGCTTCTCATTATCTCCTGTCTATAGCAGGGAGAAGGGTCAGAGAAGGTCAAGGGCAGTGAGTCCGGCATGCCTCCTGAGTCAGTCATTGGAATGGCTTCCACACTGAGGGTTAACTCAGAGCAAACAAGCAATTATCAGTGTGCATGTACACATTTTTTTCCTATAGACTTAAGTAAAATCAGATCTTATAATATAAAATATGCTGGTCCCTCCTTATCACTCCTCTATCATAATGAAGAAGATGAAAGAGGAAAGGAGGAAGTTAAAATAGTGGATATGTCACTGGATACCATTATAAAAGCTCACACCTTAACTCCTAAGTTTGGACACTGTGCACTTGTCTCTCCTCATTTAACTCTACCTTACCTATAGCCCTAGCCAATGACAAAAATGTCTTCTTCACTGTCATTTATTTTCTCACAGTTACATAATTTGTCAGGTCTCAGAGGGGCACTGATGTGTCAAAGTATCTGCTCCAGCACTTGCCACGTTTTGGTGTGGGCGAGGGTCATCTGCAGACTGTGAATGTTCTTTCCAGATGACATCTCGTGTTGATCTGGCACAATGATGTCCATTGTCACCTTGTAAATAGTACGGATAAGGGAGCTTGGAGCCAGTAGTTGGGAATCTCCATGTGCTTTTGGAGCTGCTTCACAACAGAAGAGCTGGGAGCCAACAAGGAGAAAGTACAAGCTGTTGGTCTTCTAAAAAGCCAGAAGCAAGGTACTCTGTGTAAGAAGTACTGGAAACCTGTTGTTCCACACAGAGACAAGGGTCCTAGTGTTTGTCTTGCATACTTAAAAATCATTAAGAGATTAGATCTCAAATATTCTCATCATAAAAATCAGCTGCATGAAATACTAGTATTTCACAGTGGATATACTTGTCCAATATCATATGATATTTGTGATATGCACAAAATTTCCACTTGCTTATCATACTTTTTCATACAGCAGGAAAAACAAAACAAAAAAATATACATGGATAAAACAATTCCAAGCTTAGGTCTAACATAATGATTTTTTGTCATATTTAATTACTACAAGTAACATAATCTCAACCCACATTCAAAGGACTGAAGAAATAAGCCCCATCTGTTTTAGAGGAGGACAGCACAGGAGCGTTCTTAAAGTTATCGAGAAATAAAGTGTTATGTTTAATTGTGGCATTGTGATTGAGAAAATGTCAAAGATTTTAGAGATCTTAGTAAACACATGAGACTTGATATAACATGACATCATGGGTTTGCTTAAAACATAAAAGCAGGAAAGAGAAATGATGGAGATAAAATGTTAACCAAAATAAGTGCTTCAATGACTTGCTAATTGTTGAATATATGAAAGAATTATATGCAAGGTATGCATTTCAGTATGCATAAAAATTCTGACACTCAGTGTCTTAACATCTACATGTGACATAATATTATACCACTTCTTTCTTAGTCATGGTTTTCCAGAACAGAACCCAGTAGCAAGAATATGTATAGAAATGGATTTTTTAGATTGGTTTAGATGATGCTATAGTAGCTGATTCACCCTGGAGGCTTCCCCTCCATCAGCTGCAAGCAATGGTACATTATGCAAGAAACGACATTTTTCTAAAAGGAAAACTCCACAATGCAGCTTCCATGGGGTCATAATCTATGATGAGATGGGACTTTTTGTGAAGCAGTATTGAGAGGATGCCTCTCTCCTCTGTAAGTAGCCTGTCTCCCACATATTCTAAGTAAATCCAATTAGCTAACTTGTGTGCCAAGTACACCATTCAGTAGCATCACACTTTGGTCTGAATTTGGTGCCCTGTTGTGGCATTTGTTCATGTTTCTCTAGGGAAAGCTTTTTCAGTGGAGGCTGTTGGACCATAAGAGATGAGCAGGCAAAGACAAGGACAAATGACATTGTCAAGTATGCTGTGTGAATCTAGAGTCTGAAAAGCAATGCAGTTATGAGTTGAGGAGTCTTTGCACTCATATTTAAAGCATAAAAAGGATAACACAAGAACATCCTATTATCCCGAATCTCACCTCACCACTCTCCTGCATCATTGAATCAGTTTCCATTCACAGACCTAAGCACATACACGAGGAATTTCCATCTTGAGTAATTGTTATTGATCATACAGTATGGTCCTTATAATTCAAAACAGTTTTTATTGGTAACACTCCAAATTAGATGTTGTCAATGGAAGTTTCTAAGTATTGATAATAAAGAAAATGGGAAACTTAAGGGGTAAGTCAAGGATCAGTTGAAATGGAAAGTAACTCGCAAGACTTAAACTAATGCTCATAATCTATTCAGCCTTTGATTGATGCTTATGTTGAATCTGTATCTTGTAACCCTTTTGACAGTTTTGCGATGGACATGAATACAACTATCTCCATGGCATCCTGACTTCATTTAATTTTGGATATGTATATAGTAGAGTATGTTTGCTGAAAAAGGGCATTTTAAATAATAAATTCAGTATATTTACTTAGACTTTCAAACAAAGAAATGCTGTCATTTGCCAGGATGTGGATGGACTTGGAGGATATAATAATAATTGAAATAAGACAAGAAGGACAAATAGACATGATCTTACCATGTATGTGTAAGTTAAACCTTAAAATAACCAAATCAAGATAGTAAAATGGTAGTCATCATGGACTGTAAGGAGAACAGAGTGTGTATTGATCAAAGCTTATGAAATTTCACTGAGAAAAAACTAAGCTCAAAAGAGTTATCTGCAATACATTGAGTATTTTTACAACGTATTTTAGTGAAAATGTTAATACTTTATATATTAGTTATTAGTCACAAATAAACATTAAATAGATGGAAGAATACATTTATTAATTAGCTTGATATTACCATTTTGGTAGCCGCTGTGCCTGAATATGTCCTTAAAAGAAAAAAAAATATATACCTATACTTAGTTGATTTTCTCAATACTCTGGTCAAATATCCAGTAAGAAGCAAATTAACCACTTAAAAGAAGTGTCTTTTGGTTAGCAGTTTGAGAGGGTATAGTGCATAATGGTGGCAGGGCATGGTAGCAGGATGCAGCTATTCTACAGTCTTGAAGCAGATACTGATGTATGTTGTTGCTAAACTTGTCTTCCCTTTTTTATTCATCCCAGGATTCTCACCAGAATAGTGCTATCTGTATTTAGGATGAGTCTTCTTACTTCAGTGAACCCAGTGTAGAAACACTCATAGACATGCCTACAGGTTTGTCTCCTACGTGATTCTACACTCTGCCTACCTGGCAATCAATATTGGCAACCACACATTGTAGAATCTATGTGTAACTTGTCATTCTGTAAACAACCTAACAACAATTTCAAAGCATGTGCATTGTGTTGTGTATTTTAAGTGATACACGGTTTATTTAAATTATATGGAAAGATGTGTATGGGTTACATGCAAATATTATTTCATTTTATATACAATCAGTATCATCTATAGATATTGATGTCCATGTAGAATTCTGGAATATATCCTCCTTAGATATTAAAAACACTATATTTTAAACATTTGTATATTTGTTGATTAGTTTGATTTAGCTTTTCTACATATGATGTAACATCATGTTATACACAAAAATTTGAAAACATGTAATTTGGCCAATGAAAATACATACTAAAAGTTAAGTTAAACTGTAAAGTAAAGATCTTTTAGAAAAACTATGTTATCATTAGCTTTAATTGTCAACTTGGAACAACTTAGAATTACCTGGGAAGATAGTCTCAGTGAGAGATTCTGTATTTTTCATTGTTATGTGAGAAAGTATCTGTTGGGATTTTCTTAATTAATCAATGTGGGAAGACACAACCCAGTATGGATGGCTCCATTCCCTAGACTTAGGTTTCTGAACTGTGTATGAGTGGAAAAATTGAGCTTAGCACAAGCAAGCAAGTGAACATGCACTTTTCTCTCTGCTCTTGTAGATCTGATGTAACTAGGTGCTTCAAAGTCCTGTTGCTGTGGTTTCCCCACAATAATTGGCTGTAATCTGGAACTATAAGCTAAGAAAAAGCCTTCCTCATTTAAGTTACGTTTTGCCAAGCTATTTTAACATGTCAATAGAAGATATGTATGTATGTGCATGTGTGTATATACATATAAAATATACATACATATACATCAAATACATACACATATACATACACATACACACACACATATACACACTGTATATTTAGCAAAAAATAAAAAGAATCTCATCTATATGCTCAGACCAATTGAAGAGTACAGAAACACATACACACAAATTATTTCCAACATGGATGTGTAGCTTGTTCAAAGGAGACATGTGGGATGTTGACATTTGATGTTTGAAAAGTCCAGAACATACATAAGCAAACCAATAATTTTGGACTCAGTCCAAATCACATGGAAAAATAGAGGATGAAAGATTTAAATACAGGAGCTGTAACTTTCAAGCCAATAATTTTGGACTCAGTCCAAATCACATGGAAAAATAGAGGAAGAAAGATTTAAATACAGAAGCTGTAACTTTAAAAGTGTTAGATGGCAAATGCAAGAACAGCTCCAAAATATTGGGTTTGCCAATGTTTTCTTCGATAAGACATATAAAGCACAGGTAATAAAGGCATTGTAATCCAAGCTCTGTGTAGGGAAAGACAGGCAGATCTCTGTGCTCACTGGTAGCTGGCCCAGCTTAATTTATTAGCTTCAGGCCAATAAAAGACTCTACCTCAAAAACCAAGGTAGATAGCACTTGGGGAATGACAAGGGAAGTTGATATGTGCACATAAGCATGTGTGCTCACATACGCACACAATCCAGATAAACAAATGTTTGTATATAAGCCTTTCCATGTGCATACAAGCATGCATGTATAATGAAATGTGCATCAAGGGACATTCTTATCCAGAATGTAAAACATAGACAAAAAATGTGAGAAAACACTAACAAAATCACATGTCAGACATTAATATTCAGAAGACACTCCAATAGCAAAATAATAATTGTATTAAAATGGTCAAAAGACTTGAACCAACATATCTTCAAAGAAAACATACAAATGACCAATAAATGCTCCATTTCTAGTCATTTGGTAAATTGATCTCCAAGAATTTAGGTGAAGCCCACCTCTATTAGGGTAGAAATCACTAGTATAAAAGTGCAGCCAGAACAGAGCAAATGTTGGGTAGAAGAGGTTACTAGGAGAAACTGTAGCCTGTCTGAAAGTTAGTGAATATATAAGGTGAAATAATTGTGAGAAAAATTGATGCTGGTTCCTTTTTAATGCAGAATTGTTTTGATCTAGTAATTTTCCTACTAGATATACTATCCCAAAGAATTGAAAATGGAGACCTGAAAAAGGGATATTTGCACCTGTACTCACAGCAGCATTGTTAATAGATGATAAAAAGTATAAATGGCTCACATTCCTAAAAATATCCATGAGTGAATAAAATGTGTCATAAACATGAAATTGAATATCATTCATTCCTATGATGAATAAAATCCTAATATATGAAACAGCAGAGACACATTAAAAACATGCTAAGCAAAACAAGCCAGAGACACAAAGGACAGATGTTCACCATATATACTAGGTACATTGGTGAAATGTAGCAAAGACCCCAAGAGCACAGTTGTTGTCAGGAGCTAATAGAGGAAGCAACGGGGAGTTGGTATTTTGTGGGTACAAGTTCTATTAGGGAAGGTGAAACGTTCTGGAGATGAACAGAGTGATGTCTGTGCAGAACTGTGTGGTACCTAATGGGAGCGTTTGCGCACCCAACAATGGCCATGCTGGTAATACCTGTTATATATATATATTGCCACCATAAAACTGCTATTACTTTGTGTCCTATCATCTAGGGGAACAGATTTTTTTCTTTAAGTTATTTATGTGGTGGTCAGATTTTGGCCCTAAACATTTAAAAAAACAATAACACAAGCGAAAAGAGAAATAGAAGGTGAGAGGAACCGTGTATCAGAGAGGGCTGTTATTCCCAACTTTTGAAGGGAAGCTTGTTATTTAACAATGAACAGTGTTCTTTAGTTGGGGGATTCATTCTTTTAATACAGTAAGCTGAGCACAAGGTGTTCACGAGGTGATTTCCCTCCCCACCTTTCAAATTTGTTGACAGAGATCACGAGGAGCCCCATTCTCTTATTTTATTAGTAAGAGTTCTTCATTAACTTTGGAAATTGTTTGTTCAATAAAGACTTATCTCATTTGCTGATGGCTTCAGAATCCCCTGGATTATGGCAGGGATTTGATGTTCTAATAATCTCCCAAGAGAATTTGTCCAAACAGCTGTGAGGACAAGAAAGAGCTACAGGGATCTTGCAGTGCCTCGTGACAGCAGCCAGGACCAAGGCTGAACAAAATGAATCTTTTCTGTTTCTCATTGGTAAGTACAGGCAGCAATTTTATTCTCTTTTGATGGCATGGTGCCAAATGAAGCCAATAAAATTAAGTATAGCCTAAACTTGAGGGTCATGAGTCTGCATCACAATGAATAGAAATGGTGTGTTCATCCGAGCAGTTGGGCTGACTTTATTGAGATCAGCGCTGTAAAAACACACAGATGAAAGGTAACGGAAACTACGTGTGCTATTACTGACATACTTTGGAATAATTATTGCTAATTTCACATTGCTGCCTTTATAAAATGAAATCTGTGAGCACTCCTTTTGAAGAACTGTTTTCTACTTTTTATGATTATGAGAAGAAAACATGAAAATGTGCAGCCTTTCATATACTTGCTTTACTTTGTGACCCCAGGCATCAGTGGTTTTTGTTGTTGTTGTTGTTGTTGTGATTGGTTTGTATTGGCTTTTCCTCTGGTTCCTCTCCTTTTTTTTTTTCATTATTGTCTGAGGAATGAATTACATTCAATATCGTCTTGGTTAAGTTTCCATTATGGCAGTTGTCTGCGTTAGACTGTATTTTTATTGCAAGGTACAACAGATTGAGCCAGGCTTGGAGAGGTGCTCAGGTGAGGTGTGAGCATCTCTGTTTCTCAAATCTGTTGTACATTATTGCTTTAAAAAAAAAAAACCTGGAGTGGGTCAGTGAAACTTCATTAGTAGTCACGTATCTGGAAATACTTTATAATTCTTTCCTACAATTGGGATGACTTACCAATGCTTTAAAAATGTTTCAATAATTCTATTCATATTCCTGTGCTTAAGGTAGGGCATCCTGCATCCTCCATGGTATTTCAAGATGTTGATGGGGGAGTCCTCTCAGTTGGGAAAATGAAATGCTCTATTTTTGATGTTTGTTTTCCTCCCAAATTGCAAGGGAGATTAATGCAATTGCTAGCTGTTGGTGCTGACATGAATTTCGGTACCTAAACAGAAGGTATTTTGAGGCAAGCTAAGGGATTTCATTTCAGAACATCTTGAAAAATAAAATCTGATTGTGAGTTACAGAAGGCTGAATCATCAAGTTTAAGTTGCCTGCATTGTTAAAAATTAACTGCTAGCTCTCAAGTTTTGCCACATGTCATGTAAGTCTGACTTGAGGAAAAAAAACTCATTTCAAGTGATTTAAATGGTATTGCTCATTCTTCTCTGGTTGTTCTGAAAGTGTTATATATGTTTTATATGAATATACTTCCCTGGGAATTAGGGGGTATAGAGCCATAAATGACTCCATTCTGAAATCACTTTGAACAGTAACATAATCACTATGCTAATGCCTCTATATCACGATTTGGTGCAGTGTGGAATAGTTTATAATCTTGACTCTAAAGACATATATGCATCTAATGAGCATGACTGTCTTTCTTTGTTACGTAAGGAAAAGCAGCATGAACAAAACAAACCTCATCAAAGTTCTGGTTTATGGACCCAGCATCATGGACTTTTTTTGTTGCCATGGCTTAGTTTTTAAAGTTGTCCTTAAGATGCTTTTGGCTTGAACAGCACACTGAGTGATCATGAACACCAAACTATTTTTTTTTCAAGCATTCCAACGTTTGTATGCCATAAAAATTACTTGCTTTACTAAGAGAGTGTGCAAAGATATTTGAAAAACTTCAGAAGCATTCAAGAAAAATATTTACTGTATGTTGCTTAATTTGTGTGTGGTGACAGCAGACTGAGCTGTTGTGCACTGCAGTTTAACAGCTTTCGCTGGGAATTTACGCATAATCCAAAGCATATTTGATCTGTCCTTGTGAAATGTGAGCATATGGGAGACTGTATTTAGGAGGAGAGAATAAAATCCATTGATGTGGTTAAAAAAAAAATCTCACACAATTAAAAAAAGGGAGGGGTTTTCTCTAAATGCACCAACAATCTCTGGAAAGGGAATGCTTTCAAATATTAAACATGTATAGGGACTACCATGGAGAAAAGAGTGGAAGGGTTAACTATTCTCCTATTTGAACATGGTGAGAACTTACAGCCCTCTTAGTAAATGGGGTTTTAAAGTGAAATACAAAGGTATCATCTCAATGAATTAACCATCATGAACGGATATGATAAATAGGACATTGAAGGTGATTGTTATTAATTTGGATCTATAAACTTGAAATGGAGTCTATTTTTTTATCAGGAGGCAGCAATACCCCTTTAAATATGTTGCTGTGGCCCATGTTTTTTCTTCTTATTGTGACTAGGCTCTGAAAAAAGCTTGCTCATTCAAAGCAAGGTGATCTTGTTGGGCTCATCATACAGTTATTGAGCTTGGTGTGACTTTGCAGTGCATGTGGTTCAAATCAATTATCCACGAATGAACACCTACGTGATTTGCAGGGCCACCTCTGTCTTTTTTTTTTTTTTTTAATTGGATGATTTATTTACATTTCCTATGTTGTCCCCTTACCCCATCCCCCACCACCCCCTCGGAACCCCCAATCCCCTCGCCCCTCCTCCTTCTTCTCTGTGGATGTAACCTCTATCTACACCCCCCCCACTCCCACCTCCCCACCCTCAAAATTCCCACCCCCTGGGGCATCCAGCCTTCATGAGGTCAAGGTTCTCTTCTTCCACCTATGCCCAGCAGGGCCCTCCACTTTTACATATTCAGCTGAAGCCCTGGATCCCCCCCCTAAGTGCTCCCAGGCTGGTGGTTTAGACCCTGGGAGCTGTGGTTGGTTGGTATTGTTGCTCTCCTCATGGTGCCGTAAATCCTTTCAGATCTTCTGCACATCATCCCTTTCTGCTCTCCCCTTTTCTTGTACCTACCAAGACAACCCTAATGTAAGGAAGAGAATTTGCTAACAAAGAGTACACCTGCCTTGCCCTTGTGACTTCTAAAAACTATTTTTCTTTTACATAGACATAGGATCATATTGTCAAACATAAAATATTTTAACAGAACTTTATTTGTTTTTTTTTTTTTTTTTGAGATAGGCTTTCTCTATGTAGCTCTGGCTATCCTGGAATTCATTCTTGTAGACCAGGCTGCTCACGAGCTCAGAGACCTGTCAGCCTCTGCTGTGCTAGGATTAAAGGTATAAACCACCACCACCTGGCTATTGAGTAGACTTTTCAAAAAAAATGGAGCTTAATTTTACATCATTTTAAGGGACATGGAATACATCACGGTGCAATGTCCTTTCGCACATAAGAATACATCGTTTCCATCTGCCTAATTGTTTCCCAAGGCCTTTAAGGATGTTTGGGAATTATTTTTTCATCAAACTTGGCTCATCTTTTGTTAACAAGATCACATTGCTTCAAATAAACAAACTTTCAAGGTCTCCACAATAAAAACTCTAAGAAAGCTGGGTGAGGGGGCTAAATATTTTGACTGACACTGTAAATATTTTTTGACTTAACTTATAGATACTTAGAGTATTGGTTTTCATATGTTGATATTGCAAATAGTCTTCCTGAATTAAAATGTTTTCCTGGCAGTCTGTGATTTACTCAGATATTTTTCCTTGCAATTTTTAAAATTTCCTCCTTTTCAATGATATAATTCTCAATGATATATTTCTTTCTTCTATGGTATTGAGGATTAAAAAAATCTCATTATTTTTTCTTGCTATGATTTTCATAATGGATATGCTAAAATTCTGAAATATCTTCAAAGATGTATTGACATAAATATTGTTTTCAAAATTTTAATTTAATTTTAAATGTTTAATCATTATTAAATTATATATGAAACATTGACTATTATGCTATATATATGCATACACACATATGTATATATACATATGTATATTTTAAAACTTATATTTAATTCTGGTGAGATTTCATACAGGCATGTCTATCCTGTGCTGTGGAATGCATACACCTTAGTGAAAATATGAATGTGTCCAAACATCAAAATTGGAAACAATATAAAAATGTTTGGAGGCTTTTATGTGTATGTGATTTAGTTTCCTAACCCAATTGCATAGGTCTTGAGCGTGAACTTTGTAGATACCAATTTCTGTTACAATGTCAAAAGGTTGCACATGTCTGACAGAATCTTTAAAACTATGTTAAATAAAATTGATCTTGTTTTTCTGCATTGACAAGCACATTGCATCTGTTTCTTCCTCTGGAATCCCCCCAGTCCTGTCTTTTTTCTATCTGCAGGTCAACCTTGCTTGTTCATGTGCTCTCGTTTTATATTTCCCCTACAAAATGTCTTTGGCATTTTCTGATTCTCTCCCACTAGAGATCTAGATTTTATCCAATTTTTGATTACTTGATATAGTTTTCTGTGATTATATTTGACTTTAAGACTATTTGGTCTAGGTTTCTATTTGTTTTGCTTCTTTGTTTGTTTTGTTTGTTTGTTTGTTTTCTTTCCCTCTGGTTAGCTTTCTCTTAGCTTTTGGGAAACAGGTCTTACATTTCCATGGAAGGGTATGAAGTTTCTTATATACCTAAAAATGCCTTTCTACATCTCTCTCAGATTAATATCAAAATGGCTGTCAAATTCTATGTTAAAGATGGCATGCCTGTATGTGGTATATAATTTCCTGTGTATTTCAAGAGGATAGTGTTGGGTTTTGGGGTGTCCTGTTTTATCATAGTTTGTTTCTGAGATCTTGACAGATGTGGTCATTAGAGATTTTGGTTAGAATGTGTTTCTTGGTATTAGCAGATGACAATTAGGGATGGAGATGGGTGAGAAGAGATGGGGTATTGAGAGAGTCTGCAGGATCAAAGAAAGCAAGATGTGCCATTTGTTTCTGGGGAGTCACATGGGCAGAAAGGAAGGAGAGGCCACAGCTGGTAGTCTGATACAGAGTTGGGAAAGATTCAGGATTGAGTTTGGAGGTTAGCAGGGAGAGTGAAGATCTGAAGAGTTCATAACTTTGTCCCTGACTACCTGCTTTTCTGGCTGGCATACCTAGAATGTTTACATTTAATGGATCCTCTCACGGTTTTATGATTTAGTTCATCATAAATTATTTATTTATAAGTCAGATATCACACTTTCACTTAGCTCTATGAAGATCATAAACATTTTTTTCTTAAACGATTCTTCTATGTGTTTTGTAATTTTAATTTCATCTGGGAAGAAATGGTTTAGTTTTCAGACAGTGGGCTCAGTTAGCTCTCTGTCACAGCTTGTAGTCTCTTTCTGTGCTTTGGCTAGTTTTCTACAGCTACAGCAGGCCCCTGACTCATTCTCTCTTCCAGGTTTCCTCACCTGTATCTGTCTATGTATTAAGCATAAATCTCAAGTCTCTCTGAGATCCCAATTTAGAATCAGGGTACTTACACACAATGATATGGTATGTAACCTACACAGGAACTGAGTCACGGATAGCTTGTCACATGTCCCATTTTGATGGCACTGTGTTCATTTTTTCTGGTCCCCTGATACCTTGCACCAAGAGCTTCTGCAGCTATAAGTTTCTCTTCATATCTGTTTGTAGCAATGGGGGCTGCTGTAGCCATCTGATTATTCCATGTGAGGACATGCCTGTATGTTTCTGCACAAGGTTTAATGGCTAGCTCATCAACATGCTCTAGTTCTGGTTGGAATTTTGATTTTCCCACAGCTTCTGCTTTACTTTGTGTCTCTAACAATTGCCTTCTTCCCTGACACTCTTAATATACTTTTGAACATATATTCCTTATTTAGGTCTTTATAAATGTTCCTGCAATTTACTGTATGTTATTCAGAAGCACAATACAAAGCACACTAGCTATAAGTCCTAAAGGTTGGCAATGCACTCAACCTTTACTTCATTAATACATTAATAAAATAGTTTTTGAGACAATGTCTCACTATGTAGGGCTGCCTGCTGTAGAACCTGATAGATAACACCTGAGTCTGGGTGTTGGGATTAAAGGCTTGTGCCACCATGCCCAGCAAAATACATTTTAAAGAAGAAATTATTTTCAGTGCTATGCTATAAAGTTATAATATATATATATGAAATAGTTTATGTACCTAGAATAAAGTTTACACCTCTCTCCTTTAAGATTGCTTATAAACTATGTTAGAAGTAAACTAGTTCTTTCTAAAAAAAAAAGAACAGGGTGGAAAACTAGGTGAACACTTTAGTTACATTTTTTCTACATTTAGTTACATTTTGGCAGAATGGCTAATGGTTTGAAGTCCAAACTCACAAATTTTAATCTCTCGGAGTGTTTATAACATCAAAGCTCTGCCTATTGCCCTTGGTTCCTCCACCACTAACTGTGCGTGCTTTTTCATACACTTTGTCTGGTTTTACTCCTCACAGTTCCTGAAGCTAGTGCGCTCATGTTGAAAGAGCTGGATCCGGAAGACTGTTGACTCTATAGTCAAATGATAATAGCTAGAGAAATGAAGTTAGTAAAGTCCTGGAGCAGCATCATTTATGGCTTGGTCCAATAACTTTGACTTAGTACTTAGAACTTGAGGTCTTCATCATGCTCTTGGAAGCAGTCCCTCCTTTTGTTAATACCTCAAAATTCTCCACATTATACTCTGAATTTCAGGTTATGATAGTTTAGACTATCTTCTTTGTTCTATTGATTTTGGAAGCTTCTGTAGACTCTTAATCCTCATGCATAGCATAATTTAGATGGACTTTTGTAGTCTGCATAGAAAAATTGGGTATTTTTTTCTCAAGAAAAAGAATTTCCATCTTCTAATTTTAACTCTCTATACTGCAGGAAGGCTCTACGGAGAGCATATATGAGCCAATCCCACAGCAAGCTAAACAAGAAAGTACCTGTAGCAGAAAGGAGGAGACAGGACAAGCTCTTAAGAAGCTTGGCATGGTAAGTGATGCTGATATGTGGATAGGTTTCTTTCCCATTTTCTCTTTTTTTATTTTTAATTAAATTTATTTATTTATATTTTTATTGGATATTTTATTTATATTTCAGATGTTATCTCCATTCTCCATTCCCTGCCCCCTCAGGAACCCCCTATCCCATCTCTCTTCTTCCTGCTTCTATGAGGGTGTACCCCCACCCACCCACTCATACCTCCCTGCCCTCAAATTCCCCCACACTGGGGCATCCAACCTTCATGGGACCAAGGACCTCCATTCTCACCTATGCCTAACAAGGCCATCCTCCCCTACATATATAGCTGGAGCCATGGGTCCCTCTCTATGTGCTCCCAGGCTGGTGATTTAGACCCTGGGAGCTCTGGTTGGTTGGTATTGTTGCTCTCCCCATGGGGCCACAAACCCTTTCAGCTCCTTCAGTCTTCTCTCTAACTCCTCCCTTGGGAACCCTGTGATCAGATCAATGGTTAGCTCAAATGCACAAAACAAAGAAAAAATACTAAAAGCAGTAAGGGTTAAAGGTCAAGTAACATATAAAGGCAGTCCTATAAGAATTACACCAGATTTCTCACTAGAGACTATAAAAGCCAGGAGATCCTTGATTGATATTGTACAGACTCTAAGAGAACACAAATGCCAGCCCAGACTATTATATCCAGCAAAACTCTCAATCACTATAGATGGAGAAACCAAGATATTCCATGACAAAATCAAATTTCCACAATATCTTCTCACAAATCCAGCCCTACAAAGGATAATAGATGGAAAACTCCAACACAGGAAATAAACTACAATCCATTTTCTATTTAAACGCATTGGTCAATGGCAGCCTCAAGTCAGTAAACAGCTGCTGTCAGAGCATTCTCCACTCTCTTTTCATTTCTGATTTTCTCCTGATCGTTGTAATTTTTGTGATTGGTGGCTTAATATGAATAGGCAAAGTATATCAGGTTTAGGAATTCTCTGGTAGAAGTTTTGGGGTCACTTAAGTATACTATCATATCATCTGCAAATAGTGATATTTTGACTTCTTCCTTTCCTATTTGTATCCCTTTGACTTCTTTTTGTTGTTTGATTGCTCTGGCTAAGACTTCCAGTACTATATTGAATAGGTAGGGAGGGAGTGGGCAGCCTTGTCTAGTCCATGATCTTAGTGGGATTGCTTCAAGTTTCTCTCCATTTAGCTTGATGTTGGCTACTGGTTTGCTGTATATTGCTTTTACTATGTTTAGGTATGGGCCTTGAATTCCTGATCTTTCCAAGACTTTTATCATGAAAGGGTATTGAATTTTGTCACGTGCTTTCTCAGCATCTAGTGATATGATCATGTGATTTTTTTCTTTGAGTTTGTTTATATAGTGGATTACATTGATGGATTTCCAAATATTGAACCATCCCTGTATTCCTGGGATAAAACCTACTTGATCATGATGGATGATTGTTTTGAAGTGTTCTTGAATTCGGTTTGCTAGAATTTTATTGAGTATTTTTGCATCGATGTTCATAAGGGAGATTGGTCTGAAGTTCTCTTTCTTTGTCTGGTCTTTGTGGGGTTTGGGTATGAGTGTAATTGTAGCTTCATAGAACGAATTGGGTAGTGTTCCTTCTGTTTCTATTTTGTGGAATAGTTTCAAGAGAATTGGTATTATGTCTTCCTTGAAGATCTGATAGAATTCTGAACTAAAACTGTCTGGTTCCAGACTTTTTTTTTTTTTTGTGGGGAGACTTTTAATGACTGCTTCTATTTCTTTCAGGGTTATGAGACTGGGCCTTAAATAGACTGACTAACTTGGTGAAACAACAGATAAATAATTTAGTAGCAAAACCTATTCAGATACATTATCATAAGTTAGCTATGGAGGACCACGAGACTCAAGATGAGGTTGTTACACTATCCAGAGTGTTCCCAAAACCCATCTCCACCCAACCTAAAAGAGGGGACTTCTGCCCCTAGACCTAGCAGAGACGGGCCACCCAGAATCCCCTCTGACTGGTAATCTGAATTCTTGTTTAGGCTGCGAGGCTAAGCACTGCAAGGGAATATAAATAAAAGTTAAAAATATCTCTCTGGATTCCCTGAGGAACAAGTCTGACTGTATAGGGGTTGATGTCAAAAGTATCCCCTCTCCAGGAAAAAGACATCAGGATGGGTATGGCCCTCATGCCTCACTGGACAACAACAGGGGGACTGGAGCCATTGCAAAGTCTCCTTCAATTACTGTAGGTCAGGCCTCTATCCCTGCCTTCTCAAGATTAGAATAGCCACAGCCCTTCTATACTTAGAGAAGGGAGGAGATGTCAGGGGCAGCCCTGCTTATACACTGAAGGCCTAAAATCAGCCATAGGCCTAAAATCAGCAATAGGCCTGTCATACATGTATACTAACACCAAGTCATGGATCTCTGTGGAAAAACATTGAAACAGATGGCTATAAGCTAATGTAAACAGGCAGCTTTTATGGAAATTTACAAGCCTGAGTAGTCATAGACCTTGTAAATAGGTAGCCTTGGCAGATAATACCAATTTAGATAAGGACAAGTGAATCATAGACAGAGTCATAGTGACCTGTCCCCTGAAACTTCACCCAGCCAATACCCTGTTCTGAAAGATATCTGTACTCCCCCTGAACACCCATGCTCCAATGTCATTCCCTTCCCCACGTCCTGCTTTTTGTGTTTATAACCACTGTGTGAATAAGTAAAAATTATGATTTGATTTAAAAAAATAAAACAATAAAAAAGAAAAATAAATTAAAAAATGAATAGGCAAAGTACATACTAAGTAACTGTATACATGAACTCAATCTTCAAAGCTACATTATCACATATGTTTTCTTGAGTTAATTGAAGGCATGAAAGGTAAGATTGTTTTCCCAAGGCAGTAAACCAGGAAGTGTTCAAGAGCGCTTTTAAAAGTATGTGTGTCTGAATCACTAGTTTCTGGTAAACCAGTCCTGAGTATGACAAAGAGACACTAAGGGTTGTGCTTTGCCATTTCCAAGACTTAAGTGATCCAGTCATAGTTGATAGCAGCTGACTATGAGTTAACAACAAGCCTGTAATATCTAATATTTATCTACTGGTTACCTCGAGTGCCAGTTCTACCACACTTTCCAATCCTATAGCCTACCACTTGATTAAAGTGTTTCTGAATTTGTGTATACTGTCTACCTACATAAAGTGTTATCAGAATCTAAATGCCAATCATTTCTGTGAATTATGTCTAAAATTATTAGAGAGGTAGGACTCTACGGTTCTGAAAGAGCAGGCATCTACAGAACAAGGATGAATACTTTTATTCAATTGAACTATATTTTAAATAATTTGGTGATACTAAACTTGTTTTAATTCAATTGTGACATAAATTAACAAAAATATTTCAAGAATGCATTCTGCAAGTAAGTTTTCCCTAATAAAACAAACAAACAAACAAACAAACAAACAGTGAAAAAACCTGCTATAGTTAATGAGGTTTCTCTCTTTCAGTGAAGTGCTGACTTAGGCAGTATGTCTATATACAATCCCTTTTTTTACATTCACTTTTATAAATTTAGAGATGTCTAGAAATCTTGAGAAATGATAGATGACTTATATCATTAACAAACGTTGAGCTTAGTATCAGACCTGGACAACTGTTGGTCTAAATAAAGGGTTAGCAAAACATTTCTAATCCTACCTTTACACCTACCATCCTTGGTGACATTAAAAACTGTTATTTTTGTAGCTTATATAAGTCTCTGTTTCCCAATATAGATGAACTAGGAACAAGTTTTAGTGAACAAATTCCATGACTAGTTTCTGAGAAGTAGAATTCAGAGAAAAGTACCTAATGCAGTGAAAACTCTCCCCTCAACTTCACTGTGTCGTAGTTGACAGACGTGAACAAGAGGAGACAATGATACATGTTCCACATTGAGTTGAGACAGACTATTTACATGGAGACCATGAGTTGACAATGCAATAGTGTTTGCAAGCATTTTCATCCTATAATTAAAGAAAAATATTTGAGTAGACTGAAGAGCCTCAAGATACATCCTTAAATGTGTCAGTTGGATAATTAAGCATAACAATAAGTTCATGGCTTACCTGTCTACTTAAATTCTTTCAAATCTTCCAAAAATCAAAAGGTAGTTAAAAAAACATACTTAAATTGGCACACTTCTCTTCATGTATAACTCAGTATTTAATTAAAAATATAGGTTTTGAATAGGTGAGAGGCTCACAGGGCCCCACTACTAACAGAGGACCTGTGTGTCACTTAATAGTGATTGTGGGAGAAAGTACCAGTTTTATTCAGGTGTGTGCCCCTGCCCCCAGGTTTCTTATAATCCAGTGGATGGCCTTACATGAGTACAGTGGCAACACTGATAAAGTTGGGAAGGATACGTGGAGCGGACCCAAAGGACATGGGTAGAGCAGGAGGGATAGATATGATCAAAATATATTTTATTATTCTCTCTCTCTGTGTCTCTGTGTGTCTCTGTCTCTCTCTCTGTCCCTTTCTCTGTCTCTCTGTCTCTCTGTCTCTGTCTCTCTGTCTCTGTCTCTCTGTCTCTGTCTCTGTCTCTGTCTCTCTCTCTCTCTCTGTATGTGTGTGTGTGTGTGTGTGTGTGTGTGTGTGTGTGTAAACATTTTTATAGAAGTGTATTTATGGGGGTAAAAAATTTTAGGTGGTAAAGATGTGAGTTCCTTGTCCAAAACCCATGTTAAAAACAAAAAAAGCTGATTGGTGGTTTGTTCTTATAACCTGATGCTAGGAAGGCAGAGATAGACAGTGGATTGCTAAGGCTGTTGTCCAACCAACCTATTTGGTGCATTCCAGACCAGAGAGAGAACCCTGTGGCAACAGGAGGTAGACAGAAACGTGGGAGGCAGCTCAGTGGATGGGATAAAATGCTAGCGGTGAAAGCGTTAGGGTCTGTTTTGAATCCTTAGGATTCATGGAAAGCTGAGCATGGTTGTTCACACCTCTAACCCATGCTGGATGAACAGAAGCAGGCAGATACCAGAGACTAGCCATTTTTTACAGTTTCAAACAGTGAGCTAAACAGTGGGTAAAATAGGTAGGAAGTGATACAGGAAGCCAAGTTGAACTCACATCTTGCACACATAATTGAAAAACTAAAGTGGGGAGGGATCGAGAAAGAGCACCTGGAGTGAGCTCTGACCTGCAATACATACCCACTCACACACTTGTATACTTGTATACAAAATGACATGAACACATATGAATATTCATACATGCTAACATATATACAGACAAATGCATAAAAATCCATGTACATGAAACTGAAAGGTCAAACCACCTGCCCTACTGTTGAATTGTTGAGTGATAACCAGTCGTTATCATATTGCTATTGGCAATTATTACATTCCCAAGGAAGCTAACTTCATAGCTTGGATAAAAATAAAGACAGTTTTTAAATAATGGAATTAAAAAATCTTTTACAGGTTTTATTTCTTGTTTGCCTAGTTAGTGGTTTAAAGATTCCTTAATTTTCTCTCTGAATCTCTGAATAATGGAATTTTTTCTCTCTTAGAGTTGTACATATTTTTAAAACAGTAATTCAAGGGGGAAAAGCATGGTCTGGAGTGCTTTAGATACATAGTATCAGAATCGACACATGTGTTGGGGGTTGCTTTTCTAGAAATACAGGAAGAATCCCTCTGTTGTAAGCTGAGTGAGAGTTGAGCTTCTTAGCCTCTGCCAAAGTGTGTCAGAAACCTTTCCAGTGAGAATAGGTGCTGTCCAGTCCCTGAAACAAAGTACATTTCTGGACACTGAGTATTTAATTCCCACATCTTTACTTAAACTTTACTACTTTGGTGACACTATTTTGAGCATGATGTGGCATTCCTTAGGTAGACACTAGACTCTCCTGGGTTGCACAGGAGATAGATGATCTGGTGAGGAAATCACTGGATAATGAAGGTGCCAAAAGGAAAGGTATTTACTTGAGGCTTTAAATGAGAACCATTTTTAGTACCTGGCTTGTGCCTCAGTTGCAGTTACAGAAGGGATTAGTGACGGAGAGCTGGTTGAGAGGAGACTCAGTTTAAAATATGAGATTCTTATTAAAAACTTAATTATAACATTTAATAACATCTAGTGAGCTAATCTTAGGTCTACATACACCCATGAGTTTGTAGAAAATGCTGCTAAAATCAGGTAAAATGTTTCAGAGTCTTCCAAACTATGTAATTCCATCAGTATGATTGAAAGTATGTTAATATTGTGACTTATGCACTGACTACTTTGTTGTTGTATTAATTTAGGTATAGACTATGATCGCTTGAACCTGCACCTATTTTAATACCTCCTTATGACATCCAAAAGTAATAAATGTCATGATTGAGGAAAAGAGTGAGAGTATAAAATATTTGTCTTTCTGCCAAGTCAGGGTTAACTGGATCAAGCCTGAATTATCTGGTGTGCAATTGCTATGCATTAAAGGAAGAAAATAATTTTCAATTTTCTAATTCATTTGGTATCTCATAAATTAAGCTGGTGAGAAATTTGAGCTTTTTCAAAAAAAATGAACTTAAACACAGGACAGAGACTGTCCTTTTTATTTATATCTTACACATCACAATTATTCAATGAATAGTTATAAGCAGTATGAGTGGATTAATGAAGGCTTAGGACTCCAGCTAGATAAAACATTACCAACAGTGGAGAGCCAGGGATGCGGTGGTATAAGAGGCAGCTCTGAGGGGAGCAGACATGAACTCTCCTTCCTGCTCCTTGTAGGCTGGGTGGCTGTGGGAGGTGCCTGGGCTCCTTTAATCTCTGCATTAACCTTGGCAAATTGGATTGCAGAAGCCCAAGTCTGCTTACCCCGGTTGCAGGATGGATTTAACTTCATAGATTTCAGAGGCTCAGACACCAGAACAAAACGTCGAATGTCTAGGTGGAGGATCATGGGTCAGTACTGCCCAAGGTTAAGAACTGCTATTTAAAAAGTACTTTTAAAAATGTAACTTCTTCCCTCTTGCTTGTCCCTCCAAACCCTCCCATACCCATGTCAGGTCCCCTTCAAATTCATGGCATATGTGAGTATGAATAAATATATAAATATGACCTTTGACACCTTTTGTTTCTTGCCTTTCTATGTTTCTTAGAGCTGGCCACTCAGTATTGGATAACAAATTACAGAGTTCATCTCTGCTGAAGACACTAGTTTTTCCTCTCACAGAGGCAACCAATAGGGCGTAGCCCTCCATCAAGGGTAGATTTTTGTTTTTTTTTTTTTAAAAAAAAACAAAAATGGAAAGGATGGAATGCAGCCGAACCTAACTGTAGCTCACCATCCCTGCCTTAAAGCTGAATTATATAGCCACAGGTATCAAATGAATACGAGAAAAATAGTTACTTTAAATTTAGATGTCTTGTATGTGTAAAATATATGGCATATTTCAAAGAATAAATACAAACAAGTATAATATATCTTCCTAGTGAGAATTATTTGCTGACAGAGTCTGAGATGGGATAAGTGAAATATTGCTCATTTCCGGTTTTATTTATTTATTTTACTTTTTAAGGTACAACATTGGGATTTAAATGGCTTCATATTTGACCCCTTAACTGCCCATCAAGGTCATCTAACCCCTTCCAAAGCAAAAATTCAAGATTTCCCTTCAAGCCATTCTGAAAACAAAGCAAAGAGAGAAAGTTTCCTCCAATTGTATTATCTGGTTATGATTCCTTTATTCAAGTTTTCTTATCTCCACTTGAATTTAAAGGACATAGCGATGATACCCTCTGAGTGCTGAGATATTTGGCATTTGATTTCCTGAAACAACATACTTTGGGATCCATTTTAGAATAGATGAAACATGTGCTTATTAATTCTTGACAACTCACTTCTCTCATAAATGAATCCCGAGTACATTTATTCCAAAGAAACTACCAAATGAGACTTAGACAGCATACCTCAGAGCACTTGTAAAGCTGCAACTCAACTTTAGTATCTGGCATTCATAGCTGTATCCTCTCAGTTCCTAAACATGGCTACAAGATGTGCCTCCGCTTTCAAATATGATCTCCCAAATTTTACCTGAATGTGTATATTCAAAGTCATGTCCGGTCTATTCTCCATACTCGAATGAACCTCGGGAATGTCATTTTTAGCCCTTGTCGTCTGCATAGAAGAAGGCTTGGGAGAAACACGCCTCTGCAGCAGGTGTGTGGGTGGCTCCCTTGTAGTAGGTGGGACTCCTCTGTATCTTGAGAAAATTACCAGCAGTATTTTTACCTCAGGGTCACAGTTCCAACATTTAGCACAGGGGCAGAAGGGAAGTCCTCTGCAATATTGGTGGCTTTGTAAAGTGTTCGTAAGACTTTCCATAAGTTAATATGGATTAGAATGTAAAATCCAAGGAGGTAGCAACTGCTGCAGTAGAGAATAAATTACAAAGCACTTACCACACAAAAAAGTTTTCCAAACTCGTGGCAGGTAGAATTCCAGGGGAAGCTGAGGCTAGAGACTTGACTAAATTTCAATTTTTTTTCTTGACCTCTGTGACAGGCATGCATGTGACTGGTGTGTGTACAAACACTGCACACGAGAGAGAAGAGAGTGAGAGATGGGGGGTAATATATGGGTCAGTGGATGAGCATGTTTAGGGGAGGTGAGAAGCAAGGAGGATGCCTTTATGATAAGAGAAAGGATTCAACAATATAATATATATGCTAAATGAGTCTGTTATCTGGAGGACCACAGAAGAAAAAAAAAAAAACTTGAGCTGGCAATGAAGTTAATAGAGTTGACTTTTATTTCTGCTCCCCGGCTGGGAACTGTGTGTCCTTGGGAATGTTATTGAATTACTCTGACCCTAAGTTTGTGAGCACTGTGGATAGAAAGATTTGCTTCTTAGTTTGTGGCAAGAATTAAATGTTATTGTGCACGTTAACCACCTGGCACCCTGCATGCTAATGGCCATTTCCCTTTCTCTGTAAACCCTCACACCAGGACAGAGCAATCTTTTTAATTTAATATCCTTGACTAAATGGCTTTAAGTCAAACTATCACTATCTCTTAGATATTGTTTTTTTTTAAACTGCTCAAAATAATTTGTGATCAGCATTCTTTACCTAAAAGCATTGATTTTTTTCCCTATGCTGGACAAGATGAAGCAGTAGGATTTATTGTTGAGGTGCATTAGAAGAGCCAAGTTCTGGCGCTCCACAAATTGCCTCAAACACCAGGTATATAGTGCAATTTGACAGTTCAGTCTGAGATGCCTACCACAGGGGACAACTATAAACAAGAAAGCCCACTGTGGGTGCATTTGCTCGATTGCACATTCATAAGTCAGGGGTTTCTCTCCCCTTACTACTTTTAAAATGCAAGTTTAATTTTGTAACTACTCATTCATTGACATTCTGTGCTCATAAAAAAAAAAAAAACACAGGAGAAATCAATTAAATTGTTCCCGGCTACCAGATGTTAAGGAGAGAGTAATATAACAGAGTCAAGCACAGTTTTAAAGACAAACAATATGATGCGTGTCTAACAGTTGCTTGGAGCTCAGCAATAATGAGGCCAAGGTCAGGAGTTCAATCTCCTATGGCCAGTTAGCTTTGCTTCATTCTAGAACCACAGCCATATCTGTGCTATACATTTTGAATGTACACTCCGTTGATGGTCAAGGTGCATTGAAGAAAAGGTAGCAGCAAGATATTATAGACCACAGGAAGGACAGCTTAAGGGTACTTCTGCCTTCTGCTTGCTTTCTTCTATCTATAACGACTTTCTGTCACCACTATCAGTCTTAAGACTACTAGGTGCAGCCCATTGCTTTCACCTTTCAAAGATGCATTGGGTAGCTGCTGAAGTGGTAAGAAAGGAAAGTGCTCAGAAAGAAAGGAACGACTTTCTCTCAATGATTCCCGAACCTTTTGAGGAGGGAATATCCTGAACATTCCAACTGTATCTCACATCTTGGTCTTTCAAGATGTGAATGGCTTCTACCTCAGGCTTCCAGTACCACAGATGAATTCGTTCTCCTCTGCCATACCTTCCCTAGCATGGTAGTAGGATTGTTCTAAAAATAAAGACAAATTCAACCTCTCCTCCCTCAAGCTCTTTCTGTCAGGTGTTTTACCTACTGCGATGCAAAAGCATTATTAGATATTGCCTTCACTGAACAGAATAGGCACCTTCCCCATCCTGTGAAGTGATCAGTGAAGAAATTTACTTATTTAGATGTTAATCTTAGCTTAAAGAAGGCCTTCATGGGGACATCTAGACCAATGTCTTATCAAATATCTGAAACCCATGCCAAAGTGTTTTGATACATAAGATTTTATCATCACTGCCTTTCTCCACTCATTGACATCGTTTGGGGAGTCCTTAACCTCACGTGTCACTTGAACATAAAAGAAGAATAAGGCAAAGCTCATAGTAAGTGACTTCCATTTTTAAATTATAATGGCCATGCTAGTGAGATTTCTTTATTCTCTTATACATTTCTATGAAGCAGAATTCCAAGCAGGGTCCTGAGAGCAGGCTTAAGAAGTGAACCGTTACTCAGAAACTGAGGACTTCATTACAAACAGGTTTCAGAGATCAGAGTGCATCTACCAATCTGGATGAGCTGTCAAGAGCATCTCTTTCCCCCACTCTTGATTGAACCCTCAGAATTTTTGGGTAAACAAATATATTGCTACACTGTGAGATCAGGAAACAAAAGTTTCATTTAAGGCATACCTGTATTTCTTATCCATGTAGACTGGGAGATAAAAAAATGTGTATTTATATCAGCCATTAGTTTTTGGAGTGATTTGTTGTATAGTAAAAACTAATGAAGGAATTTAAATTATTATATATACCAGAATAATTGGTTGAAAACTAAATCTGTACTAATCTATTGAAATTATAAAAAAATTAATTGAAGACTAATGAGATCTCAGAATTTTTCTTGAAACTCAGAGTTAGCAGTAGGTATTCCAAGGAGACACCACAAAACTAGTCACCCAAGAGAAGTGCCACTCCTGATGAAGTCAAGAAGGACCAAAGAGAAATGTCATTACCAAAGCAGAAAGCTCGGTTACGTGCTGAAATTTAACAATGAAATTAATTCTCACACTTTGTTCGTCCTTGACTTATCAGTCAGCTTCACATCAGGACTTTAGGTTAGGTCAGTGATGGAATGCATCCAAACTATCTCCACTAGGTGTTGGGGGTGGGGGATAGGAGGTGGTTTGGGAGGGGGGGTTAAATAGATCTTCCTCCCTCCCTTCCTCCTTTCCTTTCATACTATTTTCTTATCATATTTACCTTCTTCTTTCCTAAAAAAAATTAAGGGTCAAAAATAGACAGATGCACACTCAAGCAAGAAATATACGCCCTCTAAATATATAGACCGTAATATAAGGAATTGTGTGATTAGATTCTGCATTATAAAGGTCAAGCTTAACTTCTGCAAAAATTCCCAGAAAGACTTTTTAAAATCTGTAATGTGGTAAGCATGAATACAATATTTGGAGAGTTAAACAAACAAAGGATTCCATCTTTGACATTTTATCAGCTGTGTGATCTTACACAAGATCCCTAGACTTGTTTCTTATCTTACAAAAGTTAAAGCAAACAAGCAAAAATTACTGCTACCTCTTAATTCTCTTGTGAGAATAAAGGTTCCAAGAATTTCTGTTAGTATGAGGAGTGGTGTGAAGCTAGTTATCATTAAGTAGAGCTCGCACTGAGCCGGGAACTGCGGTTTGTGGTTTAACAGAACATGTGCACTGGAAGGGGTGGACTCTAAGCTGCACTGAAGAGAAGGAAGCAGAGGGCGTGGAAACTGAGGGCATGCTGCTCAGGCATCTTTCAGAAAAGGCCTTAGAGAGCTTGTAGGGGCTAGTGCCTTACAAACAAACAAATGGATGCACATGGATGAAACAAGGCATGCTATCATAGGAAAGGTGAGTAACGCCCAAGTCAAGGTTGGTGACTGCTAGGTTGGCATCCTATCCACTTAACAGCGTGTCAAGCTTGGCTCAAACAATTGGAATTGGGAGTTTTTGTTCTATCTCCATATTAGCATCAGCACTGACATAGCTATTAATAACATAGACACTAAGGGAAAAAAATGAGATTAACAGTGACATCTCATCAGCCAGGTCTTCATTAAACAATGAGCAAAAGGAATTGGTGTCAAAATAGTGCATGCAAACCTCTCCTTGATGTCTAGATTGTATAACGACTCATAAGAAACCGATATATAAAGCAGAGATTCGGTTCTTTAAACAGGCAACCCTTTCTTTCATGTTTAATTTTCCCCATTATATCTAGATCACACTCACCTAGTCTGCCTCCAATTCATATGTGAGCACTTTTTGTACGACTTAATTAGTTTCCTCCCGTAAATAGAGACTTACATTAAAATAAAATGAAACCAATGGATTAAGGTTAATTATGCCCTCTTCTCTTTCTTATTTCCTGGGCTTATGATACAATTACTAATTGAAACTAATGAAAGCCACAGTTATCTCTTTAATCATGTTTGAAAGAAAAAGCTGTAAAGCAAAAGAGCCCATTCCCAATTTAATGGTCTCTTAAAAGCTTTTGTGATCCCCACTGACTTGAGGTAGAACAGCAATTCAGAATGTTTTCATGGAGAGGGGATTCAGACTTCTGATTCTCTCTCCCATATTCTTCATCTGAAGACCTAAGAGACTCTTAGAGAGCATCTGTAGATCCTGCCTAAGTTAGTAGCAGAACAAGTTTTTGCATTGCTCTGATGTTTTGCCATTGGTGAGGATGTATGTGATATTTTGCTTATCTTATATCTAATAACATTCTCATCAGCTACTTTGATGTGCTCTAATTCCCTTTGTGCCTATGAGGATTAGGCAAAATGGTAATTTAAGTAGCAGGAAATATAATAAATATTGGTTTTTTCCTTTTAAGCCCTGTGTAAATATAATTTCATAAATCACAATGTGTTTAAGGCTATTTAATAGGTTCTATACAGGGAGAAATCTGGAAGAGAGTTTTTTTGAATATCTTATAATGCAAATAAACATCCCCTAGGTAACCTCTTTTGTCACCCTGGATATTTATAGTGCCATGAGAAGAGTTTGTTACTTCAGAATTGACAGACAGCTCACTTAGCACACCAGCAGACAGATGGCAAAGTTCATATGCAATTTACAAGCTTTGCCTCTGATGGATTAGATATGGTGCCTGTACATTTTCCAGGCACCACAAGCTATATGATCTGCCCTAAGATGAGGGGCTGTGTGGATGCTATATATCACCTGTGTAGAGAAATCAGAATTCATTAGGTCTACAGAACTGTTACCTTGAGGCTGGAGCTATGCAGGCTGGCAAGAAAGTCTCGTTTCTCTGTCAGGATGAGTGAGCTAACTGTTGCTTTTGTCCCATTTCATTCTTACAGGCACAACACAAGTTATTTTTGGTGGAAATCATTTATGTTTAGTAAACTTGAAGCTTTGGTCAGCTGAGACCACAGAGAAGTTGAGGCCGAAGTGGGTGAGGCTAGTATTCTCTGCCCTTACTTTCCTCACCATTTGGCAGATGGAATCTGTTTCCCTGGGAACCTTGTCATTATTACAGTGATATACTGGGATTGAGGAGTTTCTATGAACAGACTATTATCTAAATACGATGGTTCCTTAATTCCTTATTTTAAATTAAATGTTCTGTTTTATTGGGCATTTTTGATGACAGTAGTGGTGGCATTCACAAAATGATTAATAATTTTATAACGCCTCATTGTAGCGATACAAGTAATGCTGAATTATTAGCATTAGTGAGGGAAGAAACGTGTGCTTTCTGAGTTGTTTGTTTAGCAGTGACATATGGTGTAGCATTCCCTTGCATATTTTTGGAGCTGATCTTGCTCACGGCCAATAGCGCTTATTTGTGAAATCTTGATCTTTGATGGCAGGTGGATGTACTGTGTTTTTGCAGAGAAGCTTAGAAGCTTGCTGGCAGAAAATCACACTTTTGACACTTTCTGAGCTGTGTGACTGCAGACAGGAGTCCCGTGTCTCAGTTTATACATCTACAAATTGAGAATAATAGTAAGAGGTAGTAAGAGTATTCGCCCTACAGTATTGATAGGAAGAGCCAACAAATTACTAGCGTTAGAGCACTTAGAAGCATGCTTGCATAGTGTAAGTATAATCATGCATATGTACAGATCATGAAATTAGAAAACACAATGCCAAAACTGTGTCAATCCATGCCACTTGTTGTATCCAAATAGGTTCAGAATTACCAACATTTGCCATTTGATCTATTTTTTAACTTAGGGCACATCTTCATGACCTTTTTAGTTGAGTATATAAGTAAGGCAGAAGTGTTAATGGCTGGTAAGACTCCTTTATATTTACATCCAATTGTAATTTAATGGTATATAACTTTCTCTTATATTTATAACAGAATTATGATGATAAATAGATATATTTATAGGTCCTTGATGAGTGTAGGTATACTTTGAAACTTTCCAGCTTTACTGGTTCATAAGAATAGGTCAGTAGATGAGGATTCGAAATGCAAAGGGAGAGGTAAGATGGAATGGTTGAGAGAGAGCATGCCTGGCTCTCAGACAGCCCCAGATTTGTCTGTCTGTACAAGAAAACAAACCACCAAAGTTAAATAAATGAAGAGAATGTTTATCAACTCTCATGTCCCCTTTGAGCCTCTATTTGAACTTTTCTGAAGCCTATGATAATAAGAAATACCTAGAAAAAAAAACATTGCCTTTGCATGTAGCATTCTTAGAATGGCTGATTTTAATGTTTTGGTTACACAAGTGTATTGAAAGAGAATGAACTAACAAAAGAGAATTCATATTATATATTTTAAAGAAAATATTATACACATATATAAATTCATGTTCAGCTCTTATACAATATTAGAATATAAATATTGATGAAAATACTTCTGACAAACCACTCATCTATTCGTATCTATAACATGATATAAAGGCACGTTTGTGTGTTTGTATCTATAATATGTTTAGTCCATTTTGTGTTGGCTCACTCCCTTAATCTTTGAAGATGGAAGTGATTCCTCAGGTGATCCTGAGCTCACCAGCCATTGAGGCGGGATAATTGAGAGAGACCACTTGAAATCCTTCCGTGCCTCCAAAACCTTAATGAATGTTGGAAGTACTGTGTCAAAATATGGGACCTTGGTATAGAAGTATTTCAGGATGAAAGAAATATAGAGATGCTGCATATGATAGACAGGTCTTTTCATCTTTTTTCTTCTACTTCTCCCCTGAAGTGGGCCATGGAAGTTAGAACACCTTTGTCCTTGGTGATGCAACCCACAAAAGGCAGAATGCTCCTTCCTCTTCACTAATATGGGTGTTGACACTTACAAAGGTCACTCCTCCTCCTTTTTTCCTCCTCCTAAAACAGCCTCAGGTTGACAGGCTACTTTAGTTTACCATTACTGGACTGTACCCTCTTTTGTCTTCCATTTATACTTTTACATGACTGCTCCTAAAAAATATGCACGTTATTCTGGGGTTAGGAGGTCTTCATATCTTACATGCTACATAATATTTTATTAAATACATGTTGATACTTTTCTTTAGTTGATCACCCTTTGTTCCAGGGTGCCAGCCAAGTACTTTGTAATGACTGAAAAATAAGGGTTTTCTTCCTTACAACACAGTGTGGAGTACATAGTAGGAACTTTGTGTTTGTTAATGAAATGCCAATGTAGGATAAGTGAATCTTATGATTTCTAAAAAAAAATCATATTTTACAGTAAGCAAAGCAGCTAGCATTTAATGAAAATTAAATACTAAAGCAAAAGTCTTGACAGTTCACCTCACCACTTTGACCCAGTTTGTTTATTTGCAAGCCAAGGTCAGATCACATCAGCTTTGCAGTCTTAAAAATCCACCAAGGGATTTGTGCTATCAGCCTGTCAATCATTTTTCTCTGGTGCAGAAACACTATTAGTAGTTCCACTAGCCAGGCAGCAGCAACTGCCGAAATATTCACTTCGTGTTAACTTTTGACTTCATAATTAGAAAGTCAGACTTATAAACCCAAAATGTAATACACATATTAAGCTTCACTCCGTTAGACAGTGATCTGGTAACAGTCATGTGAGAACAGAAAGATGACAACTAATACTGAAAACATATGCTTTTAATGGCATGTTCTCCTTTTTAATTACATGCATGATTTTATAAATCTTAGTATGATAGATATTTAAAACCCTATTCTCCTGGAGTCTACATCCATTCACCTCTAAATACTTCAACGTGGGCACATTGTGTAGTTTCTACTGGCCAATGTTCAATCACTTGTCTATTTTTTATTTATTTTTTATTTTCTCGGCAACCAGAGGAGTAAAAGCTAAATTATTTTCCCTCGTGAATTAAAGGCAAAGCCAATGATTGCTGCTTGATTTGGGAACTAACAAAGTGACAGGATTGGATGTTATCTGATATTTATGACAAATGTCTAATTAGAGAACCCGGCAGAATTATTTCACTGACTTTCTATAATGGACCCTTCCTCTTGGAACTCAGAATATAATACACCCATGTCTATGAACACATGAATAGTGCAGAACACACCCAGCTTGGGGAGGAGGCAGAGAGGAAGGACATAACTTCAAATTGAACCCTTTGCATAGCAGTTTCTCTTACTCTTGCCTTTCTATGAATAAAAAACTGAGGGTCTGACCTCCAAGGTAGATGACAGTCTGTCTGTGTGAGCCAAAGTCAGGAGGAAAAGCAGTTTCTGTTTTCTACATCTGCTTTGCGTCTGGCACAGCAGTAGTAAACATCACTTCACCAGCTTAGTAGAAATCTATAACCATGCAAAAGCCAGTTGCATACTACTTCCAACTAAATAGATGCTTCCTGCTCTAAGTGCTCTCATTTCCTCCAATCGCCACACTTCAGACCTACATTTATCCTGCCTGACATCCTACCCTTGTAGGTTACGGGGAAATAGTTTGTCCAAAAAGAGCTACGTTAAATTTCATTTTAGGAGAAATTAAATGGAAGCATGAGCTGCATGTTTTTTTCCAAAGGATTCATTATAAGAAAATTCTTTAACCAAAGATCCCCAAAAACTTAAATTCACCCACCTTGAGAAAGACACTGGATGACCTCAATTCCCATGAAACAGAATGAAATGGATAATCTGGAGAGAACGTGACATTGTATGTCCTCAGAATCTCTCCAGCACTTTCAAATAATTTTAGTCTTGGTGAAGATGTCATTGCCTCAAGCCGAAGGGTGATTCTGTCTCTTTCATCAAAACTAGCATCCACGAGGACTTAAATCACCTCAAAGAGCATCCAGAACCTGTCTGTGGGTATTAAAGGAAAATTTCACCCAAGTGAAACAGGAGGTGGCTTTAATAATGTACCAGTCTCAGTTGCTTGGGAATTTTGTGAGTCATCTGGAATTAATCTGCTTGAGAGCAAAGGCAATAAAATATTGATATGCGTTGTTGTGTAAAGACTGTTGTTTGCAGGATAGAAAACACAAATAATAGCATCTATTGCTTCCTGTTTTCCTTATTGCAAAATTTATCTTTTGTATTGTATTTTTCTTTCTCTCCTCATTAGACATGAAATAACGTCTGTCTGGATGAGTGCGAGATTTACAGTCTCAAGAATTCTTCCTAGGCTTGCTCTTGTTAAATGTCTAAACTGCACAGAGCATGTAAATAAGGTCCAATATAATGACACTGGCTGATGAAGCCTATTGGGCCCAGAGTATGTAGATGAAACCTTCCATTGGCTTCTCTTCCTGCTAACCTCCAAATCCATGTGACAGGAAAACATTGCTATAGAGATTGATGGCTGGGCTCTTTCCTCATGCCCATTACAAAGTAGTTACCTTCCATTCTTGTTAAGTGGGGTTAAAAACACATAACTTGCTTCTGGATCAAGACCTGTGGATTTTCATAGAAGTCTAGATACTAATTGTTTAGATACACGCATGAGAAAGAAGGGGTAACCCAAAGATTCGGTCATTAACTCGAAGACCTGTTAATATATCCAAGCCTGTACCAGGGCTCAATCCATGATCCCCACATCTATTAAAAGATGTCATTGCATTTATTTATCTATTCATGTAGTGAATGTTTGTATGTGTGCATGAGGGGTATGTGTGTGTCTGTGTGCATGTGCCCTGGCACATGTGTGAAGTTCATAGGAAATCTTTTTTTTATGCCAATTTAAGCATTTTATTGGGGAAATTAAAATGATAATAATTTTGAGAGGTTTTGATAAAATATAGTATTCTAATATGTATAAACATTTCCTATGTAGTTTTTTTAACTTTCACAGTTTTTATTTAGTTTCAAATGTATTTTTCATTGTCTTGTTGTTTTCCTTTCTTTCTTTCTTTCTTTCTTTCTTTCTTTCTTTCTTTCTTTCTTTCTTTCTTTCTTTTTTTTGGTTTTTCGAGACAGGGTTTCCCTGTGTAGCCCTGGCTGTCCTGGAACTCACTCTGTAGACCAGGCAGGCCTCGAACTCAGAAATCCCCCTGCCTCTGCCTCCCAAGTGCTGGGATTAAAGGCGTGCGCCACCACCACCCGGCTGTCTTGTTGTTTTTCAATATTTCTATTTTATTTTGTTCATTTATTTCTTTATAGTTAATTATAAGTGCATGTATGTTGCATATAAATGTTGGTGAGACTGTTAACATGTTCATGTGACGGTTGAGACCAGAAGTTTTGGTCAGGTATCCTCCATCATCTCTCATAACCTTAGTATGAAGAAAGTTTGTCTCGCTAAGTCTGAAAATAATTACTTGCATAAGCTGGCCATTTAGAAACCCCCAAGATTCCTTCTGTGTACTCCTACCTACACAGAGACATTAAACTTACATTGCCTTTTCCAGATTTTTTTTTTTCTTCTTCTGGCTGTTTGGTGATTTAAAATCAGGTCCCCTTTCCAGTCCAGTGTAGAAGTTAGGCTTGGTTCTTCCTCCTGGCACCATGATCTGAGAAATAAGACTCAGACTTAAATTATATTTATAAATACCTTGGCCATAGAGCTATGTTCTTCTCTGGCTAGCTCATAACTTAAGTTAACACATTTATTTTAACCTACATTCTATCATGTGGTTAGTTACTTGTGCTAAGGTACCATATATGGATCTCATGTCACACCTTCCTGGGAGAGTCTCCAATGCCTGGCTCTCTCCCAAAATTCTGTCTGCCTTCCAGATGTTCTACCTAATTCCTGCCTAAGTCATAGGCCATCAGATTTTTTTATTGATAAGGAGTCAGTTTGGTCCTTCTATCATGTGGACACCAGGAATAGAACTCAGGCCACTATAGTTGGTGGCAAGCTCCTTTACCAGGTAAGCCAATGAGCCATCTCACAGGCCCTATCCCACATCTGTATGAGCGCTCCATTTCCTATCGATTTTCCTAGGGCTGATCCACATTTCCAGCTTGTTGAAGAAGCTGTTCTTCATATTCTAAGATGGTTTCAGCGTATATGCTTTCAGTAGGGCTCTCTGCTCAATGTGTCCTTCACAGTGACATCTGGATCCATACACTGTAAGGTTTAGAGAATGTTCACTAGTCCCTATAGGGCACAGTTGTATCAGATTGAACTGCACACAGACTAACAGGATTAACCACTTGAGTAACAGAACCAACTTCTCCTCTGACATACTCCCAGCTTTTATATCCATCCCACATAGAATACTGGTCCCAATTTTCCTTGGTATGTAAATCCCTATCTGGCCAAAGAAAGAAAGCAACCTCTCTAGGACAAGATCTGTTTCCTATCACACATGGTTTTGAAAAGAAGTGCTCTTAAAGGTACCTGAAGGAAAATTAAGCTTTTTGGAAGGCCAGAAACAAATGTGGTGATGTATTCTCATCCTACGTGGGGGATTTACACGGATTCAGCTGCTGCAAGGAAGAGGTCAGAGGAGTCACAGATGTACTTCAAGACCCTTAGGGAGTTTTGACAGGCTGCTTTCAGAATCTTTCTCAACAGAAGATATGTTACAGTGTAATTAACATACTCAGTCAGACTTATTTCCCCCTTGGTCTTTGTGGGCTAAGTTACTGGGGATTAAATTGCATATTTTCATTTTAAGCCTATATTTTTATTTAAATGGATGAAAGTTTATAAAGTAAAGTATACATCTTAGTAACAGAGTGTCTTAAATTCCTCAAAGTTACAGGGACATAGGCTGAGAAGATGGGTCAGTGAGCAAGAGTGCTAGATATACAATCGTGAGGACTTGAATTTGCCCCCCCAGAGCCGAAATCAAAATACAGGTGTGGGTAAGGAAGGTATTCTTGTCAGAATGACCTAAGACAGCCTCAGTCTTGTTAACGAAATAAAAAAGGGGGAGATGTGGAGAGCTTTTGCTGCTGCTTGGTGGGAATCTGACATGGGCCAAGGACAAGGAAATGGGCTTCAGGTAGGAATCTGACATTAGGCTAGAACAAAGAAGTAATTTCAGGCAGGAGTTTAAATCTTAGACTAGAACAAGGAAGTAATATCAGGCAGGAATCTAAATATTAGGCTAGAACAAAGAAGCAGTTTCAGACAGGAATCTAAATCTTAGGCTAGAACAAGGAAGTAGGCTTCAGACATGAAAATGACTTTGGGCTAGGACAGGGCAGTTGGCTGAGATAATTTAATCATCCTGATAAGACCTTAGAAACAGTGTTCATGGGAGTGTTCATGGAATTTTGTTTATTGCCCTGCTTGTTCTTTGTCTATTTGTGTTTATTGTCTTGCCTGTTCCTTGACTATTTGCATCTATTGTATTGCTAAACCCTCAACCTAGAACTGACCTTAATACTTGTATGTAATTAAAATGGTATAAGAGCAAAAAGAAGGAGGGAGGATGGGATGGGAGTTTCTAGGGAGGGGAAATGGGGAAAGGGGATGACATCTGAAATGTAAATACATAAAATGTTTAATAAAAATAAATAAAAAAGAAAAAATACAGGTGTGGATGCACACACTTGCATCTCAGCACTGGAGGAGGGCAGAGGTAGGGGGCTGGAAAACGACCCAGCTGTTTTCTTGACCACTAGTGTAACTGAAAACAGTGACTGTCAAGTTCAGTGAGAGATCCTGTTTTATAGAGGAATTTTAATCCAGCATCATGGCTGTTTTGAACTCATCCAAAGCCCTCCTGCTGGAATGCAGACTTGCCCTTAGCACATACTTTTAATCCTTCTGGCTGAAATCCTTTAGTACATACCTTTAATCTCAAACAATGAACCATCCAGTTAGAGTTCAGAAAGAATTAGAAAGGGTGAGATTATTGAGCAGTAAGCCTCTGAGATGACAGTCACATCAGGCCAATAAGTTTCTTTTACACTGCCTCAAGGAAATGATGCAGAGAGTGACAGAGGCAGACACCCAATATCATCTTCTGGCCTCTGTACTTGCACAAATATGTGTACATAAATATGAACCATGTATGACACATGTATACACTACATCACACATACACACACACACACACACACACACACACACACACAAACACACACGCACACATTCATAAACACACACATCCCCAAAGTTAAAAAGTCAAAAGGAGGGAAAAGCCAAACATCAAGATTCTATGAAACATCACCAAAATAACACAGAAAAAGTAATCTTTTATGAGGAAAATGTCAAAATGAACTATAGTTAACTTACATGCAAAGATAAAATATGCCCCCCAAATCTTATTTCCTCAGACTAATTATTTTATTTTATTCAATAGGAAGTTTCTAATTTTGAAGCTGAAATCCCAAAAAGAAAAACGTAAGTCAAATTTACTTGGTAAGCAGTAAATTCTTGTAGCTTCAAATGTAGAATGTTAGTGGACTTACTGAATTATTTCCTTCTCTCATACACATATCTAGGTGTGTGTTACCCACTGCTATTTCTCTGTTTATGCTGATGCACAAGAATTTTGGGTTATGACATTCCTATAGGCCTGGATGTGAAAATTAAATTTTAAGAAGAAATGTGTTTAAACTAGGCTTGGGTTAAAGCAGGAATCTACTCCAAACATGTGTCTATCAGTGACCTATTTAATCTTCTAAGGGATTCTTCTAATCCAAACAGAAATGTGTTTGGAAAGAGGTTTGTTTATTTAGGTCAGGCCTAGCTTTACATTCCGTGGTGCATGCTGCTAAAAGCTGTGATACGAACATGTTGCATAAGGTAATGGGATTTTAGCTAATAAGCAAGAAATGCATGGGCATAGGAAGCTGCTTTATGAGGAAATTTCCAGATGGATTGCTGATGCCATGGGATACAGCTTCCTCTCATCCTGGATTGCTCTGAAGCCAAAGTCTATTTGTGCAAAGTTCTCTCTTTCAAGGCTTGGCCTCTCCTGCTCTACTCACTCTGACTCACATATTTTTTTACTCCACCCCTAAATTTCTTCCAGTTGAGAATATAAATGCTTCCCTAATATATGATTGAGTGACTAACAGTACAGAGCTTCTACCTGGGAGAAGTGACTAAATATCATCCAGTCCCAATTACATAAATCACAACAGATATATTTTAAATAAAGCAGGAGGGCACTGTTTAACCCTCCCTGTACTCCAATCTCCTAACCCATTTCAAACCACCCAGCTGTTCACTCTTTCTTATTTAGATACAACATTAGCACTTCTATGCCAAGTCCTCAAAGGAAGTATAGTTATTGGCCTCTGGTTGGTCCTTTGACAAATTACAGACTCCAAAATGTCCAGTGCTGACCAAATTATGACTTTTTCAATATCAGCTAAATTGTTCAAGATGCCCAGACTCTAACTAAGTAAACAAATATTGAAGACAGTTTTCAGTTCTCTTTCAGTTTCATGTTTTTCACATGCTAGATACCATGACCTGTCCAAAGCATTTTGTATTACATTTTTTAAAATTTATTTTTATTTTATTATCTGGGTCTGGGAGATGTCTTAGTAAACAAAGTGCTTATCCTGTAAACATGGAGACCTGAGGTCACACTCTCAGAACCCATGTAAAGTCCAGTATGAGAGCACTATAGTCTCTGTGCTCCTACGGCGAGATGGGTGGTGAACAAAAGAGAATCCTTTAGGACTTCTGTTCCAGCAATAGAGCTCCATGATCAAAGCAATCTATAGAACGAAGGATTTATTTGGCTTATGACTCCAAAGGGATGAGTCCATCACGATGGGGAAGTATGAACACAAACAACAAGCATATTGGCTGGGCTAGTCCAAACTACCCACATTTTCTATAACAGTGGAGACATCATGGTCAGGTCTATCTCAGTAATACCCGACTCCCTGATTCCAACTTCTGCCACAGGTTTTTATTTTTGTTCATGATCAAGGCAACTTTTAAAAGGAAGAGATTATTTGGCACATGGTTCCAGAGAGATAGGAATTCATTATACATGTGAACCTGCATCAGGTAAGTCTGCTGGAGCAGCAGTTTAGCGCACATGAAAAACCACAATCAGGAAGCAAGGAGAGAAAACATAAGATGACATGAGTCATTTAAAACCACAAAGCCTGTCTTTAGTGACATACTTCCTTCAGCAAATATGCATTTCTGAATCCTTCCCAAATGACCACTGACTGGGGGTCAAGTATCCAAATGGCTAAGAGTTATGGGGTACATCTCATTCAAATAATGGCAGTCACTTAACTTGACATACACATAGGTACATAACAGACATCCTATCCTAAACAAGTTATTAAGTAAGGACCTGAAGTTATCCTCTGGACTCTACACATGCACCTTTTTTCACAAAAAGGCACATACACACACACACACATACACACATATACACAAACAAAGACAAACACACACACATAGACACTCAGACATACACATACACACACAAAGACACAGGCACACACAGAGACACACATACAGACAAGCACAGAAACATATACAGAGAAACACAGACAGACACGTGGTCACAAACACATATACAGATGCATATACACAAACTCATAGACACCCCCCCCCACACAGACACATATTCATTCACACACATGCACACAGACACAGAAGCACACACAGATACACACAGATACATATATATTTAAACATACAAACACACATTCATACACATATATATGCAAAATTTAAAAAGATAAAATAAGTTTGCTGTTGGCCATCTATTGCTGGGATTGTGGCCTACCCTTGAGAATAATTTGTTTCCCCAGCGAAACTCTTTGGAGAAATCTCAATTTTTATTGGCAAGTGGTTATGAATTGGAGATAGCTTTTGTGTTAGGGAAGGCATATGTGTCCACTTCTCCTTTCAGCTGTAGGACCCATCTTGTCCAGACCATGCAGGCCTTATATGTGCTGCATCAGACTGTGAGTTCATATGTGCTGGGATCCCATTGATTCAGAGGGCCTTCTTTCCTCAGTGTCCTCCATCCTGTCTGGCTCTTGCACTCTCTGCTTCCTCTTCCCCAGGATTGGAAGGACAAGATGGGTCCTATAGCCAAAAGGAGAAGTGGACACATAATGCCTTCCCTAACACAAAAGCTATCTCCAATTCATAACCACTTGCCAATAAAAATTGAGATTTCTCCAAAGAGTTTCGCTGGGGAAACAAATTATTCTCAAGGGTAGGCCACAATCCCAGCAGTAGATGGCCAACAGCAAATGAACTCAACTGACCTTTGGGTACAGCAGAATTCATTAGGAACCATCTTATTACCGTGGAACAGTAGTATTTGGTTTTCCTCTAGATAAGTGGCCTATCTACATTCAAGCTCTTTGTCACCTGAGCAGTGTAACATATGGATTCCATATTGTGGAATGGGCTTTAACTCAAGTCAGATATTGGCTGTTTAGTCACGAGCCTTGTGTCACTTGCATTAGCACATTTAAAAGAAATGTTTGTAATTAGTTTTGCTTTAAACATGAGGTTTACAGAAAAGGCTAAACTTGACTTTAAGGACTATCAACAGTGAGAAAAAGCTGCAAGTTGGTTATGTGCACAGGCTGTGTGGATTTATCCCCACAGACAATCGAACTACTACTTGCTTCAATCATCATACTGCTATCCATTGTCAGGGAAGCAATAGTAAAGATGAGTTCACATTTTCAAGCCTGAACAAGCATCAATATTGTTTTATCTTTACTCATTTTAATCTCTGATTTCTATCCTTACTGGGTATTTTTATAAAGCAGAACTCATACATATGATTTCATGCTTCAATATGTAGTTATAAAATAAGAACTATTATTTAAATATGTAATCACAATACCTCTACTTCACTAAACACAAACAAGAAAAATCACATAATATCCACACATCTTGAGTAAATGTTAAAATGTCAAGTTCCTTTGTCGAAGTGGCTTATGTCAGGGTCCAAAAAAGTACAATGCTTAGATTCATGCCTTTTTATATACTTACCTCCACTTCTTTGTTGTAGGTCCTCCTTTACACAGGCCACGTCATTGAACTTTGATGCTTCAGTCCTTGTAATATTTTTTAATACATGCTCTTTCTGTATATCTTTTTCAAGAAATGTTGTTAGGTTTCAAGATACAGTAGATTCAACTTACATACACACACACACACACACACACACACACACACACCTCTGTATGTGTCTTTGTAGGTTTTCAGGATCTGGGTTCTTTCTATCATATTACACTACAACTCTGATCTGTTCACCTCTATTTTTTTGCCATGACAGGATTGCTCAGGGAGATCTGATGGTGCTACAGAGCACACACTTACCCATCAACTTTCTTACTAAACCTCAGCACCAACCACTAGTTATTTTCCATATATTTTTTTCTTTCCTACAGAGTATAATGGCTATGTATACACATATATATTATATAATATGTATGTATGCTATCATTTAGTATTATATGATCTAATGTAATTTGTATCAATTTTGCAATACTTAGAATTATAGACATCACTTTATATAGATTCTTTGATATGTAGACATATAATTAACATGCATTTTTTTGAATTTGTACTGAACAAACACTAGCATCGTTCCTGTCATAATTCTCTAAACAAAACACTGAAACAATTAATATCATATTATTTATAATGTAAATGCAATAGAAAGTCTAGAAATTCTTTAAAATAGGCGAGCACATGTATAGATTATATGCAAATATGATCTGGGTGGATCTGGGTCTCTATCAGTCTGGCTTTCTTGGTCTCTGACTCTGTCTGACTCTGTTTCTCTCTGTTTCTGTCTTTCCCCTTGTTTCTCTCTCTGCTTCTCTCTCTCTCTCTCTCTCTCTCTCTCTCTCTCTCTCTCTCTCTCTGTATGCTTGTGCACACATGCATGCACATGCATGCATACAATGGATGAAGAAGCATCAGAAGAAATGTCTGAAACTAAGTTTCTACTGATGTCTGGTGATGAACGCCTGGGAAATTGATTTCCTTCTATTTATTCTTTATGTAGAAATAGTTCAACTCTTTCCATTTTCAGGTTTCATGGATATTAGTTCATCCATATTCATTTAAATTTTCAGATCAAGATTGTATTTGCATTAGCTATGACTTGTCATCTAAGTCAGGAGAGTTCAAGACTATAGTTGACCTCAAAGAGAAGTAAAATTTATTTCAGCTCTCAAAGGCACAGTATATGTTATAGTTTCTGTTTAATTAATATCCTACTTATTAAATCTAGACCTAAGTTTCTGCTTCTTTTGTTCTAGGTCATTCCAGAAACTTCCACCTGAAGATAAAATATTTGGTTAGTGATTCTTAAAATGATTTGTGTAAATGATGTGCTCAGTTTCCCCAAAGTTGTTCTCATCTGCTCCCATGTCCACAAAGCAATAAATGATCATTTAAAGTCAATTCAGGTTATCTTTGAAGTGTGTAGAAAAATATTATAAAGAAATATGATTCTACTTATTATAAAACAAGTAAAATAAATAAATCATTGATTTATTTTGTATAATTCTTTTATATTTAAAAAGAATATGTTTGTTGGCAGTTTGTTGGCTAATTGTCTACTAGCTCTCCACACTTAGCTTTGCTGATCTGTGGTCAAGGTGACCTCTTAGAGAGATTTTCAGATCTCTTAAGGTACAAGCAAATGAAAAAGAATCAGGATAGTTTTACATGAAAAAATGCTTACTCCATGGTTTTTTTTTACGAAGCAAATCTGCTCAGTTTCCACCACAGTAGCATCCTTCGTGAAAACAATGGGTAATTGGTTTGATTTGTCTTTTCATTCTTAAGTAAAAGTTAAATTCTAGTAATATCATTTAGAAAGGCCATGCACTCTCCCTTCCCTTTCCCTCCCATCCTTTCTGCTCTACTCTTCTTCTCTCTGTTCCTCTCAATTTTTCTCCCCTCCTTTCATGTCTCACTGTTTCTTTCTCTTCTCTCCTCTCTCCTGTCTCCTGTCTCCTTTTCCTTCTCTCCTCTCCGCTTACAGCAGAATACTGGGAGTGGTAATTTTACTATATTCTCAGTACCAAACCATCTGCACTACGCAGTCAGGAGGTCATTTTGTATGGAAGAGGATTTCTCAGTGTGTAAGAGCCTCAGCTAGGCAAGCATGAGGACCTGACTTCAAGTCTCCAGAATCCCTATTAAATCTGGGCATGACCACACTGCCTATAACCCAAAAATTGTAGGATACAGAGATCAAAGGATCACTGGGGCTTGTTGAGTGCCAGCCTAACTCTTGGTTTAGTGAGAGACCCTGTCTCAAGGAAACGTGATGGAGCATGACAGATATTTTCCTCTGGCTCAAAATGTGTGTCTAAACGTATGATCTACAAATAGACACATGTGTAATACACACACACACACAAATACACACACACACACACACACACACATACTTTTTCCACCTCCACCCCAGCAACAACAATAGCCAAGAAGAAAAAAGATTTCTTTTTTTACTCCAGTGGGTAAACTTGTGGATATTCTTTCTTTCATCTTCCCTCCCTGCAGAACATAGGAATCTGGAGTCCACTCTCCTTTTCCTCTGTTTTCAAAACTGTTTTCTGGCCACTATCTAGAAGGTTCTACTGACTTAGGTGATGATCCTAATCTACCTAGGACATCTGCACTTTTCCTGCCCTTTGGTCAATACAGACTATGTCCTGTCTTATTTGTCAGTGTCCACAGAGTCCTAGTGACTTTAGACTGAACCCAGAACGTTGAGTTGTGTCTGTGCTCCATTTTAGTTGCACGATTTACAATTTGATTATGTCAGCCTATGACAGAGACTGTAGAATGGGTAGTCTTTGCTAAGTGGCATGGAGGGGATGCTGTCCCATCATTGGGAACCATTTCTCATCAGTCAAGGTTTGCTCCTTTGTGTAGAGGACATGAAGTGAGTCTTTCTAGCCATGAATTTGATGGCACTTGAAACTTCATGACTCCTTACTCTGTCTTCCTACTTAGTCACTTGGTTAAATTGCTGGTGCACATTGAAGGTAGGGTCAATGTCACTTATGCACGACCATGATAGCAAATTCAAGAAAGCCCTAAAGGAACAATAGAATCAGAGGCTCCTAGGAAGCACCTGAGGACCACTGTTCTACAACATCTGTGTGAATACTTAGGAGTTTTTGTTCATAAATGAGGAGCCTGTGACAACTGCTCAGTGACTAGAGTTTCGTACAAGGGACTGATGACTACCAGGTTCTGACTGTGTGCTCAGACTGCTTGGTTTTAAAATCCTCCCATACTTGACAGTTACTACTGTGAAATGCAGCTAACTAGTCTTCCATTTACTTCAGAAGGAACAACTGTGTATGACACAACCTGGCAGGAACCCAGCAAGGCTATGCATGATTGCCACCTCAGGAGACCCTGGCAACTGACAGGTAATTGCTAACTTCAGCTCAGTTGACTTTGTCTTTTCTCAAAGTAATTTAAAGGGCAGTTAGGAAGATTTATGTTTCTCTATTGAAATTAGTAGGGTGTTGGGGTCTAGTTAAAAAGAAAAAGAAATGTGGTAAGATAGAGTAAATATTAATGAATTATTGACATATATGCATATCTATACATGTACATACACATGTACATATATATTCATATACACATATGTATATGTACATGTACATCAAAATACACAGCTACACATATAGAAAGGAAGTAAAACCCAACTAAGTTACCAGGTGAGGGAAAAGACAAAGATTCAATTTTAAATGATATATAAAAATCTTTAATATGTTAATAATTTTAAAATATTTTAAGTATCAGGATATAGGGACAAATCTAGAATTACAACAATATTTTTATTTTATCGTGTTTAGGCTTTCTATAGTACTTCAGGAGAAATAGCTAAATACCAATAAAAATTACCTTATTTTTTTTTAAGTTTAAGTTTCTCAGTAACAGTGAATTAGCACTCAGATATAGATGAATTTATTAGTAACAACTGAGCTCACAATTATAATGGCTTAATTTGGAAAGACTATGACTGAAAGGAGAAAGCTTTAATATTTTCCAAATATAAACATTGGTGTATGTGAAATTTGCTTTGCTTTGTACCCTGCCTCACAAGCTATTGACTCGGGAAGTAAACAGTGATTTGCTATAGATGAGTCAGCATTTTTGCTGATGGTTGACTAAAACATTTTAATATTTTAGGACAAAGAGAACTTAATATATTTTCCCAATAATTGCTTAGTAATTTGATTAAATATTGTGGTAGATTTAAAAAAATTATAATGCCATTGTTTACAAAATAATAATTGTTTTAAATTGCACAATTTTATTCAAGATTGGGTAACATTTTAGTGGATAATTTTAGTCAATTTTTAATATTTAAAATTTTTCTGCAAAAAACCCAAATGAAATAATTCTGGATTACCTGAAATATTTTCCTTTAATCATCATGAAAGACTATGTTAATATTATTACCTTAGGTTGGACTTTATCTAACAACATAGACACTAATGATAGCAATCTGTGACAGAGGAAATGATCTCTCCCCATCCCCTGACGTTTTGCTTGTGTCCACCCATCATGTCTGTCAGTAAGCAGGATATAGTTCAGATCACTTTAGACTGATCTGTGGAAAAGGAAGCCAGAAGAAATATCGCCACAAATACAACTTCATGATGAAGCATTCTAATTCCTACACTACTTGCCTTTGAAATGTGCTTTGTTTGAATTATATTTTGTAATTTAATGCCAAAAAGCATTAAGTTAAAAGCATTAAGCAAAAGTTATAGGTACAGTGATGAAACAGAAGAGGTTCCTGGCCATAGGTATCATAGGTGCCATAGGTGAGGTGCTTCTGTTTCAAAGTTTTCACCTTTTTTTTTTTTTTTTAAAGAAATTTGTACATAATCTTGCCCAGGTTGATATGACCCAGGTTTTTGAGTCACTCTCGTCTCTCTCATTTTCTCTGTCTCTTTCCTTTCTGTCTCTCTCTGTCTCTTTCTCTCTGTGTCTCTCTCACATGGTGTGTGTGGTGTGTTGTCTAAGAAGTTCTGCAGACATTTCTAGGCAGAAGCAGCTGAGTCACAGGACATTACCTAGGGATTAATGCTCAGAGGAGTTGATGGCCTGAAACCACGGCTGTCGGAGCCGTTATAAATTGAAGGCAGAGACGGAGTGAGGGAGGAGGCCACAAGCTGCAGGCTCAAATTTTATGGGTGTACTAACTTCATTTGCAAGACTCAGAGTATTTCTAAGCAATTAGTGCCCTCCATATCAACCCATAATATTTCTTTCTCATTTTAAACACTACTTTTAAGTTGTTAATTGCATAATTACTTAAGAGCGGTTTACTGTGCCTGAGGATAGGCAGGCTGTGCTAGTGGTGTGAGGTACAGATGGGATCATGCTTGGTGGCTGTCATCAACAGTGTCTGACTTTATAGTACACTAAGAAGGAATTGTAAAGACAGCTACCGCAACGCAGGAGGAAATCTATAAAGACAATGCTTACGGAGTGATGTTAACTCTTCCAGAATCGGTTATAAGCGCTAAGATCAAAACAAAACCAACACCAACAACAACACCAAGAACAACGACAACAAAAGTCATTTCTTCCTATTTTAATTCCAAAGTAGTATTTCTATGTGATACATATATAATATTAGCAGGACATTAGTCCTAGAGGTTACCATTAACATTTTAAATTTAATTTTAGTTTACGTGTATGGGTGTTTGGCTTGTATGTGCAGCTACATAACATGTGCACATGTGGTATTTGTGGAGGCAAAAAGAGGGCATCAGATCCCCTGAATTGGACTTAGAGATGGCCTAGGGCCACCATGTTTGGGCTGAGAATCAAATCCTAGTCAAGAAAAGAAACCAGTGCCGTTACCTGTGTGTGGTGCCATCTCTGCAGACGTAATGTTAAATTTTTATAAACTGTGCTTAGCTGAGGATTTGTGTCTAATATTTTAGTTGTTGATGATATGAATGTAGTGGAATGTCAATACACTTTATTTTTGAAGATGAAATCATGAAAATAAGTTCAGTGCTAGAAGCAAAGGTCTGTAGTGTATTTAGTTCATTTCCTTTCTTTCTAAGAAATGTTTGATCAAAACCTGTGTTTGTGCTAAGAAAGACAACATCTGCAAAGTAAACACAAGGAAATTCATTGCTTAGTGCTTCCAACTGAAAAAAGTATGACGTGTTAGATGTCTATCTAAGTTAACCAATAATTTAGTTTAATTGCATTTTTAGCTTCACAAACAGGGAAGTTATTCTTAGTGTTCATTTTTAAATCAATGTCAACTTAAAAATCTTTACATTTATTGTGACTTTTGTTTTTTGGATAAAATCCTGAGAACAAACTTTGAAATCTAGGAATTGGAGTTTACCTAAAATCAAATTATGCAGTGAGTAAAATAACTTCAGGAACCATTTCTCATTTTATAGTACAAAGAGTGAATACTGGCCAATACTTACCAAATAATCAAAATACAATAAAAGAGCTTTGGAGATTTAGAGGTTTTATATCGGTCAATCAATATGATGGTAATAGTCTATTTCATAAGTTATAGTTAAAAAGAATTGACATGTTAGTAAAAGTAGTAAGTTAATAAGAAATAAAGTCCAGAAGTCTGACTATCAGTACAAGGAATTTTAAATCCACTTACATCACTATTGAATTAATTTAGAAATAAATCTTATCTGCATATGGTTTTGTAATATTTATTGTCAAAGAAAACTAGTGGAGAGGAAGCTCAAATTCTTAGTGTCTTCTAAAGTCTGTGTATTAGTCAGGGTTCTCTAAAGTTACAGAAGGTATGGAATGTCTTTCTATATTAAGGGAATTTATTATGATGACTTTCAGTCTGTAGTCCAACTCCCCAGCAATGGTCAGCTGTGAATTGGAAGTCCAAGAATCTAGTAGTTGCTCAGTCCCATGAGGCTAGTTGTTTCAGCTGACCTTCTACAGAAGTAGATTCCAACAGATGTGCTGGCAAAGTAAATGCAAGTGGTGAAGAAGAGAGAATCTTCCTTCTTCCAATGTCCTTATGTAGTTCTCCAGCAGAAAGTGTGGCCTACATTAAAGGTGTGTAGAAGCATGCCTGGATCTAAGACTTGTTTTGTCCCAGATTGACCTTGAACTCAGAGATCTCCTTGCTGTAGTCTCCTGGGATTAAAGGTGTGTACTACCTTACCTGAGCCTAAAATTTTCATAGCCACTATACCTCAAGATCTTCATGTCAAGATCCAGGTCAGAAACTTGTGTCTTCAGTCCTCACGATCACAGGTGAGCCCTCCAATTCTGGATTGTAGTTCTTTCCAGATATAGTCAAGTTGATAACCAGGAATAGCCATTGCAGTCTGTTTTAGCACTTGATTTCTATCAGTTTGAAACCTTTGTCTATCCCAACGTTTAGTTATGATGATCATTCAACCTTTTAATCAGTTTTATTCATCATCTTCTTTTGAATTTTTAAGACTATAATACAATCAGATTTATCCCTACTTTTTCTCCCTCCAAACCATTCAATATGACCGTTCCCCACTATCTTTTAAAATTAGGGCATTTTTTTCACTAATTCTTATTGCATGGATATATACTTATGTAGACACATATTCTTAAGTATAAGCTGTTCACTCTATTACTTGTACATATACATTCAGGCCTGACCTTTTGGCATAGGACAACCAATTGGTGTGCTCTTCCTCAGAGGGGATGACTTCTCTCAGCTTTCCTTATAGGAAAAATCTCAATTTTCATGCAGAATGGTACATTCTTAAACACACAGATATTTGCACATGATATATGCATGTCCTCATAATCTAGTGTTCTGAACCTATGACCTTGGTATTGACATAGAACAATGATTTACTAAGCTCATAAAATTCAGTCAGTGTCAAGAATTAGGTCACAAAATTCTTCATGTCTGACATCTGAAGCTTTATTTGGTGGATATTGGTGCTTGGAAAGGACTTAAAAAGTCTGCTGGCTAGAACCTTCTAGAAGCTTTTTCATTTCTATGTTTGGCTCATTGACCAGGATAGACCAGCCTCTTACTGTACTTTACAGTGAAATGCATGCGTGTACCATTGCCTATTAGCAACATCTTTTGCTAATGGTTGGTTTTCAAGTGTGGGCAGCACACAGCCATCACGTGAGAACATGACTTGGTCTCTAGAGATGCTCACTACTTCTATTCCTGGCATCAACTCCATGCCACTTTGCTGTGATGAGTCACTGGGCTTCATCTAGATTCTCTATTTGTTGAATTGCACTCCATTTCATGGTGAAGGAGAGACAACTTTGTGCTTTTGAAGAAAATATATTATGGGAAGGAATGTTGTTGTCATCTTTGGGGATTTTCCTCTGCATGATCACCTGTTTCCTTTTGTGCTACTTACTACTGTCTTTATGATTGTTTTGTTGGCAAAGTATCATTTATGTCACAAGTGAAATATATATATATATATATATATATATATATACATATACATATATATGTATATATATTACATGTGTGTACATATATATGTGCATATATGTATGCATATATAGGATACATCTCATACAATAAACATTATGTATATATATACATATGTGTATATTACATATATGTATATATATAATAGACATACAAAACGATTAATTTTTTAATAAAAGCAATTATCCTAATGTTCCATCCTTACTCCTGAAAACTTAATCTGAAGAAAATCTTGTTTGAGACTTCATAATGTTTTTAAAGTAAAATAAAAATATATTAAAACCCATACTTTCTCTTGGAAAAAACAAGGAGAACAATCCTGAACTCAGGTGTCAGATTTCGGATGGGTGAACTGAGGTTCATGGCTTCCCTCTGGTTGATGAGCTGGCCAATTGGCTCATTATAGAATTTCACTGTCTCTTTGATTGAGTTAATTTACTAAAATATGTGTGATTGGAGACTTGCAGACATTTACATTTGCAGCACTGATCTAGTATGTCATGTTCAAATTCTTGCACTGGATTCTCAAGGCTCAGTAATAGTTGGCCACAGTTACTCATCAGCCCTAATTCCTCTTACAGTATATTGGCATAGTTCTCAGGGACAACCAATCTTAGTCTCAAACGTGGTCTTCTTTCATTCATTCTGCATTACAACTCCCTGTCCACACCATTGTGTTTTTGCTGTATGTAATCTCTTTCATCCTTTATCTTGAAGAACATCCATTTTTCAAGCCCTTATGACCCTATGTTTACAACAAGAACCATGAATCTTAATACATCTTAATAAATAGTCTCTGTTCATAATATCAATCCTAATTTATTCATTGAAAACCTTGTGTTCATATGCAATCATATTGTAGTCATAACTTACTTTTCTAGCTAGATTCCAGATCTGAGAGAGGCTACCCCACTGTTTTCCACAATCAATAAAATGTCCCTAAAAGGATCTATTCAAAATTTATATTAAAAATATGAAAATACAGAAGACCAACAAAAGATTAACTGAAAAAAGTAAATTTTTCTAGGAATTGAAAAAAATATTAATTATAAAACTTTAACATGTAGTATCCTGAACATGTAGAATCCTAGAAGATTCTGCTTCAATATCATGATCCCAAAATTAGATCCTTATAAAGTTCAGATTCTTGTTAGAATTCTGTATTGTGGTTGCTTTCATTTAAATCCTGCTGTTGGTACAAATAAGCCTGGTACTTGGCTGTAAGTTTTCTGCATCTTTTTGACCATAGCTAAGAAGGAGAGCTAGAGACAATCTGTGCTTCCTACCATGTGCCAGGATGATGGGCCTTGAATGTGAGAAAGAAGAATGCAAAATGTAAAAAGTCACTAGTCTGGTGGCTGGTTTCAGTACTCTCACTCATAAAATAAAAGGCTAAGATCAAGTGATCCATGAAGTCTTTTCCTCTTTTAACACATGGTGTGTTTCAGACTTAAATAAATGAAGCCTCTTTTCAGAGTTGCTGAAAGGGAGTTTCCCTTACTTTTGAAAAGGTTTCATTTAGCTGCAAGCAAATGGGTGCCAAAAGCCAGAGCTAACTAAAGCTTGTACAGAAGAATTTTGACATAAATAATTCATGTTGAGAAGACCTGAGCTAATGAAGCTCAAATTGTCAATGGTAGAAAACTCAGCTTACCAGAAACAGACGAAGTGGCTACTGCCTGGATTACTGTGTCTTGGAGCTAGAAGCAGCTTTTGGTGAAAAAGAGGAGTTGAGTCCCAGGGAAGTTCCACAGCTGACCTAAGGACCTAGTTGACCAGTGACAAACAATTTTGAGGTTTGATTTGTTAAACTGATATTATTTTGATCTGTTTCTTATAAAAGCACGTCAGGTTTATTTAACAACAACAAAAAGAAGAACATGACCAAGCCAATATAATGCTTCAATTGATTAAAGTAAAACTGCATTATTAAATTACACTTAAGCTTCCTCAATCTGATTTCTTTTTCTTTTTGCTCTTGATTGTGCTGGGTTAGAGTCCAGAGCCTCCCACATGCTAAACCAGTGTTCTCTCACTGAACTACAGTCACTCCCAAACTGTGTTTTTTGAAACTTGTTATGTAACCTTTATCTCTTTTCATAGCTCTAATAAATGAAGATGCTTTGCTTTTGAGGAGAAACAAATATATTGTTAAAGAAAAAGAATCACAAGGGACTCCATATCAGGTGAGCAACGTGAAGAGTTGGCATTTACATGATGTTGTGCAAACTGTTCTATTATTGAGCTTGCTCCATGATACAACCAGTACAGTGTCTAGTTCTTAGATAGCCAGGGAGCTGTTTTGTATTTTGATGTTTCCTGTTTGTTTGTTTATTTATTTATTCATTTATTTATAATTGCTGAGCTCATGTTCTTGAGAATTGGGATACAAATGAAAAAGAAAAATCAAATGTTGCCTTGAGATAATAAACCATTATGATTATGCAAAGCACCATGCCCAGCAACCTTTTGCCAAGTAACTCCGGGACTGTTAAATTACTACTTGGGGAGTATTTCTGATGAGACCTGTGTTAACCACTTCAAGATCTTTGGCATCCTTCCGTGTGGAATACATGCCTCCTTTTGTTCACATCTGATATAAACACGTCTGCTGTGACTCCTGATTTAGCCCTTTGAAAATGGATTTGATTAACACAAGAAGTCAAGCAATTAAGACTGTCTGAATGTTGAGTCTCCCTAGTAATAGTCAGTACTAGTTCATAGCCAAGCAGTTGCTACTCATCCTATAATAAGAAAAAGTATACAAGCCTGTGAGTCAGCGGTACCACCTCAGGCATCAGGCTGGATTTTTTTTTTCACATTTCAGATAGCCTTGGGCTCTTCTTAATTGTTGTGATCATTTTATTAAAAAACTTAGAACTGGCCTTCATTGTGCACTTAGTGACCAATACACAGCGGCCATTCAGAACATGAGTTGTGAAGGGGCTGATTTGGTGAGGAAAGAAAGCTCACTCATCGAAAGCCAATCTTATTTTCTAGGCAATGTGAAGTCCTCCAATGAACTAGACAGTGCATCACAGCTTTCAGTCAGCTATAGCTTTAGACGGTTGTTCTGATGCTCCTGGTGTGTGTGTGTGTGTGGAGGGGGCAAGGGGCTGAGTAGACTATACTCTGAGCCTTGCCAACATATCCCTGGAGCACCCATCTTCTGGTGAGTTCTCCTTGGAGTGCCTTGCTGAGAGTACTAAGATCTTAGTTTGGCTCTTAAACCCTAGTATGGCATCGGACAATTTATGGATGCTTTCTGCCTTGGTTTTCATCACTGTAAAATGGTCCATAAAGGTCCCTACATCCCATGGCTGTCACAAAGATGAAGTGAAAGACTCCACTCAGAGAGTACTTAGCTTCATGGCCGGCATTTCATTGATGCTTGAAAAAATATAGTTGTCATTTCTTCTCTTTTTTCTCCTCTCTGCTGCTCCCGTCTTTTTTCTGTTTGTGCTCCACAATGGTACTTTCAGAGGCACAGCTGGTAGATAGGCAGCCCTATCTTCCTAATTTCAGATAAGACTCAGGTTTAGTATTTAGTGAAATGTCGTCCAGCAGTGAGGAAGAAATAATGCTTGCTGTACAGGATGTGCTCCCCATCCTTACAGGATGTGCTCCCTCCCAGAGATATGCTGTGTGCCAAGAGAAATCTTTCTTTTGGATTTCAGCATCAACATCACTTAGTATCTAACCATCTGTGAGAAAGAACAAACTAATAAAGTTTTAGAAGAACCGCTGAGATATAAAGCTTTATTTTTTTTTACCAGTGATTCCAAGGCCTTAATTAGCTAAGATGAGGAACTTCTAGAATGGTGACCTTCCAATTGTGCCATGTAGTTTATTGCTAAAGGTTACTTGAAGGATTCACATCCAGTAACGGAAACACAGGCTCCGTCTCATTCTGAAACCCTCACTTGGAAATTTATCTATCTTTAATAATTCTGTTCTTATTTATGATAAGCATTCAGTTGACCTTAAGTATGAAATATTTATCTGTGTGATAGAATGCTTGGGCTTAATGAAGAATGTTATACAAACTATTGATTTATTAGCTCCTTGTGACTGAATACAAAGATCGGGGAGGAGGATCTATTTTCAGGGGTAAGCAAATATGGTGTGAATGAGGATACTCCTGTCCCTGGGGAAAGGTGGGAACTGGTACTGACTGTGGGTTCCATTACTGTTCTGCGTATGGAGACTGGCCAGACCCTTCTATGCCAGGCGCCCATGGAGACATTGTAAAGACAACAGAACATTAAGACAAACTCTGGATAGTTCCATTGTTATGACCTCAGTCTAGGAAAGGAGTTCTATGTGAAGTTCATGTTAAGTTGATTAACACCTTAAACCATGAAACTCATCAGGATCGGGACAGTTGGTGGCACTTGTCCATAGACATGGTGCCCTTATGTTTTCATTAATCAAATCTGAACTTGGCTCAGGTCTGATCTTAGAAGATGAGAGTCTCCTGGAAAAAGTGAAGTTGATTATTTACATCATCATGGAAATTATATACATCTAGCCCTTGAGAGATAGAGGCAGGAGAGTCTGGAATTCAAAGAGTTATCCCATATACATGGGATCTAGTATAAAAATAAAAGAAAATCAGGAAGGAAGGAAGGAAGGAAGGAAGGAAGGAAGGAAGGAAGGAAGGAAGGAAAAAATCCTCACAAGCTTCCTAAAAGCAGATTAACATATTAGCAGTGCATATATATTCATCTGAAAATTTTATTAGTAGCACCATGAAGCGTAGTTAAAATTTCAGTAGTTATATGACCATACCTACAAAAAGACAGATTGCAGACAGCAGACACAGACACAGACACAGACACAGACACAGACACACACACACACACACACACACACACACAGAGAGAGAGAGAGAGAGAGAGAGAGAGAGAGAGAGAGAGAGAGAGAGAGATATTCAGACAGGATCTTAATACATAGCCCTGGCTAATCTGGAAGTTTCTATGTAGCCCAGGATGGTCTTACAGGCAATGGAATCATCCTGTCACAGCTTCTGGAATGCTAAGATTACAGGTATGGTTCACCATAAGACATTTCAACATAAACCAATTTCTCAGACAGAGAATTCTCAAGATATTTACTTCATGTTCCCTAAATGAAAGGAAGGTTTCAGGACAGATGAAGTTAAGAAGGACTGGGTAGCAAGCACAGAAGATGCTCTGGAATGCTTTTCCAGAGCCAACTGCCCAATGAGGATGTGTTCATTCTTGGGTTGGGCTATGTCTGCTGGAGAGCCAGATCTGCAGAAGTGCTGCTGCTGGGGAGAGTTTGAACCAAAGGAGTTGCTCAGCTCTGTAGTCATTACACTGACCGTAAAGAATGTGTTGGAGGGACTTGGCTTTCAACATTTATTTTGTATCTCAGCTCTTGTTTGTTCTCTGGCAGCAGTCAGTTGATGGCTCAAATCTTTTGTAGCATATTGAAAAGGGCATAAAATATGCAGTAATACAGACTTTGGGCTAATATATTTTCAAAAATGTTGCATGCCTCATTTCTCACGTAAATTTTTAGGTTACATTCAGCCTTCAGAGCGTCATTCATATTCATGATAGAAAAGAGGGATACCATTTAGTCCCTTCATTGCTGGTGATATAAAACACTGTCAGGCACCCCCTACTCAGGCTGCACCAAATATTTTTCCCCTGAGCTTCTTTGCAGGGATAAAACTATCTCTACATTAATCAGTTAATTACAAGTACATGCGTATACATGTGTAAGGATACATGCATGTACACATTCTAGTGTATTGTAACTACCGAAATATTAATGATTATAATGTGTGTTTGCTCAAACATGAAGTCTCAGTACTCTCAAAATTATGAGGTGCACAAATTCCACAAATCCAAAGACAGCATGTACTACATGGTGAAATAAATGTCTCAAAAATATGAAGGATTAGATCATATCATAAACATATTGAGCTATTTTCCTTGAAGATAGAGACTGAAGATGCAGGTTAAATAATTTGAATTGTTAACCTCTTCTGTAGGACCATGAAAGGCAGCCTGGTTTCTGGTCGAGCACAGGCTAGAAACCATCAGAGACCCCAGGTGATCCTGAGGGGCCCCAGGTGGGACCAGGTGATCCTAAGGGACGGCATGCATTTGGTCATGTCCCCAGACTCTAGGCTCCTGAAAGAGGCTGCAGCCCTCCATAGATTTGTGTCCTTTAGTCACTTAGGAGAATGCCTCCTAACCCCTCCACAGGTTGAGGGCATTACTACAGGTCATGTAGCCTCAAGACAGATCTCCATATTTATGAGGTACCTAAAGGCCAGAGGGATGTAGCCAATTAAACATTCCTTCCCAGAACCTCCTCCCTGCAAAAGGTATTTAACCTCAGGTCCATCCTGAGATACTGGGGTATAGTTTCTGATCTACTTTCCGCCATGACAATACACATCTTAAAACCATGGAATGTTTCTTTTCATCTGGATCTGCCATGAGGAACAATGGAGCAGGCCTTCACCTACAGAGTTGCCATCTAATCTCCTGCAGAAGACTTCTCTGCGTTCCCAGCCACAGTGACCACCAACCCAAGCAAGGGAAGCCAGCTGTGACCAAGCCAAGAATTCTCATTCCCATGGGACCCAGACTGAGTGAAGCGTCCTCTCTCTCTCCACTCGGCTCGTTTGCAGCTCCCAGCAGCACCTGGAGGCCCAAGAGCCTGAGAACCAGCCAGTCCCCAGCCACCTTTTAGCCCGGGGACCCCCAAGCCAATCCTGAAAGTCTCCGGGGACCTCAGATTGCACTCCTTATCCCCCGAAGCAGGTTCCTGCAGCTTCTCATAGCCTGATACCCGCCTAGCACCACCCTAGGGAGAGTGCAGTCAAACTTCCTGCCCTACTGCCTTCCAGAGAGGTCCTAGCCCTGTGGAGGGGCAGACAGACACGAGACACACTCAATAACCCAACACTCTTCTATGATTAGAGGTGACCATGGGCACTAGTTCTAACCAATTGCATTCACACAAATTTCTTGGGAGGTCTTTCAAGGGGGTAAAATAACTAAAATCTCTTTAGGGTTAAACTTCTTTGTCCCTTTCCTGTCTGGAGTTTGACATGATATCTGTTGAACAAGCAGCCACCTTCGAATTTTGAGGCTAATATTGCAGGAGAGGCATGGTGGGAATAGGCAAGACTGAGCTTGGTTGTACTGCTGGCTGTTGGCATTCTGAAGGTGTCAAAAGCTGTGTCTGCTCTAATGTTCCTGGAACTCTAGCTCCATGCTTGCTTTCTGTTCCACAAAGCTGAATACCTTCTCAACTTCTGACTCATATATCTTATCTTTCAAACAGACACTTAAAAACAAAACAAACAAACAAACAAAAAAAACAAAGCTTCCTTCCTTCCTTTCTTTCTCTCTCTCTCTCTCTCTCTCTCTCTCTCTCTCTCTCTCTCTCTCTTTCTTTCTTTCTTTCAAATTTCACATTTTATCCCCCTCCTGGTCCACCCCTGACTGTGCCACATCCCAAGCCTCCTCCCTGCCCCCTTGTCTCCACGAGGATATTCCCACCTCCACCTCACCAGCCCTCTAAACTCCCTGGGGCCTCCAGTCTCTTGAGGGTTAGGTGCATCTTCTCTGACTAAACCCAGACCTGGCAGGCGTCTGCTGTATATGTGTTGCGGGCCTCATATCAGCTGGTGAATGCTACTTGGTTGGTGATCCAGTGTTTGAGAGATCTCGGGAGTCCAGGTTAATTGAGTCTGCCGGTCCTCCTACAGGGTCGCCCTCATCCTCAGCTTCTTCCAGCTTTTCCCTAATTCAACCACAGGAGTCAGCAGCTTCTGTCCATTGGTTGGGTGCACAAATCTGCATCTGACTCTTTTAGCTGCTTGTTGGGTCTTTCAGAGGGCAGTCATGATAAGTCCCTTTTTGTGAGCACTCCATAGCCTTAGTAATAGTGTCAGGCCTTAGGACCTCCCCTTGAGCTGGATCTCACTTAGGGCCTGTCACTGGACCTTCTTTTCCTCAGGCTCCTCTCCATTTCCATCCCTGCAGTTCTTGAAGACATGAACAATTATGGGTCAGAGTTTTGACTGTGGGATGACAACCCCATCCCTCACTTGATGCCCTGTCTTTCTACTGGAGGTAGGCTCTACAAGCTTCCTCTTCCCAATGTAGGGCATTTCATCTAAGGTCCCTTTTCTTTGAGTCTTGAGAGTCTCTCAACTCCTAGGTATCTGGTATAGTCTAGAGGGTCCTCCCAACCTCCTACCCCCCTAGGTGGCATGTTTGCATTATTTCTGCTGGTCCTCAGGGATTTCAATCCTTTTCATCCACCCAATACCAGATCATGTTGCCCTCTCTGCACCCCCATCCCTTTTCCTCCTAAGTCCCTCCCTCCCCTCTTGTGGTTGCTTTCTTCTCCCTCCCAAGTGCAACTGAGTCATCCTCACTTAGGCCCTTCAGCTTGATGACCTTTTTGAGTTCTGTAGGCTGTATCTTGAGTATTCTGCACTTTCAGGGGGAGTGTTAATATCCACTTATTAGTGAATACACACCGTGCATGTCCTTTTGGGTCTGAGTTACCTCACTCAGGATGATATTTTCTAGTTCCATTCATTTGCCTGCAAAACTCAGGATGTCCTTATTCTTAATAGCTGAGTAGTATTCCATTGTGTAAATGAACCACATTTTCTGTATCCATTCTTTTATAGTGGAATATCTGGGTTGTTTCCAGCTTCTAGCTACCACAAACAAAGCCACTATGAACAAAGTGGAACACGTGCCCCTATGACATTGTAGGACATCTTTTGAGTATATTCCCAAGAATGGTATTGCTGGGTCTTCAGGTAGATCTATTTCCAATTTTCTGAGAAACCTCCAAATTGATTTCCACCTTTTCTACAATTCTGAAGTTTGACTGTTCCACCTGTGCAGTCAGAGAGGTTTGTCTATGGAGAGTGGAAGGCTGAGACTTCTGACTGATTGTATAAGCCAGACTTGCCTCCTGCTTCCTGAGCTATAGGCATCATCTAGAGTATATCATTTGTTTCTGGGGATTGAAATTAAATTAATAACACATAGAAGATGGACAAATGGAACTGTCTTCAGTCTTAAAATGATTTCTACTGAAGCATATTATTGCTAAGAAGAGTAGCACTTATCAAAGTGGGGCTGATTTTGGAGACAGCCCAACTGATGTCATTGCATTGGATTACTCTGGAAACTAACAATATGTTACAATGTGTTAACAAAATGTCAAGAGATGCCTGTGTGTGGATTTCATCAGACAAATTTAAAAGATGAAAAAGCTATATGTCAGAAAAGAAAAAAAAGAGCCCAAGGAACCTGTTCAAATAATACTTGTGAATACCCAAGGTGGGCATGATAACTTTGGGCTAGAAAAAGGATACTGTGTACTGCTTGTGTGTCTTAGATCACATACTTTTTATCTGCTCTCTACCTGCTGTGGTAGTTATCTGTTGAGCATGGCAAACTAACCTAAAATGTGGTGGATTGAAACATATTCCTTCCCATATCCTAAGGGCAGAAAAATTTGTAATGATGGAACAGGCTCTTGGAGTCATTCTTGTGATTACCAACAAGATGTAATCTGAAAACTCAACTGGGGCTGGGGTGTTTGTAATTATCTTCCTGTCCTGGTGTAGTAAAGGAAACCCAACTGTTTATTAGGAGCTGGTTGAAGGTGTCATTTCATTCCCCACTAGCCTCCCTTTAAGATTGTTCTAGTGTCCTCTGTCAGGTAGAGGAGAATAGTCAGAAGATATTTGCAGATACATTTGAAAACTGTCAGATCTATTTTGAAGTTATGGATAATAACGTGAGGAGGAAGTTTTTCCACCCAGGCCAACACTAGCAAATTGAAAGTATGGTAGACAAATTTTTTCACTACAAAGAGATTTGAATCTCTGTTAACAGCAGATTATTTACATGAGGAAGTTCATTTGGTAATTGTACTAGTTACTTCTCTCATTATTATGATTAAACACCAGATAAAAGCAACGGAAAGAGGGAAAGGTTTATTTTGGCTCATACTGGATGATATCTATACAGTCCATCATAGTGGAAAAGACTAAAGTATGGAGTGTAAACCAGTGGTCATATTGTACTGGGAAGCAGAGAGGCATGAACACTAGGCTTCATGTGTTCTCCTTTTTATTCAGTACAGAGTCTCTGCCCGGGGAAGAGTGCCAGCCACATCATAAGGATTTTTTTCCTAAGGAAATCCTTATAAAAGCAAGCATGTCTCTTACATGATTCCAAACCCTAACAAGTCTTGGCAGAGGTCACCTGAACAGTGCAAAAGAGGCACAGAATATTAATATGGCGTACATCTTTTCTTTCCATTCACCAAAAAGTTACAGTGAATTTCCTTTTCTCCATGTGCAAAGTTAAGCTACATCTACATAAAAAGTGAATGTTTCCCTTTAAGCTAAGTTTAAGCAGTCTTTTGTCATAAGTTTTATTCAAAAAAAATACTTAGTTCTCAGAAATGAATTGTATGAATGAGCTACAACATTTAGTCAAGTTACACCTCTATATACACGTAGGTATTTTCCTTTTCGGTCATTGTATTAACAGCTTGGGAGTGATAGCTTGAAATCCTCTCAATTTTTTTCATTCCTATTTAAAAGGAATTACAGAAATCAATAATGACTTGTAAATATCTTCTCATAACTTCCTCTGCGTCAGACTCTGGTGCATCTTCACAGTGTAACATGACGATGGTAACATGAGCCTGGTAACTGATGGTGCCACAGGCTCGATCCTGTAGTAAAATAACACTCAGTGTCTTAGGACTTTCTTGGCTTACTTCAGCTATTCTGGTAGTTGTCTGTGTCCTGTCTCCTCTGATAATAATGTATGAGCTAGAAGTGGAAAAATTTCCCTAGGTTTATACTTCATAGTAACCAACGTGCCCTATGAACCATAATTGTTGGACTGAATTTATTGTTCAAATTGAACCCCTAAATTGTATTACATTTAGGTTGTCAATAATAGAATTTTTTCTAGTTATCATAAATATTAAACAAAATTGTATGTTTACTGCTCCATGAAGTTCGTCAAGCAACATTTCATATTCTCCTCTCTAAATCCTTTAGATTTCAATTCTGGGTCCCCTTCCAGAATAAAAAGAAGATACGTTTTTTAAGCCACAAATATTTATTATATAAACTTGTGGAGGCTGAGAAGTCCAAGACCATGGATCTAACAGATTCAGTATCTCCTGAGGCTTACTCTCTTCCCTTTTCCCCTTTGAATTAAAGATTTATTGAAAATCATTTAGCATCAAAATAAAAGTTTAGCTTAAACCATAAATACAATCCACAAAGTGCCTGGGAACATTACTATCTGGATTCATACATACTGTATCTTCACAGTATCTTCCTTCTTTCCCTCCCTCCCTCCCTCCCTCCCTTCCTTCCTTCCTTCCTCCCCCTACTCCCCCTCTTCTTCCCCTTCCTCTCTCCCTCCCTCCCTCTCCTTCCCTTCCTTCCTTCCTCCCATCCTCCCTCCCTCCCTTCCTTCCTCCCTCCCTCTTCCTTCCTTCCATTTTTCTTCTTTCTTTCTTTCTTTCTTTCTTTCTTTCTTTCTTTCTTTCTTTCTTTCTTTCTCCCTTAGAGTGCCTCATGCATGCATGTATGTATGTACGTATGTATGTATGTATTTTTACATCCCAATCCATGTCCGACTCCTGGTTCCCTCTCTCATATAGTCCCTCCTCAATTGACCATTCTCCTTTTCTCTGAGAGAGTAGGGACACCCTGAGTATCCTTACACCCTGGCACATCAAGTCTCTTCAGTATTAGGCATATCCTCTCTCACTGAGGACAGAAAATGCAGCCCTGTTGGGAAGAAATTCCACACACAGACAATAGCGTTAGGGATAGCCACTTTTCTTTTCTTGTGGAGCCATTGCTGGACAGGAGTCCATAGAATGGACATGTTTCAGAACGTCTGGCAAGTATCCAGGACAATCATACACACACACACACACACACACACACACACACACACACACATATATATATATATATATATATATATATATATATATATAAAATCTATATAGTATAAACTTGAATAAACTGTATATTCTATTTATAGTTTTGTGTTCCAGACAGGCTTGAGGGAACACTACAAGCTAAATTATACAACTTTCTAAATAACTGCTTCTCTTTTATGGAACTTTAATATAGACTTTCAGATTTTCTGCTAATAAATACCTTCAGTAGATCAAGTAGTTTTTTGTTTGTTTGTTTGTTTGTTTTATGTAGGAATGAGTGTAACAGTTTGAAAATGTCTTTATGCTTAATCTTCTTAGCAGATGAATAACATGTTCACATTTAAGGTGCTATAAGTTTTCTTCACAGCTTGTTTTTGAGGTGTTGATGTTGGTTGTTGTTATTTGTTCCAGGGTTTGAGAGCTCTGCTGAATAGAAAGACATGATGAATAAATATAATTTAAATACCACCTCTCTTCCCCGTAGCTCTGCCTCCGCTCCTCTTGTGGCTTTTGAGTTTTTCATAAGTAGTTAAATATCAAAAATCGAAGGAAGAGAAAAGAATAAGTGTATCCCAGTGACCTAGGGAAAATAATTAAACAAAGGACCATGCAAGCAAAGTTCTGCATGTGGGGTGGAGGTGGGACACCTTACAGCAGAAGCAGGCAAAGTGGATGAGCCTGCTCCTTGACTGTACTCTTTGCCCACCAGAGTCAAATTGCTTTCTCTTTGTTTTCTCAATTTTTTTAAAGTGAAGTATTGCACTCGGAACCATTTATTTAAAGTGTGGTGATCTATGGTTCACATTAGCTAATTCCCCATTTGTCCTTGGTGTCTTTCTTTCCTCTCCTTTATTCTGTTACTCCTTCCTTCTTTCCCTCCATCCTTCCATTCCTCCCTCCATCCCTCCCTCCATCCTTTCCTCCTTCCATCTTTCCTTCCCTCCCTCCCTTCCTTCCTTTCTTCCTTAATGTTTGCCTTGGGGATAGGGTCTGGCTTTGTAGTGCTGGCCTACTTGGCCTCAGTTTGCAGTCATCTTGCTTCCTCTCCCTGTGAGTGCTGAGAATAGAAGCAAACCTCACATCACATCCCCTCCTCCCCCTGCTTCCCTAAGGCCAAGAGTCAAGAGTTCATGGAAAATAACAGAAGGCCTCACATCCCTGCACTTAAGGACTTAGTAGAATAATATTGAAGTTCCCTAAAGCATTGTTTTCTTTTTACTTTAAAGAGGAAAAGCCTGTAGTGTAAACAGTGGAGTGGCTCACTTAAGGTCCCATGGCCAGTAACACAATAGTGTCAAGGCACAACATCTCTTATTATCCCACTGGATTTACCTCATAGGTTTTTTTTTAATTTTGAATATTGTTCCTATTATTAGAAATCCATAGGTAACTAATTCAAATTAATTTAAATGCTAGCTTCTATATTTTCTGTTTTAAATATTTTTGTTCCAGTAGGAAGTACAACTAAAAGATAAATTTATGAACAGTTCTAGAAATTTCTTCACAATTTCACAACAGAGAGTATCATACAGGAAGTTAGAACGATGTTCCCCAGCAGAACCCCTATTTGCATCTGTTTCTTATGTAATCCCAGCAATTTTCTGCTAGCTTAGATGTCCCTTCAAGGCCCTCCCATGGAAGGGCCAACTTGCAAAGAGCAGCGCAGCTCCCCTTACAGAAGTGTACAAATGGCATGAAGTTGCAAATTTTGCATGCCTTGGAGGACAGAACTGTTCATCTGCTAATAAACCTCTTCTCCACTGTATTCCCAGAAGGTACCTTATTCTAAGATTAGATATGCCTCAAAAACGCATGGGAGGCAGGAAAGAGAAATTGTGTGTTAGGACTTCTTTGGGAAACTTCTGTTTACACTGCAGGGTAAGACATTCACATAAAGGATCTGTTAGAGATTCTAAATACTGTTTACCTCTAAATGTTTGTAAACCCTCTAGTTAGGTACTCCAGCCCCCACCTGACATAATCTTTCTCCTGTATTAAAACAAAACAAAGCAGAGAATGTTAGTTGTTGTTCTATGATACACATTAACCGGTCCTACCATGGGTAACTTGGGTTGTTTCAACATTCCTTGTACACCTGAAGACACTAATATGTGTAAGGCATCCCTGGAAAGGAAGTGCTCACCTTCTAGAAAGGGGATTCTATCCTATCGCATGCCCAGTCATTCACAGCACTGAGCTTCCCAAGCTGAGAAAATGTTTCTATCTCCTTGGGTCCTTCACAGATTGGGAGCTCAGTAAATAAATGAAAGTTGAGTGATAAATGTCTGAATATTCATATGAGAGCTTTGTTTTAACTAATCAATCTAGTCTATTTCGTGTTCCTGTAATGGCATTCTCTTGCTGTGCTTAGCCATATTTTGGGTGATGATCTAGACTTAGTTTAATTTCATTTTCTATCATTAAATGATAATTATATAATTATAATCATGTTTGAATGTCTAATATCAATGTGATCATTTTCTATCCAACCAGAATTACTTCTTTAATCAATATTATTTTGCATATATAAATAACTTTCAAAACGTCTTTGGAGTTGAATGTAATTCTGAGAAACAGAGAAACAAACCTCTGTAAAATGCCTGTTTTCATGATTTGCATGAAATGACTCGTTGTAATCTTTCATTTCATTACTGTCCACTGGGTTAGTAAATATTAACAGCTTATTCTAAACTTACAAATTACTTTTTAGAGTATGTTTTAGGTTAAGAATAAAGACCTAGTCTGGAGAAAATGGAGATTTTAATTTGAGGGTCAATAATTCAACTATTAAATTTTCCTTAATTTGGTTTTTATCGTGAAAACAACATCTGTGCTTGCAATCCCTTGGTAGGAATAACCCAGCAGTAAGCTGAGGTCTTCCAGTCTGTTTGACACAGACTGATTTGATTATTGAAATCTGCATTCAAAAGACACTGAGCATTATAGAATTTTTCCTGTTACAAAAATAATACATCCTCATTGTAGCAAACTCAAAATGTGGAGAAAAAACAAACTTCTTGAAATGGTGTTTAAGAAAAAAACTCACACTAACCTTTTTACTTTTCATATAAATTACATCATTATTTTCACTTAGTATTTACTGAGCATAAAAATACTTTCTAAATCTCTGTGAATAGCTAAAGTTTTAATAATTATGCAAAGAGTCATAAGAATAGGAAATGCAGAGAAACTGTCAAGGCCATAGAATCTGTCATAGAAGTTCACATACATACCTGAAGTTTTAATTCATAGTTTCCATCACAGGTTCATTCAACAAAGGAGTGAAACATAGATTTAAGAAGATACAACCAGTATTTTCACCTGTTGTAGAAATTATATAAGGAAACTTTCAAGTTATTGAAATTCTCTATACTAGAGATTCTATAGAGATTTTCTTTAGTATACAGATTATCTATAGATTATCTATAGTATATAGATTATCTAGAGCATATAGATTCTCTATAGTATATAGATTATATCATATAATTTTTCTATATAGTATCTATAGTATATAGATTTGCTATAGTATATAGATTCTCTAAAGTATATAGATTCTTTATAGATTATGTATAGACTCTCTATGGTATATAGATTCTCTGTAGATTCTCTATGGTATATAGATTATACATTAGAATTCTTCTTGGCAACACTGTTTAAACATGATGATTTTGAGAGAAATATGTTTATAAATCAGAAATGAAGAGAAGACAAAGAACAGAGAAATCATTTTTAGCTTCAAAAATTTCACATTAATTTCCCGACTTGGTCCATTAAGCAGTGATGACAGTGTGGTTCAGACAGTTCAGCAGTAGTGTGTCAGCGAGTCTGGACAACCCTAAGTTCACCTCTGATACAGGCATTCATAAAATCAAAAGAGATTTGAATGCCCATCCAATGCATGTGAATAGTTATGATGTACATATCTCTCTATATAAAACTATGCCAATTTAAATATCTTCTCTCTGACTTACTCTCTGTACTGGAAAACTTTTTTTTAATTAACAAATAAAGAACTAATTTGGTTAGTCTCATTTTTTAAAATCAATACTTGATCTCTAGTTATTATGCTCATTTAGAAAAAACATCTTGTAAGAACAGACATTGAGCTAAAACTCAAAATACTTAGTTATCACCCTGGTTTTATTGTTAACAAAGATGCTTTCTTTGGTTAAGTCACTTAGAGGTTTCTCTTTGTTTAAAAATAAGATCGCTGACTATATGTCTAATAATTTATAGCAAACTTCATAAAATGTGATTGATTAATTCAGTTCAGTAATTCAATGATACCAATTTCTAATATTTATTCTAAGATCCTAAGTTACACAAAGTATAAGGAAATGAGATATACTTAATTTAGCATTCCCAATAATCTTTTTGCAATATATAAAAATGTATGAGCAAAATGAACTAAAAGATTTTAACACCCATACTTCTAAATATATATACGAAAAAAGACATATTACACACTAAATATGTACATATGAAAAACATTTAAAAAATCACATATAATTACCATTTGGATGGAGATTTGCAGCTTTCAAAGAGGATTCTACCTTGCAAAAAAGATAGCAGTGAAAAGAAATCCAATTAGAGCCTGGTAGATACTTTTCATGAGAGAAAGCTAAGCTAATCTGTAGCAGTGAAGATGGTGACAAGGGAATAGATTCAAGAGGAGGCTCAAGTTGGAGGTGAGATAGACTGTGCTCTGATTTATGGACTGTTCAGTTAGGTTGATGAGGATAGCATTCGGTGAGGTGAGGAAGACTGGATGAGCATTCTCTTGGAAAAAGGCTACCAACTAATCTTAACCATCTTTATAAATCATTTTAAAGAGCCTGTCGGCTATGGGAATCTGAAGCTCTGAATAGAATCTTGGAGAAAGATTCAACTTATGAAATTTTGTCATTTAGGTGATGGTAGCAAACTTGGGTCTGGGTGTGTGCATGTGAGTGCACATAAGAAGAGGATGATGAGGTTAGGGGAGACTCCAGAGATGGCCCCCAAGATATTTAAGCATTTCATCCCAAGAAAAAGGAAGTTGCCAACATGTACAGGAACATCTATAAAAAGAAGAGAACCAGTGGAGAGCAGAAAACAAAGTATATCAGAAGTCCTCTGATTGTGAAACATCAAGGAGCAGAGGAGTTTAAAATAGACACACACACACACACACATTTCTACAAACATTAATTGAAAAAAAAAGTGGTAAAAAACAATGCAATAACAATTGAGATCCCAGTATATTTCAGTGTTACTGGGAAGGTTCATAAAAAGAAGAGAGTCAAAATTCAAGATTAAAAAAAATATATAAATCAAATTGTGACTCTCCCCTTTGAGTCTGAATACTCTTCAATGTGCTTTACAAAGACCTCCCTGAAGGACCCTGTGAGTCTCTGGGGTCTTCTTTCCTTCTCTTCTCGGGAACACACATAAGAGTTCTCGCAGGATCCCAGCTTTTGAACAGTATAATTTTGTTCCTTCTGTTCTTTGTCCGGCTGGCCCATTTCAATTATTCAAATCATCATCAACAGGTCCTTCTTGATAGTCTGTTGCCTCCCAAATTATACTTATCTTCACATCCTGGCTACTTTTTTTTCATTCTAGTCTGTCCCATCATCAATTCTGACTATAAATAACCTAAAATCACCTGGGTAGGGTGTCTTTGAGGAATTATCTAGAATAGGTTGGTCTGTGAGCATTTTGGAAAGATTTCTTGATTGTTGTAGAAGGATCCAGCTCATATTCTTTAGGCAGAGTCATAATCAGTATGCGAAGATGAAGCAAGCTGTGCAGAAGCAAGCAAACAATGATGCAGGTTGCTTTTGGTGGATGTAATGTAACTAGCTGCTCCAATCTCCCACCACTGTGATTTTCTTGCTATCATAGTCTGCAACCAGGACTTGTTTATTTATTTATTTACTTTTTGTTTTTTGTTTTTGTTTTTTGGAGACAGGGTTTCTCTGTGAAGCCCTGGCTGTCCTGGAACTCACTCTGTAGACCAGGCTGACCTTGAACTCAGAAATCTACCTGCCTCTGCCTCCCAAGTGCTGGGATTAAAGGCGTGCGTCACCACTGCCCAGCGCAACCAGGACTTGTAAGCTAAACAAATTCTTCCCCTCCTGAGTTGTTTATTTTTTTTTAAAATCAGGGCACTTATTACAGTAAAAGAAATGAGACTAAGACAAGGCCTTTATTTTATCATTTTCAGAGAAGACTATACTAAATACCTAGTCTAAATTAATGAAACCCTTTCTCTGGCTTCACACATGCAGCCTCTTAACTCCTAACAGAGGACTTATGTCACATTTTCTTATTTATATATTTTTCTACAGGATTATGTAGAATACAAATTGTCTGAAAGCAGTGACCTTGTTTTCTTATTCAATGCCATACCTCCAAAATGTGAAAAGAGGTCCTAACTTGCATAGGAGTTGGATAAAGTTTTAGTGCTTGACTAAGTATCATTAAGTTGAGTTTATGGAGTGGTCTTCTTAAAGGGGCACATAGTTTTAAATTTTGATTACTATTGTTATATACCTAAAGGTAACAAATTAGAAGATAAAGATGAATAAGATTATTTTAAATATTTTTTAAATAAAATGTTTTTAATAGATATTTTAGTATTTAAAAAAAACTTTTATGGTAAGATAAATTATGCTACTTAATAACAATAGTCTAGAAAATATCTGGTCTCAATAAAAAATTTACTAAGAATAATCTATTTATTAGGAAAAATATATACAACACATATTTACTGTCTACTATCATCTTAAATATATAGAGCTAAAATGAAATGTGCTATACTGAAGAGTGGTAATTCAAAGATGAGTTAGTGAACAAAAAACATAAAGAATAACAACATTGTGCTTTAAAAAGGCTATCACAGAGTGTGAAGAAAATAATAAAAGGTCAGTTTGTTGTCAAACCTCTGGGCCATAAAATCTCTCTTCTCAGAATTTAGACACTTTCTAATGCTTCTCTTCAGTCTGGGGGAAAATCATTAACATGAAGATCACCTTCCCTGCTATTAACACTTTCCCCCCAAATTAAATAAAAGCCTTTCTTACAAAGTAGAGGAGAGGAAGCTACTGAGCCAAAAGTAGGAGCCAATGTTTGGTGCCACAGTTAAGCTTTGGCTGCAGGAGCAGGTTGCCATATTAAAAGAACCACAGAAAAGAAAAAGGCTGTGAAGTATCGGCTTTCTGTTGCTGGAAGGGGCTGACGAGGAGAAAATAGCTCTTCCTGAATTGTTAGAGGTCTATAAAGCAAAGTAACTAAGAAAGCACTGGGAAGGAATACTGAGAAAATAATACCCAAAATAAATAGCAATGGAAATTGTGTTGAACCAAACATGACCTTTGGAAAGAGAGGGAGGATTCTGCATATCTAAGAATATCACATGACGGTGCTCTGAAAGAGTCAAGCTATTTCAATATTTTCCCATTTATTTAATGCAGGCAGTATGGCGTGCACTGACAAAATGTCACATTTCTTCCTTAGGTGCTATTATACACAGACGGAGCATGAGGTTTCTATCGCTTGTTCAAAGTCATTCTTAAAGAGCAAAATAAAATCTGATTATAAATATTGGAAATGTTTGTATGCCTGACAGCTTTTACTGTCGAATACTTCTGTGATCACACAATGTCTTGTGAAGGAACAGAAAGCGTCTTCTGAGGTGCCATGGGCACATAGTGAGGGGGAAGCCAACACGTTAGAGTTTACAAACTGAAATATCTATTGAACTGCCATGGGTCAGCTGGAAACAGGGAAAACATTTTTCAGTCCAGAAATTAATTTCTATAAATAAATAATCTACCTGTCATCCATGTATCTATCTATCTATCTATCTATCTATCTATCTATCTATCTATCTATCTTCTTGCATATACTAATATAACAAAATAACTTACAAATACAAATTAACATGAAGCTCACCACATGAAGCATTACATTGCCCTTTCCTCAAAAACCCAGCATAAATAAAATTTCCTGACACTATGCTAGTGGTGATTACTAATTTGTTTTTTCAAAGAAACCCCAGAAGTCCTTGGTACAAAACAGCTAAGATGGATCATCAGGTAAATAATTTGCCAGCAAGCCTGACAACTTGAGTTTAATGTCATGGTGGAAGAAGAGAAGTCACTTCTACAGAATGTCCTCTGACCAGTACTGTCACCCTGTGGCTTGTAAAGGATGCTGTCTCCTACATACATAAAATAAATAAATATAACAATTTTTTAAGAAGTTGCTCATACCATGTTAATTCTTTTTATCCATACTTGGCACGATAAGTGATTCTGATACATTAGAACAGAATGTGGTGTGTTGTAATTATATTTTGTCTCACTCAAAGCAAAGACCACTTAATGAAATGAATATCTGAAAACATTTCATACTTGAATTGCAGTTCGTTCAGAAATTTGTTCCTTCATTCATTTACTTACGAATCCAATCTATCCATTCATTCATAAAATTAAATAAATAAAATATCCAATTTTAAAAAACCTATAAAATACTAAGAAAACTGAATTCCTAAGATTATGCCAATATCTCAAAATAAAGATTAATTTATCATAAAAATATTTATTCATGTTTGAAATTGAGACTCAGTATTTCATCCTGGCTGCCCTTGAACTCTGTCTCAAACTGACAAGAGATGCACCTACCTCAGCCACCTTTGTGTTAGTGTTAAAGGCATAACCTAACAAAGCTCTACAGTAATCTCCAAAAGAAAAACAGAGACACTTTGCATTTATCTCTTCTTTCATCTCCACAGTGTACTCTTCTTCTCTCCTTGTGTTCTGTCTGTTTCTTCTAACCCTTGCTAGTAGCAATGTCAAGCCTGATGACCGAACAGTCTTTTGCTGTAAAAGACTTATTTCTTTATAGTATTCCATACTGGGCAAGACTGAGTCATTTTATAAATTGTTCTGTGTTCACTCCATTTTGTTGTATTTTGAGGTAAAAGGATATGTTGCTAAACCTGCTCATTTTAGTATAAATAACTAGATGTTGATTATTTTATAATTTTAAATTCCCCAACATGTGGTGGACTTTCAAAGTTATTGCTCAAACTGTCCCAGACTTCTGTTTTTAAGACCACATTATTAATTTCCTCACATTCATGATCTTGACATAATTTATATTTAATCTTTTATGAAGAATCATTTGACTATATCTTGGGCTCTGTTTGTGCTAGGCCATAAAATCAGGTGGTGACACATTGGGACCAGCGAGGACGTTAAATCAACTGCAGAAATGGCTGTGGATCAGAAAAGGCAGGGTACGGAGCCTGCAAGAGATGAAGCCGGTGTTAATAGACCCCCGTGAGTAATCAGCCCACCAAGCAGTCCAACGTCTCTGAGGAAGGACTGGCCATGCTTGTATTGGTGAAGTCTGTTCTCGTATGGTCTTAACGGAATTACTGACCTCTGAGTCTTTTCTTTGTTGTCATTTGAAAACAGATATCCTAGCTGCAATTTCTGAATTCCACCCCATCACTCCTTCCCTCATAAGGAAGACTAAGTATCAGATGAGAGAGATGTGGATGAAGCTTGGAACACTATGAATTGGCTATGTCTGTGCCAATTTCCAGGCCATAGAAAAACAGTATTTGTAGTTTTTCTATGTGAGTGAAGGAAGGTGCACTGCCTATGCCATGCAACTCTCATTTGTAGTTATTTATTTACACAACTCTAAGAACAAGGTTTTTTTGTTTGTTTGTTTGTTTGTACAACTTTTGACTTGTACCAAATGAGATTATACACATAGAACAACTTCTCTGGAGTGATTCACATTGTTGTACCTGTAATTAGTTATATGTGACAGTAGTTTTTCTTCATTTGCTGTTCTGTTTCCCTCAGTTTCAACTGGACATAATCAACTCAGGGTAGAAAGTATGAATGGAAGATTTCTGAAATAAACAATATATAGATGTTGAAGTCTGAAGATATCCTGGTATTTCTAGCCAGGGATTCAGACACCCAAATAACAAACCATAACTTTATCCAGTATGTATGCTTTATAAGTCATGTGTACCATCAGAGAGAGAGAGAGAGAGAGAGAACTTTTAATGTATTATATTATTTTAAATATGTATTACATTAATATTGTTATTATGTGTGCTATTTCATAAATTAAACTTTAAAAGTCTTAGTCTATATAGGATTCATACTACTCTCAGTTTCATGCACATGCCTTAGGAATGGTCCTCCAAGGATGCTGGTTATTTCATCAAACTGGCTGCCATGTGGTATAAAAATCAACCTTACTAGTGTACTTTATAATGCTAAAGTTATTATACCTTTTCCACTTTCTTCCAACTTTTTCTTGCTATTGGAAAATATATGAGATATATACTATGCAAAAAATATCTCTGGAGAACAATATCAAAATAGAAAAATCTGAATGCAAATATTATTTCCTATCCTCAGAGATTTCAACTCTTTAAGTGAGGCAAATGATTTAATTTTCTTCCGTATGATGATTTCTTATACATATGGCCTCAAAATTAAAATATTTATGAATAGAAACACTCCAAGTTATGCTTATATGATGCGAGGATGTTTTTCAATTTGTAGTTTTTCCTCAAGTGTCTTTCAACATTCTGTATGCATGTAAGTCTATTCATTCCAATATAATTAATGGTAATCAACAGATATCATTTTGAAAAGTTTAAGTAAAATTGACTTTCATAAAACAATTTCGTATATCAAAAGTACTTGCTTTTTAAAGATATCTGATTTTAAGTTTCTTTTTGAAACTGACTGACTTCCTGGCTTATCCTGTGCTGTTCATTCATTTCTATTACACAGAAGAAGGCATAGTATATATACTATACATGTCTTTCTATGTATGAAGAATTATTAGTCTTGATTATTTTAACTCAACTTTTCTTTATCTTTCAGAAGGTGGTGAGGACACATTGCTTTCTTGTGTGAAATTAACCAAATCACAAGAAAAGAAAGATATTGACATGGCCACAAGGAAAAGGAAAAAACTCAATGCTGGTCCAGAATCTCTTTCTGCATCCCACAGTAGAACCAGCATTTCAAATGAGCACAACCAGAAAAATACAGTGTCTCCTTATGAAGTTGAAGTTCCAGTGTGGAAGAACTGGAGACCTTTCCCAGAAAACCCATTCTGTACAAGTGCCGATTTTCCAATTGCCCAAGTAGGATACTGGGGCAATTGTTCTTGTCAGCATCTTCGTCTCAAAGCTTCTTACACAGATATGGATCTCTTAAGTACATGGGTAAGTTTTTAAACCACATAAGTTGAAGCTTTGTGGAGTAATAGGTAGCAAATGTATTACTCAGAGTCAGGAAATTCACCAGAGCTGCGTTGACCTTCGAAAGATCAATTATGCGCCTGTGGCTTTGACCATTTGTTAGTGCTGTATATGGAATTTTTTGTTTGTTTGTTTTTTCAAAAAATATATTACATGGCAGAATATTCTAGAAGCTTCTTTTTAGTTGAATGCAGAGTTGAGCAACTGATTAGGGTCATAAAAATGTTCTTTGTATTGTCTAAACTACTGCTGTATTAGTAAGATTTCACAGACCAACAATAACCAAAACAAAGATTGGGTCTGTCATTCTCAAGAGACTTTCACATGAATTAAATCATCTCAATCCACACAATAACTGTAGTGTAAGGGTTTATTCTAGAGTTATGCTACTAACATTTCCCAAAGATTTCACAAGTATAGAAGCTACAGCACAGACATGTTAGCAAAAGTCAGAAGTCAAACAGGGAAAGAATATGAGTCCATGTCTGGACTTCATTTGGTCATATATTGGAGATTTTCTTTTTAATTAATATTTTAGTGTGTTTTCCATACACTAAGTTACACACTAGAATTGTGGACTATATGAGAAAGAATATAACCTTATAAATAGACAATTTGATTTGGGTTCTTGGTCTGCTACTTTTTCGGCTTAGACAAATTACTCAAACCATTTAATCTTAATTTTTTCATCTGTGAAATGAAAATACTAATATCAAATGCCCAAAGGTACCCTGAGAAGGGTATCAAAGGTACCCTGAGAAGCCAAAATTAAATATCATAAATCATCTAGGACTTAAGGAATTTTTATCTTGGTTCTAAGTTCCTTCCTTAGGTTTGTACTGTACCTTAATTTTCTTTGAGTTAATGATTCAGTTTATTTGCGCAGGATTAATGTCGCAGCTGTATATATTCAGGAAGCCTGTTCTATGCCATTTTCTCTAAAAGTTAGTCTATCATTAGATAGCAGCTGTATTTTAAAGTGCATTAAAAGATTCTGAAAAGTCTCATTTTTATGAAAGTCTTCCCATGTTCCAAGATTTGCTCATTAGATCTGGTTGAGGCTGGAGAGAGGACCCAAAAGTAAAGACCTCTTCATGTTCTGGGATTAGACACAAGTCTTTTTCACCTCAAACACATTAGGTAGCTTACAATTGCTCTTAACACCAGCTCCAGAAAATCATACACCTTCTGACCTCCCCTGAATTCTACACTACAGTGCATATACATACACCCATTGCATAAACCTAATTAAGCACAAGAATAAGTATTAACCATGTCTTTGAAGGTAAATGCTAAGGTCAAGTGAGAGTAGAGCACCATGATCTGTCTATCTATCTATCTATCTATCTATCTATCTATCTATCTACCAACCATCTATCTAAATATCTATATATTTATCATTCATCTGTCTTTCTATCTATCTATCTATCTATCTATCTATCTATCTATCTATCTATATCTATCTATCATCTATCTAAATATCTATATATTTATCATTCATCTGTCTTTCTGTCTGTCTGTCTTAGGTACAGTTTTAGTGCTGTGCACTGACACCATGATCAAGGCAACTGTTTAAGGACAACATTTAATTGGGGCTATCTTACAGGTTCAGAGATTCAATCCAGTACCATCAAGGTAGGAACATGGCAGTGTACAAGCAGGCATGGTGCAGGCAGAGCCGAGACTTCTACATCTTCATCTGAAGACTGCTAGCAGAGCACTGACTTCCAGGTAGCTAGGGTGAGGGTCTCAAGCCCATGCCCATAGTGACACACTCACTCCAACAAGGCCATATCACCTAATCTTGCCACTCCTTGGGCCAAGCATATACAAAACATCACATTTTACTCCCTAGCCCCATAGGCTTGTTCAAACACATGAGTCTATGGGGACCATATCCAGCCATAGCATAATTTAAAAACTGCATTTAGTCTAACTTCCAAAGTCCCCATAGTCTATAGCAGTCTCAACAATGTCAAAAGTCCAAAATTCAAAGACTCTTCTGAGGTCCCTTCTATCACTTATCATCAAGTCAAGATAGGAAACCAGCTGGGCAAACTCCAAACTCAGCATCTCCATGTCTGATGTCAAAGCAGTTTTCAGACCTCCAACTCCTTTTTCATCTCTGTTGGTGGCAACAAACTTCTTTTTCCTGGACTGGTTCCATTCCCTGTTAGCAGCTTTCCTCAGCAGATAGACCATAGCTCTTGCATCTTGAACATCCTGGGGTCTCCAAGGAAACTTTGATGTTACAGCTTCTTGTTTCAGTGTCTGGGATCCACACACGATCTTCTTGGCTCCTCCAAAGGGCTGATGTCACTACTCCAGCTCTGTCCTCTGTAGCACTCTAAGCTTAGGTTTACCTACTCTACGGCCTCAGCTATTCTTGGTGATCAGTCTATGGTACTGGCACTCCAATACACTGGGGTCTTCTTCTGCAACTAAGCTTCACCAATAGCCTCTCATAGGCTCTCTTCATGATGCCAAGCCTCAAATCCCTTGCATGACCCCTCGAGTCCTGGGCTGCCAAATGCAATTGAGGCTGAACCCTCACCAATGGCCTTCCATAGCCTCTTACAATGCTAAGCCTCAGCTGCAGTTCATGACCTCTTCATGCCTTCAAAACCAGTACTGCCTGGGTGACTCTTATACATTACCAAGTATAGCTGTAGCATGAGGGTCAACATTCACTATCTCCAGAAGGCAGCTTGTTTGTACTCTCAGAAAACACTTCCTGAAACATTTTCACCTCTGTGATGCTGGTCTCTTCTTAATCACCACTAATTTCTTAGCTCTAGCATCAGTTGTTCCAGTAGTCTCCTTCTCCTCCTGACTCTAAAGCCACGTGGCCTAAGCTGCTGAGTTCTGCTGCTTGCAGGAGCTGGAGCATGCCCCCTTGTTCTATAACATTATCACCAGCTTTCTGTTTCCCAGCTCCTTCACTGCCTAAGGCTGGCTGTCCTGGATCTTGCTCTGTAGACTGACCTTGACTTTAGAGATCTGTATTCTTGTCTCCTGAGATTAAAGGTGTGTACCACCACTCCTGGATTTCAATTTTTCTTCACCAAGAACTTGCTCTGTTATAGGTTGGTCTAGAACTCAGAGATCTGCTTGTCTTTGCCTCATGGGATTAAATGTTTGTACTACTATGCCTGGACCTAAATTTAGCTAGGTGGGATCTTGTCCCAAGGACATGACTCTCTTAACTCAATTTAATATCCTTGAACACAGGATTTAGCTCCATTTTACTTTCTGGTGTCTCTTTAATACTCGAACCATATATTTTATATTTTTCCTTTCTCAGCTTGCTATGCTTGTTTAAAATATTCTTCATGAGACTTAAGCAGAGAATACAATCTATGATAGGCATTTCTGAGACTTACATTGTCAATGTAATTAACTAAGTCTTAGGCAGACTTTTCAGAAAATGGCAAAATGTAGCCATGTTCTTCACCAAAATATTACAAAATAATCTTTAGGCCACATAATGAAATACTCCACTGAAACCTCTGGGGCCAGTTTCCTATGATTAAAATCACTCTCAGTAACAAAGTCTTCCATATTCTTAGTAGAATAGCCCGTTAAGCCCCATTTAAAGCATTCCACTGCTTTATAAATCAACGCTTCCAAACAAAACATGGTCAGGCCTATCACAGCAATACCCCAGTCCCTAGTACCAACTTTTGACTCAGGATTTTACTGCTGAGAACTGACACCATGACCAAGGCAACTCTTATAAGGACAACATTTAATTGGGGCTAGCTAACAGGATCAGATGTTCAGTCCATTATCATCAAGGTGGGGACTTGGTAGTGTCCAAGCAGGCAGGGTTCAGGCAGAGCTGAGAGTCCTACATCTTCCTCTGAAGGCTACTTGGAGAATACTGGCTTCCAGGTTGCTAGGATGAAGGTATTAAGCCCATGTCCACAGTAACATACCTACTCCAACAAAGCCACATTTTCGGATCCTGTCACCCCCTCGGCCAAGCATATACAAACCATTACTCTATCCGTCTATCTATCTATCTATCTATCTATCTATCTATCTATCTATCTATCTATCTATCTGTCGTCTATCTATCTGATTGGTGTCTGTAACAGTTGTAAGGGATGATGGTAGTCAGAAGAGCTGCACTGAGTCATCAGGACACTTTTAGGGATGGATCTCATCTTTCTTCTGTCATCCTCTTCTGGGGCAGCTGGAGTTGGCAGGCATCTTTCATCAGCTTCTTTGAGAGGATCTCCCATTATAATGAACTAAGACCAGCTTTTGAAGACAGTGGTAGCTTCAGAAGCAAGACCAAGGATGTGGATTCTTTAGCAAATGTCAAAGCTGATCCAAGGCATCATAGGCAGGAATGCCCAGAGCTTTCCTCAAGAGTAAAATCTGCGCTCCTATTTCTGGCCTTTCTAGGTTCAGCAGACAAGATTCAATCTAATTTTCACTCTCCTCTCATATGCGCTTTATAGTTTTCCTGTGCTGTACTGCCAAAGTAACCACTAGAGATTTCTAAAAGCTGCCTTGAGTTTTCCCCCCCTGTATCTTTGTGTGATGGTCCCTTCCTTGTGTGTCACTTTTCTTTTAGAACAATTTCTCCATCTCATAAGCTCACATCAGATGATTTGTATCTTAGAAATTCTTGCTGGACCATGACAGATGGGAGTCATCTTTCTTAACGTTAAACTCCTAGGTCATGCAAGCATCTTACTATTTCATTATACGCCCACCAGACACTTAGTAACGTCTACTATATGGCATCAGAAAATTAGGCATTATGTTATAATGCTAAAGCATATATACTATCTTCATGGAGCTTGCCATATTCTAGCAGGTACTAGAATTAAGCATTTCTTTACTTCCTGTAAGTAATCTGTAAGTCCATGGAATGAAATGAAAGAGTAGAATTTGTTGCTTAAATGAATACAGTTTAAAAACCACATGTGTATAGAGGAAACAAACCAGTGTCCTCTAGCAGAGCAGCCAGTGCTCTGAACCATTGAAGTATCTTCCCATGGTGAATTTCTTAGCATCATGATAACAACAATTCTTTTTTTGCTTTTCTATTCCTACAACCAAATTTTTTCTAATGAATCCAGTTATTTGTAAATCCCAGTTTTAGGTGCATGTGAGTGCTTTTGGTAGACAAACACAGGAGTGCCATTGTTTTCCTCTTTATTTAAATGATTTTGTGTCTCCTAATACATAGCTGAATGACTGAGTTTATCTGCTATCGAAGGTCAAACATATCTGCTGAATGCTTAGAATTTCAAATGGTAACATTCAGCATTTGTGACAGGATGGCCTCGGTGGATTTGAAGAGTTAGTCAAGATCATGTTGGAGTTAAATTGGTTTGGTAAACTTAATGAGAGCACTTACACTCAGGGATTTGAGACACCACAGCCAAAGAAGTGGGATGAGAGCAAATTATTATTTTTATATTCTACACCTATACCCCATAATGATAACAAGCAAAAACTATCCTGCTTCATTTTAGCATAGCTGGTCTCTTTTCTGTAGTAATTGCAGAGTTATTATTTGGGTTATTTAACTTTCATTCTACAGAGGTACAGAAGGCAGACAGTGTTAAGGGAAAAGGCATACTTTTGAAATGAGAGTTACTATTAATGACAGGTAGTCAGAGGTGACACTTGTGTGATTTTAAAGGGTAAAAGTATGAATATATATATGCCAGTGTGCTCAGCTATGGTAGAGCTCTGTCTGAGTAGCAAATTGCAGTCCTAACCCTTCCTCCCTCACATATGACTCTACAAAGTCCCCTTTCAGACTTGTGTTCTCCAGGCTGGCTCTGAAGATCCAACCCAGCATAGACATGAACCTAAGAGTGAAGCTGAAGAAGCCTCCCCTTTAACTCACTAACACCAATTGTGTACAGAAGCTTCAGTCTCCACTAGCTCCTTTTATCTATAATGATTCCCAAAGTAACCATTTGCAAAGAACAGGCCACTGAGATGATACAGGAAAACATGTCAGATGTCAGTCAACAGCATCGAAGATTAATTCTCAATTAAACAGTGCAGAGATTTGTGCTAAGATTAGAAAGAAGCAGCATGTTATTTGGTTGAGAACATGAGCTAACCGAATCATACATGGAAGTGCATCTTCTGTGGAGGATGCTTCACAGAAGTCAACAGGTGAACGATGTACAGAGACAGTCTAGCTGCTTGCAAGATCTCAAGGACCTAAAGAGTGGAAAACGACAAGTGAGTGTGGAATTGATACAAGCTGAGATGGATGAGGGATCAATCAGTTTTATAAACGTGTGTATGCTGCAAGAGAAACATCAAAAAGAAAAACACTGAGCTCTGTCTTTTCTAATGTATGAGATTAGTGCTTTTGAGAAAAGATTTAAGATGCAGCTGAAGAGAGATAATGGTGGAGGCATCCCAAAATGATGTTGAAGCCAAGTGTTTAGAGCCAATTCATAAGAGAGACTGAAGGATACTTATGATGCTTTGTATACTAAAAGTTTGGAGCATCTAAAGCGACTAAAGGAGCAGGAACTATAGGCTCAAAGGAAATATGAGTACGAAGCAGAGTATTTGTGTTACAAAAAAGCAAGACTTACCTGGAGTAGAATATTATGATGTTTGGTAATTTGGGTGATATTTTTTCAGGTTGATGAAAAGGATAAGCAAAGTATTTTTTTTTTAATCACATTAAGAAATAGAAGTTGGGTGAGCACATAAAGGCACTTACCACTAAGCCTGACTACCCTAGATTAATCTTTGGAAACCACAAGAAAGAAGATAAAAACTTACTCTTACGAGTTGTCCTCTGCCTTCCATAAGCTGTCTCAAAAACTGTCCTCGGCACACACATACATGCACACGCACACACAGGCACACAGATGTAATTTTATAAAGAATAGGAATGATTTAGATATAAAAAAGTGAGCTATGTACAGTTATGTAGTTCTGTTCTTACAGACAAAAACAAAGTAGTATCCGCTCAGGTGAGGAACCCAAATTAAAGAGCTGCCTCACCAGATTGCTTATGGTACGTAAGACATTCTCTTAGCCAATGATTAATGTGGGAGGTGTTAACCCACTGTGGGGTCACTGTCAGGAAAGCAACCTGTATCTGAGCCTCGGAGCAAAAGAATAAACAGTGAAGATTCCTCCAAAGTCTCAGCTTTAGTACCAGTGTGCTCTGATTTCCCTCAATGATGGATGATTAGAAATATATGCCAAATAAACATTTTTCTCCCACATAGCACAATGCTTTTGTTCATGATGTTGATCATAATAGTGAAAAGCAAACTAAAACACATCTAAAATATTTTGAAATTTATTTTTATAGCGATGTGAATTGAAAGTGATAGCAATGAAGGATCTGTGAGGAAGAAGCCATCCAGGATCCAGAATGAACACAAAGGGAAGTGAGGAGCCACAAAGAGTCCACATCAGTTAGAACAGATACCTGAACACAAGAGAGACCAGATAACTCAACAGACGAATAATAGGTAAAGTTTTAATGCAGTGTCTGATGCTAGGAAAAGCAGCCAAGTACTATATAAAGGAATCTGAGGGTGAGAAAGGCTTTAAGGGAGCAGCATATCTTGTATCCATTCACCAAAATGCTATAACAAGCAGAAAGTAGGGATAACGTAAATATTTTTAGTGAATTTATTTCATTGTGAAGAACAGGATCTGTACTTAGGCTGTCCACTAAAAAAGGAACCAAATGCTTTACTATTATTCTGCTAGCGGCAACAGGAACAATAGAGGACAACTATCAAATGTAAAAATATTCTTGGAATACACAGCCTTTTGCTTAAGTAGTATATAAGTGTACAGGCTGTCATAGAAAACTGGTAAATGAGGCAAATCAGTTCATTTCTAACCCTGTAGCTGTTTAAAGGACCCTTCAAAATATTCAAGGTTTCCCATGAAACCAACGTAAGTGATTTGTGCCTGCCTTCCTCTTTGTTTCGCTGTTCTGTCATTTTTGGGAATCCTCTCCAATATCACTGATCTTTATCTGACCTTCCAACCAACAGGTCATGTGGTTGCCTGGTTAATGTACCTGACAAATAATCTTATTCATTTGATGGTCTTGGGAAAAGCTTATGCGATAATGTAAAACACACTTATATGTGTGTCTATGAGAGCAGTTTGAAACATAACATATCATGGTACGTCTTTCTTAATCAGAGGATTTAACTTTTTTATTTAATTTATTTATTTTCTTTACAACCTAGTACTAGCCCTTCCTCTTCTCCCAGTATGCCCTCAGAGAAGTCCTCCACCCCATCCCCTCTTCCCCTTCTGTTTTGAGAACAGGATGACTCCCTGAGGTGTCAAAATTCTCCCAACATCAAGGTACTGTAGAACTAGGCATAACCTCTTCCACTGAGGCCAGACAAGGCTGTCCATTTACAGGTGTGGGATCCACAGGCATGCAGGCAGGCAACAGGTTCAGGGACATCCCCTGATCCAGTTGTTTGGGGGACCCTCATAAAGACCAAGCTACTCATCTACTACATATATGCAGAGGGCCTAGGTTTAGCCCCTGCTCACTCTTTGATTGGTTAGTTGACTCTGTTGATTTTCCTGTGGAGTCCCTGCCCTCTTTGAGTCCCTCAATCTTTCTCCAAACTATTCCATAAGACTCTCTGAGCTTCATCTAATGTTTGGCTGTGAGTCTTGCATCTCTTTCCATTGGCTCCTGGGTGGAGTCTCTCAGAGGACAGATATGCTAAGTTCCTGTCTGCAAGCACAACAGATAATCTTTAATAGTGCCAGGGATGGGTTTGAGGTGGTTGACCATTCTGTCAGTCTCTGTTCTATCTTTGTCCACCCACATCTTGTAGTCAGGACACATTTTGGGTCCTTTATATATTTTAGAACTACACACACACACACACACACACACACACACACACACACACACTTAATCTATTAGAACAGAAAGTGGGGAATAGTCTTGAACTTGTCAATACAGGAGACAACTTCCTGAACAGAATACCAATGGTTCAGGCACTAAGATCAAGAATTAATAAATGAGACCTCATGAAACTGAAAAGCTTCTGTATGTCCAAGGACATGGTCATCAGGACAAAATGACAGCTTATAGACTAGGAAAGATCTTCACTAACCCTACATCCATCAGAGGATTTAAACTTTTATTAGATTTACTTGGACATGACAAAGTTGTGGAAGGTGATGCCTGTATGAAGTAGGCCGCTCCTTCATGTTGTGGTTTGCCTCTTTTCTGCCTGCTATGATGTCAAATACACTGCTCCCACGTGCCCTTCCAGTCAGAGTGGACTACTTCTGAAACCATGCAAACAACAAGGCTTTCCCCCTTGAGTTATTTCTGTCACCTGTGTTTAACAGCAGTAGGAAATCTAAGACAACCAAGCTAAGTGAATAACTCAGCTTGAAGTGCACACCTAATGCCACTGCTACTTTGCATAATTTTAAGAGCACCCTCAACATCTACAGGATTAGGGATAAACTGATTCATCAAGTGTATCTTATCAGCTTTCTATCTGCTTCACACAATCTTTGACATAGTAAAATGTGGGTTCTCTCTCTGTAACTTTTAATATATGGATGATTTCCTCATTTTTGCCTTTCATTTCTATTTATTTGATGGCTTCTTAAACATTGGAACTACTGCATGGACTAGTAAGAATTACAGGAGTTACCTGCAAATTAAAAACCACTGTGAAAAGGAATCATACATAAGGGAACCTCACAAAGAAAGCAAAGAGGAAATAGGGAAGATAAACGCAGGAATCTAACTTCACAGATTCTTGTCTTCTTAAATCATGATATTAGGTTCTTATCAAGATGTCTGTGGTCTCATTAAAAGGAGGATTTTTAACCCAATGAGTATTACCACAAGTTTAATATGTCATGTTCCAACTCTAAGTCATTAAGAATCACTTATTGGCCTAGGTGTAAACTTTATGTATGCTGGAGTTATGGTGTGCTAGAAAGAGTAGTGTTGTTACTAGATTTGGAGAACGTGAAAAACTAAAGACATTGTTTATATATATATAAATATATAAACACACACACATGTATACATATATATACACATATATATGTGTATACATATATACACACACACACACATATATATGTGTGTGTGAGATATATATATATATATATATATGTGTGTGTGTGTGTGTGTGTGTGTGTGTGTTTATATGAATTGGAAGATTTAAAGGAAAAATAGAAAAGTCTCACACAAAAAGACAGCTATATTTCTTGCACTCAGCACCGAAAGTAATGAACCTCAAAAATGATTCTAAAGACAATTTTAAATGAATAAGAACAAAATGCTAATTATGAATAATCTACATGACATATTTTTAATTATTGTCTATATAATGTTTGATGGAGGGAGAATCAGTATCTATCCAGGAGAAGAATTTAAAGACAACATATTCACCCATTCATTATTCCCTTATATAACAAATCTTGACAAGTGACTCCTGAGCTGCTCAGTGTATGACCTGGGAAGGTTAGGAGGATATGAGTAGAGTGGATATTTTGGGTGGAATGGAAGGCAAATGAGCTACTATTTCATATTTGTTATGGACAGTCTATGCTATCTTATTTAAAGGAAGTGTTTAAAACAAAGAATACATAACTACATTCCTTTGTGTAAAAATTCACTAGGCTACAAATATCTTACATTATTTGTATATCAAGTATCCCTGGGAAAGATCTAGCCAGACATACACATATATTTTATGTTCTTAAAAAGTAAGCTTTTGAAAGAAGCATTTAAAATTCAAAGAATTGTAACAGTATATATTGTCAGGTTTATGGGAAATTCTTTAGCCTGGATTTGAAGAAAGTAATTTCTAAATGCATATAAAATGTTTAAACATCATTTCAAATAAAAATATTTTACAATACGAAATAAAGATAGAGCGAGAAAATGTAATTGCCCTGTGTGAAGTATTATTCTCAAAGTCCAAGGTAAATAGAGATGTTGTTAACTTAGACTTTTGAGACATAACAATAGAGCATTAGAGCCAGTGCAATTTTGGGGGTTGAAGTTTGCCACTTCTCAACCACAAAACCCTCATTAATGTTAGTTAGAAAAACAGAACTCAGATGGAATTCCAAAATTGGTACAGAAACCAAGTCATTCTTGCCTAAGTGTGTTACTTTTCCTCCTTGCCCTTTTTTGTTGTTGTTGCTGTGACAACATGCTTGATGAAGGTGACTTAGGAAAGAAAAGGTTTATTGTGGCTCACAGTGTGAAGGTCCCCTGAATCAAGAGAAAGAAGCCATGGACACAAGAGCCTGAGGCAGCTGGTCTCATAGTTTCCCTCGTCAGGGAATGGAGAGAGGTGAATGCTGTCCTTATTTATTTTCTTCTTTTTAATTTATTTCATGTAATGATACAACTTACTTAAGGGTAGATCTTCCCATCTCAACTAACCAAGCCTAGAAATTCTCCTGCAGACACACCCACAGAATGGCTTCTTATTGTCAAGTTGACAATATGAATCAGCACAAGAGTTTCCCCCATTTTTTGCTTGCTTATATAACTTCACCAAATTAAGGAGAAACTTGATGGGGAGGTGGGAGTGGGGGGGTAGATAGAGGTTACATCCACAAAGAAGAAGGAGGAGGTGTGAGGGGATTGGGGGTTCCTGGGTGGGTGGGGGATGGGGTAAGGGGACAACATATGAAATGTAAATAAAACATCCAATAAAAAAATTAAAAAAAAAATGGAAAGCAAAAAAAAAAAAAAAAAAGGAGAAACTTGAGTTGACACTCCTTACAATAAAATCTTTCTAGAGTCAACAAAAATTGACATGGATCATACTCATGATAATGAACTGTAGCCTATGTTTTGGCTTCTACAAGAAAACTGAAATCAATTTCATTGTTGGCTCAAAGGGAAGAAACATAATGAACACCAAATCTGAAGGGATCCACATGTGCTCTTGGACCACGGGAAAATGTTAGATCCATAGTTGGAGCTCAACATTCTCCTGTTGTCACACCATAAAGCCAGTCATCAAAGATGGACTTCAAGTTATGAGAATACAGAGGACAAATGTTTGAATGCTTCATATAGAAACATTCAGAATAGCACGTACTGCCCAATTGCCTTTCCTGGCCTTTCCTCATTCAGTATTACTAAATGAGGCAAGGACAAAGACATATTTTATGTGGCCATTATGGCTGTTACCATCCAAAGGAATGCAATTTTCAACCAGGACTCGATTGAGCTGTGAATTCAGTATTTTCACTTAGTAGGATCTCATTGAGTTTGTTTGCTTAATTTGTTAGCTTCTTGCTCATGCTTAGGACAGACAAGAGCTTTCAAGGTTTTTCCATCACCCTCATTTTGTGATATGATGTATATGGAGGGAAGCAGTCTACATATTAAAGCAGATTCCTAAATTCATCATATCAGGATTTCCTCCTCTGCTTTCAAAGCTGTTCTTTCCTCTCTGCTCTTCAAATGTCCAATGTTGGCTCTGTTCACATGTATGTGTACTTGTTTCTTTTCCACAAGCTATTTTAGGTTTAACATTTTTATTTTCATGTTTCCCTGACAGACTATACTTTCTCTGCCCTATGTTCCCCTCTCCCTTTTGTTCTCTGGACACAACACCAGTTATAACTCAAACAAGGTTAGACATAACAAGCAACCATGCATGTGAATTCACTTCACTTGTGTTCCCGCTAGGACTTTCTGACCAGGAAAACTAAACTGTCAAAATTTTCATTCTTTGGAGCTATGATAGAAGAATTATTAAATATTATCTACTAAAATAATTGTGACCAGGAGAGAGAGAGAGAGAGAGAGAGAGAGAGGTCAAAGAAATCAATTTTTTAAAAAACAAAGGAAAGAAGCTAAAGTAGATTGTAGAAAGGGACAAAAAAGGTTTCATGGCATAAATCACTGCTTTGCAGCCAAATTCCTCCCATTTATCATTATTAACTACACACACACACACACACACACACACACGCTTACACACCACTAAAACCTTGACTGGTTTGCACTTTTACAGCTTAGTTCTGATCACATACGTGAATCTCTATGATGATATTCACGGCCTCAAGAGACAAGATTTACTGGCTGTCAGTAGGTTTCCTAAATGCTTTTTATTTGTGCCAGGAATCATTGAGGTTGTGTTATTATCCTTATTTTAATGGTTGAAATTTGAAAGTCAAAGACATTAGATAATTCACACAATACAGGAACTAGTGGTAGAATCAGGATTTTAAGATGATACCTTTAAGGACCAATTTCTGAGATATTGAGAATCCTTACTTTATTAACATGTAATCCATGAGGACATTCAGTACTAACTTACAGTATATAGTGGAATGACACAAGCGAACACACAAATTCTAAGTGGGAATTTGTGATATTGCTAAATAGAGTTCCTACCTTCAAGGACGGAACTTTCATCAATCTTACATTACCTATCTGAGTTAGGCAAAATTGATCGCCATTTTAGAGATGGAAAATTGAACCATATAAAATCGAGTGAATTGGCTGAGGTTCTAGAGCTGATAATGAGAGTGCTGATACCAATATCAGCCCAAATCTTAGTCCAAACGTTCATTAAACAAAGTCTCCTTAAATTATGAATTAGGTGCCAATAAATATGTCTTTAAGGGACTCTTGGGACAAATTCCATAAACGGAGACAAGTGAGTGGCCTTGAAGTTACTGTTCAGATTATTTTTATGGAATTCTTACATTACTTGATATATCCTAATTTCTGTTATATATTGAGTAGAACATTGCATCTATTAGAGCTCATTATTTTCTTAGACTGTGGGGCTACAGAGATGGGGCTAAAACAGTCACTACTACAGGTGAACCATTAGCACAGTTCAGCAACATGGCATCCCAAGCAAGAAGGTTGACTTGAATCCACATTGCTAGGTTTCACTAGTTTTCAAGATTTGTTCCTTCAGCTTATCTAATTTTCTCATGGGAGATGAAGACAGAATGACCTCCCCATAAATATTCAGAGGAAATATTAAATAAGATTTGTTTTCGGCTTCCCAGAGTGCTCCAGTGACTTTATGTCTGTGAGTCTCTGGGGAATTCAGATAAAACTCAGGACTGGGGAGCATGCTGGTCTCAACACTGTACATCTCCGACATGGCAAATTATCACTGCATTAACAACGTTTCACACATGTAAAATGACTTTGGCTTTTAAAAACTCATCTACTTTATCATAGCCTGATGCTATACACATTTCATGACATTTTATTTCAGGGTAAGGATATAACTCCAGGTCATAACAGTATTTTTCATAGGAGAATGAAAAATGAAGGAAAGAAATTCATGTTCCCCTTCCTTCCTGAGTAGTTGTAAAACAAGTAGTTGAATTCACTCTAAAATTCCTTATGAATATTCAGTGTACAATCTTTATGCATCTCATGGTTTCTTGCTATTAAATATAACCATACTGATGAATAATTGGGTTAGAAATATGCCCTTATTACAGCTAACCTCAGACCAACCTAAAGCCAAGCCTGTATGTCACCTAGATAAAGGACTCTCAGACAATGTATAAAAATCCTCAAAAGCAAGAACTTACTCTTCTGCTCAAAAAACTGGAATATTCACATTGTTCTCAATAAGAATAAAATATTGAATATTTTAAATGACTTACAATTTAAATTAGAGGCAAAAATGAAAATATTCACACAAAAACATGAATTGGTAACTTTGATAATACCTATTATCTCTTTGTGATTCCGTGAAGCCTTTAATGGGCAGATCAGACCTAGCTAAGAGATCAGGAAACACTTTGATGATATGGTTAGTTGAGTTCAAGTCTCATTAGTTGAACTTAATTGGCCCAAAATAAATGATTGAAAAATCGTGAGAATGGACAGGGCCTGAATCCCTCAGAAGAGAAGGCACCAGGTAAGACTGAGGAAGGGGACCCACAGGACCTTCTAAGTTTCCCTGAGTTGTATTGTTCATCTAAGAACAACGGAGAGCTGTGTAACTGGGGAGGATGGCTTCTGTTTGCTTGCTTCTCATTTGCTCATTAAAGGGATGAAGTGAAGTAATCAATTTGCATTTTGAGAAAGATGGCTATATATGTTAAGACCTGTGTGGCGGGGAAGACAGATGAGGGAGGATGGTGACTTTAACAATGGTGAAATATGGACAGAGATTCATGAAAATTCTCAGGCTCACAGATTATGTCCCCAGCAGCGGCATTTCTCTAAATGGAAGAAATGTCAATTTTAAAAGTCATCTTTTGTGATGTCAACCAAAAAGCCCCATTCACTTTAGGACATATGGTCACAGATGAGAGGGGAGAAGTGATACAATGACTCGAGCGTATATTCCGACTCTGCCCTTTGATTTTTAAACTCGGAAGCTCAGAGCCGCCACCATTGCTTAATGGAATCATTACCAGTGGATAAGGAAATGTCATTCATTTGCTTCCCCCATTCAACTTGGACATAGGCCATTGTTTCCACGGAGTGGCTGGGAGCCATGCAGGGTTTCAAGGGAAATTGCCCTTTCAGAGGGGCATCTGAATAGATAATGCATATTGCCACCGTAAAAATCGCTAATGAATATTAAGGGTGGCTCTCATTTGTGGTGATTGAAATGAACTCATAAATTCTCTCTAGGATGCGGGAATTTTTCTCCCCTCCCCGTGGAGAGATTTAATGGATTTGCAGCATTCTGAATGATTTGGCAAGAAATCAGAGGTATCAGTGCAGTCACCCGCAAAGGGCACTTTAGTTTCTCATGTGATAGTCAACCACCACAAAATATTTTCTGTAAGAATTTAGAATGATTGATGCAACCCACCGTAAGTCATGACAGGGTGTCAACTGAAAAACTGAAGAAAAAAAAAAAAGAAGTGGTTAAAGACACCACAGCTTTCAAAACAAATTTGACTTTTAGAGAGGGGTTATTTCCTCTTGGAAAAAAAGAAAAGTTAGACCTGCCACCTGCAGGAAATTTAAATCAGTTGTTTGCAGCAGAGGACATCATATTTCGAGGCCACTGAGAGTTCCTCCTGCTCTCTCTGTATGGAACAGATTAAACTGTTCCCACTTGGTGATAAATACATCAGAAAAAAGCTGTAACAGGAATATGGTAGTGGTAGCAGTTAATGGCTCAGCTTCCCGTTAAAACAATATTCTTTGGGTTTCTTCGGCCAGTTCCCACTTTATGTGTGCTATTTTTTGATGAGTTAATTTTTTACATTTGCATAATCAATAACTTTCAGAGCGCTATAGAGTTGGAGAAAACCGAAGGCAAGAATTCTAAGGAACATGGCTGGCTGGCTGAGATTGTGGTAGCAGGATGGATTCTGAGAATACAGGAGTAATCTATCAAAGCAGCAGCCTGGGATTAAAACTAATCCCTAATGTGTATATGTGGAAAGAAAATGAAAAAATAACCCAGAGAAGAAATTGCCTTTGAATTTCTTCATGACAAGCAACTATTGCCTGAAACTTTTAATGCAACAATAAAAAAACTGTAAAATGTAGTCATTTTATTATGTGAGAGAATATTTTCAGAGAAAAACGAAGAGAATTTGTATGATATTTTTAGTATATCCAATACCTGAAAACAAGAATAATCTTAGGAAATTTTCTTCTGTTAAAGTGGTAAATTGTTTCCTAAATCAAATCTATGAACCTCCCTTCTTATGAGTAGAAAAATCTGCAGGACATTAGCTCACATGTTCAATATTCCTTTAGCAGAAGAAAATCCATGATTTAAGACATTGAGGTCCTCGGATAGTGGATAACGAAGCTTGGCTCACTGGAGGAAATCCTTCTGTTTGTTGATGTGGCTTGCAATAGACTTCCTGTGTATGGGAAACTCCTTTTTGTGAGAAGATTCTGGGCTGTAAAATATGTCAGATAGTATTCACTATTGTTTCTTTAGTTGTAAAATAATAGATATAAAGGGTGATCATGATGATGTCGCCCTAGGTTTGTACTCACAAGGCAACTTTCTTACAGATAGTATAATGCCTACATATTATTTTAAAAGTACCACCTGAAGAAAATGGCTTGATCACCACAAAAATCAACCCCTTATGCCACAAATGGCGAATAACTTTCAGTATGCATCTTTATGATGGACAAGAAGAAATGTGTCTTTCTAACAGTGATTACAGGCAGATTACAGCTCAGTATTGCTCAGAAGTGAGAGGTTGATATTTATGAGTCTGTAGCTTAGAGAACTTACTCTGTGTGAGTATCAGAGGCTTCTGTAAAACACTGAAGGTTTGAAGTAGAAAATAACCCAAAGCAAAGAATCATTGCACATCTATTGATTCCAAATAAAATAGTTTGTGCTTCACAATTGGTTAGAACATTGTTATAAGTGACATTTTTGATTTTGGTTCCATGAACCAACAACAACAATATTACCTAAGGTATTTTTAATGCCTTGCTTGCTAAACCAGCGTTTTTGGCATTGGACATTTTTCACAAGGTTCATATGGGACATAGTTTGTTTCTTATCAAAGTTTGGAGATACATAATGCTCACAGACATTTGGATGAGCAGAAAATACTCTTCCACTTCTCCTGGTTACCACAGAGAAAGCACCAGAGACTTTGGTGCTTTCCAACGGACTCTGTTGAAAATCCCATCAGTTTCTAGGACCTTTTATTATTCAGGGAATAGAAAATTTTCCAAGCAAAGAGTAAAATAAACCACAAGGCTTCTCACCACATATCTTCTAGATTTTGCAAAAACAATTTTTGCATGTAAGGAGCTTTCCTAATTGTAATAGTTATTTTCTTTCATTTTGTGCAAAAGCAGCCTTGCTTTCTTAGAATGATGGTTTTGCTTCCTTTCAATAATAGCACCTAACTTCAGAACACCCTTTTAACTCCTTTCTTTAAATCTTCCTGAGATTTATCGATGCCTCTTCTGTAATCTTTGCTACCATTTTCAATCTTCTCCATGAGTGTCTCATTGGACTGCCTTCCATGGTTCTAAGAACCATTAAGATGTCTGTCAGCACCATGGTTATAAAATGACAGGACTCTAATACAGCATCCTTCACCATCCTGAAGAGCCAAAGTTACTCCATTTCAGAGAGCTAAAGAAACCTCTGCTTTGCTAATTATGAAGCACACTTGCCAAAGTAAGAGCTTTTAATATTGCCTGGTCATGAATTTAAATCTTAAGATATTTGAACCATTCTAGTAGGTCTGAGTGGGATTTTTGAAGTTGTGTACTTGTTTGTAGTTCTTTGCACTTGATCATACTAATATACCCCTAAAAGAAATGTGCCAAAGGTTTCAGTTGATTCAATATTGTTCTCACTCTCCTTTTAAAAATTTGTTATTTTATAATTTTTTTGTTTTTAATTTCTTTGAGAATTTCATATGGTATATTTGCAATTCCCATCCACCAACTTCTCCTATAGCTAAGACTTCTCTTGATATCATATTCTTTCTCTCCCTTCCAACAAACAGATAAAAATAAAAAAAACTATAAAGACCAAAAATCCGGGAATCTGACTTGTGTTGGCCAACTACCCTAAGCATAGGGACTGCTGGCCTTGTGTTGTTGTTGTGATACTCAACGATACTTGATTAGACAAAAGGGGTCGTCTCTCTCTGTAGTTATCATGTGTGAATATGATCTTGGCTAGAAATAATCCTAATAATAGTTTTCTGTCCTCCTTCCCTCATTAATGCTGGGGTTTTGACTGGCTTTAGTTTCTTGTTCAGGTCTTGTGCATGCTGTCATAGTAACTGTGAGGTGACATATTCCTCAGCTCTGTTAGGTCTGGAAACCACTGCTTTCTGAATGTCATCAACCATCTTTGGCTCTTAGCATTTTATCATCTCCATTTTCTGCATATATCCCTGAACCTTGAGGAAACAGGTATGCTAAAGGCATCCTGTTTATGGCTGAGTGATCCAAAGTCTCTGTTTTCTTTATGTTACCCAATTGTCATCACCCTCTACTGCAAGAAGCTATTCTGATGGCAGCTGAACAGTACACTGACCTATGTGTATAGTAGCACATTAATAGGAGACACATTCTTCCTATGCTTATTTACCAGAGTCACAGTGGTAGCTCTCATGACCTACCTATTCTCAGGTCACTGTGCTTAAGGACAGTAGTAGGTACAGGTTCTATCTCATGGAGTAGGCTTGGACTTGTTTGAATAAGAATGGCCCCCATAGACTCCTACATCTGACTGCTTACTTAACAAGGACTGGCTCTACTTGTGTAGGAATAGGAGGTAGATCTTGTTGGTGTATGTGTGGCCTTGTCAGGAAAAATGTGTCACTGGGAGTGGGCTTTCGAAGTTTCAAAAAACCCAAGCCAGGTCCAGTGTCTTTCTAGTCCCGCTGCCTGTGGGTCTAGATATAGAACTCCCAGCTACTTTTCCAGAACCATGTCTGTTTGCTAACTGCTATGCTCCCCACTGTAATAATAGACTAAACTGTAAACAAACCCCAATTAAACATTGCTTTGTTCATAGTATGTCTTCATAGTAGTAGAACACAGACTGAGACAAAGCCTTAAATGCAACCCAAAAAGTGATGGATTCATCTGTAAGCATTGGTGTAATATTACACCAAAGGATATATCTTAAAGGAACTTGTCAGCATAGCTTCTAGGGCTTGTTCTAGGGTGAAATTGATAATTATATTAAGGCCACATTCTAAAACTATGAATACTGGCCAGAGGATGTGAAATTTCGATTTGAGAATGAGTTAGATTTCTCCATTTTCTAAGCCATATGGAGTATATGAAGTCCTACTGTCATTTATGGCAGTAGCCTATAGTGTATGAGAACACTATTGCCAATAATTCAAGAAGATACTACCAAATCCTGGTGCATGGGGTTAAACAGGAATAATTATTTGTTTTTGAAACTGAGCAATTAATTTCTGTGATGTGTTATCCTTGGCAGGCTTGCAACTCTCAGATATCCTTTACTTAATGCAGTTATCAAACTTAATTGCTGTGCTCAGTATAAATAAAATAATTTCTTACAAAAATTGAATGAATCTCCCATGGTTATCACATGACTTAAGTTGAACCAGAGGAACTCCGGTACAAACACAGTCACAAGCAATGAGTGACCCAATGGCTTGATGTTTGAGTAAATTGTTTAGTTCCTACAAGCTTCTCTCTTCTGTTGCTTGTGCTCAACCTGGTTCTGCAGCCAATTAGTCTGTGTCACCAACACAGTCCTCCCCCCACTAGGTGGGTCCTCCCCCTCCCACTAGATGAAAAAGTCAGTATTCCCCAGGAAAAAAAACCTCCCGGCTTCTTTACTTTCTTCCTGACCCAAAATGGTTCCAGATAAATTTTATGATTTCATGTATTGTCTCAAAGATAAACAAGGTATTACAGCTCCCACACCATGTTTATGTTTATGTTTATGTTTATGTTTAGAAGAGCCTCTGTTGAATAATTGAATTGAGTCTTAAACTTCTTTTTCTACAGATTTCATGTCTAAAATGAACAGACATTTTGCTAAACTTTTATTTCAATGTTATTCAAATAGAGATTTCTGTTACATTTCTGAGTATGCCAATATTTTTTTATCACTACTAGTTATATAATACCAATAAGTGAAATGAATGGCACCTTGAAACCATATTGTATATTAATTAAGTTCTTTACTTGTGTGCAGAAGTACAACATGCTGTTTGTCAGGAAGTTATAATGAAATTACAGAAAGTGAATAAAATGCTTGCAGTGACTGCTTTTCAGTGAATTCTGCCACTCTAGTAAGAATCTCTCACTTATAAACAGTACATAGATGTGTTTTATATTGCTAATATATTGAAAACAATCAAGTCTTCTGCATTTCAAATAGACCTATTTAACTACTCAGATTAGGGATCATTAAAGAGTATATAGTCTTAGGCATGTTGTAATTTGAATGCCACCTATCCAAATTAGAAAGAAGTCATGGATCTGAAATATAACTCCTATTATGATCTATGATATTTATAGAAAATAAAACTAACAAAGATAATAACTGTAATCCAGTATTCTTAGTATTGATTCTAGTTATATCATGTTTCTTGGGCTTTCTGCTTGCATAGGAATGTAAATTTGAATATATATATATATATATATATATATATATATATATATATATCACTTTCTTCAATTAGGATAAATATCAAGAAAAACAATTCTGGGAACTCAAATGGCTTGCTACTGGAAAGTTAATTTTATTTCATGCTTATGAGGTCTCAATTGAATTATTTTTATCAACATCAAAATATCAATAGCAAAATAATTTTAATGTCTACATCATAGTATTAGTACTCTCATTTTTCATTGTGACATTGCCATCACTAAATGGGGCACTCTGGGAAGACTTCATTTCAATGCATTCTTTTTTTTTCTTCTTCATCCATGCAATGTCATACAGACAGAGGAGCTTGGAGATAGCATTTGGGACCACATATAAAAGAAAAAGGGTGAACTTTTCTCATTGCTTTTTATTTTCCAGATGAAGAGATGCTGAGCAAGCATGGTAATTTGCAATGAACAATTTGCAATCTGGAGGAGCGGTACAGGTTTCCTCCCTGGTGTTTGTTGCTTGTTCACCCAAAGCTTTAGGTCCACATCTTTATTGTAACTGGGGCCCTCTCCTCTTTTGGCTGAAGCACTTCAGTTTCCCACCCTACACAGATGTATATTTCCAATGCATTTACACCTGTACTATTTAGTCTATCTTATCACTCTCTTAGGGCCACCATAGCAAAATAGCACACACTAATTGGCTTAAAATAATGAATAAGACTGTTTCACACCTTCTGCAGGCTAGAATTTCAAAATTAACGATGTTCTGCCCAGATCCTTCCCTATTCCATGGAATTCCCTATCCCTCCTTATAATCTACAGCTGCTGGAAGTTCAACATGGCTTTATGCGTGGTGCCCTAACTCTGACTTTCTCACCTGTCTTCATGTGAACATCTCTGTCTAGGAGTTCCTCTTGATCTCTTCCCTTGCACAGGTCCAAGTATTCCCACAAATTACAAGATGACAGCCATTTTGGATGACAGGCCTAACTTACTTCACTGTAACGTTGTTATCTTAATTACATTTGCAACAATTTCATTTCTTTTACACCATGTACACCAGTGTCTAAGAAGTTTAAAAGAGAACATCTTCATCACTAAGCTGGCATTATGGAAGGTTTCAAGACACATGTTGAATGGGAATGGAACCTGAGACCTCTGTAAGATGAACAATTCCTATTAATTACTGAGACATCTCTTCAGCCTCCAAGCCTAATTATTACTTTGGTGGGAACATACTATTCTCCAAACATACTATTCTCATTCATAATCTGACCATTGGTTACACCTTTTACAGCTTTCATTCTGCCTCTTCTCCTTCTCCTCCTGCTTCCTCCTCCTTTTTCTCCTCTTTCTCCTTCTCCTCCTCCTTCTTGCCTTTATTCTTCTTTAACACATTTGTTGTAAGAAGTTGATTCCTTTTCCCAGAGCATACTAATAACTCTTATGTATGTCTACGTCTATCATATTCTATGTTCAATATTGAAATGCCTGTACCTTTTCTTACATCTCTAGGTATGTGGCACATTCCTATTTTGTTTAATATTTCCTCATGCATTTCCTCGTAAGTGAAACATTCCCTTACCTTTCTAACAGATACCTGTTTCAGTAAGTGTGCAAAGCTCACTGTCTGTCTTTGTGTCGGGAGCTTGGCTTCCCACTAAACTCTATCTCCTGGAAAGACATGAACATGACAAGCTAGCACTAGATGACCCCGGTAAAGTATTCAAGTAGGTGTAGACAGTCAGTCAATTTTAAATAAAGAAAATAAGGTCATCCTCCAAAATTTTTGGACATGAGAATCCTGAGTGGATCCCAGAAGCAATGATCTATTTGTGCAATTAGGAGCTCTGCTAAGGGATCTCACAATGTAAGGTTTAGGAAAAGCATAGGAATCAGCAGTAGTCTTCAGTAGTCTCCCTTGCTGTCATGTCTATATCATTACTGAAGGGATTTCTTCAATACTAATCTCCAGCAGAGACCACATTGATTGGCTGAAATAGAGAGGGTGACTCTATGTAAACAATATGACACAATTACTGACTAGATCGTGAATTCTAAAATCAAAGGTCCATGTTTCCTCCTGGGAAACATTGTACATTTCTTTTCTCTTGGAAAAAAAAAAAGATCAGTTCTCCAAGGCACCATCTCCACAAAAGAGTTTAGAGATTCAAGATCCAATATTCAGAGATTAGAGGATCATATATTACTGGAGATGGGATCTGTAGCTTCTATCACTGGAGAAGAAGTGACTTCATTTCTGTGAATGTTTGCCAGAGAGCTAGTGTCTCAGAATCAGTCCTACAATCAGGAGCTGGCTTAAAAGAAAGAGAAATGCAAATAGTCAGGTTCCCATATACATAAAATCAGGATGAGTACTTCCCCAAAGGCTGTTAGGGTAAAATAATATATGTAAAAAGGTGTGGAAGCCTTGGGACAGAATGTTCTATAAATCAATAATAAATCATTATCATCATTAGGAAGGTAAATGAATATATATTATGGATTTCTCCATAAAACAAAGTATTTTTCCAAATGATTTCCAGTCTGGGTTTCAACAAATTTTCAGTACTTTTATGTCAAACCATTCAGCACTCACTGACACTGCCTTATCCTTTTCACTGAGGAGGGATATGGATTCTGGGGTTCTAATCATGGTGCTTTCCCATCTATGACAATGTCTTGAAGTATGCACACTTCTGGAGAAGAAGATTCCTGAACCAGCATCTTCACTGAGTTGAATGACAGTGCAAACAATAGGCCTACATGCTGCTGTCAAGGTACGAAAAAAAATTGTCAAGCATCTATAAGTATGTGCCTGAAGAAGGTCCTATCAGGAGACAACAAACAGAACGGTGTCTTACTGATAACAAGGAACCAGAGAAGAAACAAAACAAAACAAAGCAAGCACTTCATCTCCAAGGAAAGGCTAAGATAAGAGAGAAGAATGCTTGTATGAGCACAGGAAGACAAATCTGCATGATCAGATCAGGAAAAGGACAGTACAGAGTCAGGGGGGAGCCTCAAATGCTAAGGCTTTCCGAGTTATGGGAATGACTGTGGAGACTAAGTTCAGCTGGAAACCCACAACGAAATGCTAACCTGAAATGTAAGTGAAAGCAGAACTGACTTCTCTTGTAGAAATTTCCCCTGGCTGAGAATAAACATCACAGTCAAATATCATGTCAGCATGTGACAATACAAGAATATCAAGGTAGCAGCAAAGATATGCACTCTGGCTTTAGAAGTGGGGAGGGACTCATTACCAGAAAGTGACACTGTGATACACAACTTTCCGAATTGATTCGAAATGCCACATCCTTTTCACTCAGGAGGGATGAGTTACCACATCCTGGAAGGAGAGTGGGGCCTAAGAACTAGACATGTCATGATTTGTCCTGTTGCAGAAGATGGAATTCAGATTTGCTAAGGCATTTTCCAATATCTGATTTTCCAAAATCAGAAATTTTGTGTGTGATTCAATCCCAACAACAATCCCACCAGGAAATAGTTCAACACTGTAACCAATAGTAGGACTTAGAGCCAGAGAACATACTCTGGTCCCAAGTTCACACATATATGAACGCAATGCTATATTAGTTCTACAGGGTCTGCTTTTGCCACCTCAGAAATCTGTCATGGATGAGGAGCCTAGGAGAAGCAGAATTGCCAGCCATGCTTTTTCACAGAGGACTAATTTCGTAGCTCACTGTAAGGGAACTTTAGGCCCTAAGATAAAACAGAGTCTGATTCCTACCCAACCTGATTTTGTCTTTTAATTCATTATTTGTCTTGGGCTGGTGGGCACAAATGTTAATGTGGCTAATTGATTCATCAGACTCAGTTGAAAACGAAAAATCTAATGTTCCTTTCTCACAAATAATAGCTTTTATGAAAAAGTTTTCTTATGAGAGAAAAACATAATTGAGTTGCACATATGCAGTAACAAAGTCCTGTAAATGATCGTTTTAATTTAGTTTCTATTAAGGAGAAACACAAAGGCTTTAGAAAAAGAGCTTTTGGGAGGGGCTGAGCTTCACTGTGGTTTACACTTTTGGTGGTGTCCTCATTTTGTGTGTGGGGAGGGGAGAGGCGCTGTTGACCTATATATTATATGCTGACTTTCTTAGAGATATCCTGTGTTTCCCTTCTTGATCAATAGTAAAAGTGGAATTCTAAAGAAATGAAGCTTCTTCATATATAAGACATAATAAAAATTTAATTTTTCATCCACAATTCTATTTTGTTCCTGTGTTACTGGACTGACACACAAACACTTCACCTTCTAGTTGTATGGTAGGAAGACAGAAGGACATGGTGAGGATGTGAGTCCTTTTCATAAATGGCTTATACAATTACCATCCATAGTTTTACAACTATAGCATCCTCTCAAGTGATAAGGTCTGAACAAATATTAAGAGCATTCATAAAATTGCAGTAAATCTCTGATGAATGAAGTTAGAAAAGAGATAAAAATGATCTTTCTCTTCCTGTTTAAGGATTGCTTTTCTAAGGAAAGGAAGTACAGATATATCTCTTCAGCAATATTTTATTAACTCCATTTCTACAGAAGGTAGAGAGGAAATCATACTCTATTGATCAGTGTAACCTACCTTCCTCTTGTGATTCTGAGGAACAAAGTATGATCTTAGCAGGGGATTTAAAAAGTATATGTCAGAAATAGTACCTTCAAATTGAGATTGAATTATTTTTTTTATTCAAAATATTTCTAGTGTCACAGCTTTGGTAGGAAGGGAAGCTGCTTTCAGCCAAATGAGTTACTATTCGGATGATACTAACTATATTATTATTTTAAAGGTGATTTTCAATTTTTTTTGTGACAAAAGCATGACTTTTTAGGTGTCTTACTTTGATGACAAAGAGGCAGAGCATTACAGAAGATGTGGTTTTAAGTGTAATGAGAAGCTTACGAACATGTGGAGTGGCGACAGTTCGAGCAGGAGGCTGGCCTTCCAGGGGAAAGCTTTACTCTTGAGTCCTGTCACTCCTGCGGAGTCATACTTACAGCCATATCATTATGTCAGTTTTGAAAATTACAGGGTAGAAGTGGTAATGATAGGAATCATGTTCTGTAATTAGCTACATATTTCCAACGATGAGGAGCTTAGCAAATAAGATAATGTTTCAGAGGGAGAGTAAAGATGCCAGTGACAAATTACACACATGGGACAGCACAGATTTGTCAAAGTGAGATTCTGTTTACAGATGGTTCCTCTCAACTGCTCTTTAGAGGCTCACAGGTTGATGCCTTGGTCGTAGTCTGGGGTGACAGTGGTAGGTGGGGATGAGGCCTATTAGAAAGAAATGAGTGCATTGGAAGAATGTTCTTGAAAGGATTATTGGGATTGTGTACTTTGTTTTCTCTCTCTTTGGTTCTTGACTGGCATGAAGTAAGTAAGATGCCTAAGGAGTGGACTCCTACCATGATGTACTGTCCCACCCAAGACCCAGAGCAACAGAACCAAATAGACTGAAAACTCTAAAACCATGAGTGAATGGAACTTTGACTAAAAATATGATGAATGAAATAATATGTCAGCTATATTGGTTATTAAAAGGTTGCAGGCCCAAAGAGACAAAGCAATTTGCAAAAGGGAGAGGAGGAAAGAATTCCATTGGTATTTCATGATGATGGGAGGTCAATAGGGGTGAGAGAAAATGCCAGCTTCAGACTGATACTAGAAGCCTGTACTCTTTAGTTTTAGCTGCCAACTTGATACTACCTAGAATTACTTCAAAAGAGAATCTCAATGGGAAGTTGACTATATCATGTTGGCCTGTTAGCTTGTCTGTGAGAGACTGTCTTGGTATTGGAATATAAGAAGAGCCATCCCAATAGGGAGGCACCATTTCCTAAGCAGGGCTCTAGATTGTATACCAGTAGAATGTTAGCTGAGCAGCAAAGAGCAAGAAGGAAGTATGGGCACATTTGACTCTTTCTGCTCTTGACTGGCTATTATGTGAATGCCTGCTTACGTCCCTGTGTTAGTGGCCCAATGATGGACTATATATAGCCTGAAATTACAATAAATATAAACTCCTTTTCTCCCTACAGCTATAGTTAAAAAAAAGATTTGTTTTATTTATTTGCATGCATGTATGTCAATGTAACTGTATGCCATGTGAGTGCAAGTCTCATTGGAGTTCAGAGGCCTCTGTATCCTCTGGGGCTCGAGTTACTGGTGGTTATGAACCACTGGACATGGGCACTGGAGGCCTAATGAAGATCCTTCTGAAAGGTAGAAGCACTCTTATCTACTGAGCCTCTTCCCCATGCACAAGCACTCTTAACTTCTGAGCTGTGTCCCCATCTATAGCCTGTGTTGCTTTTGTAGGACATTTTATCACAGTGACAGAAATATCACCAGAAAAAGGATGTTGCAATGCAACAAAATGAGTCAGCGAAGACCTGAGATTCCCCTTGGCTTTTGTCAAGCACAGAGGGAGATTCTTTGTCTTTCAAGAGCCCCAGCATGGGTGATTACTTTTTATTATTGGATATTTTATTTATTTACCTTTCAAATGTTATCCCCTTTCCAGCTTTCCCCTCCGGGGTGATTACCTTTTGCAGAGCCTATAAGGTGTCAAAGAAAAGAATCCCAGAACATGACATTTTTCTTATCACAGGGTACTTCCTGTCTAATCACATGGCAAGCACACTGACCTGTGACTTTTTGTTGTTGTTGTTGCTATGACAAACATTCAGAATGAAACACCGTGAGCGCAGGTTTAGGTTAGCTCACAGTCCATCGCAGTGTGGAACTCGAGGCAGCTGGGGCTTGAATCAGACAGTTACCTCATATTCAGTTGGAAAAGAGATCAGTTAATGTAAACTAGTACACAGCTTGTTTTTACCAAGAAAACCATTCATGATCCCCTGCCAGGGAAATGAAGAAACCACAACTGAGGTGAATCTTCATGAACCAATTATAAAAATCAAGATAAATCTCCTCAAGTATACCCAGAAGCATTTCTTCTAGATGGTTCTAGGTTCTGTCAGGGTGCAATTAGTACCAGCCATCATATACCATTCTCATAGATCTCTGTTGGGCTTTACATGCTTTGATTTAGTTATGTAAAAACATCCTCCAATATCTAGACATTTTATGGTAGTCTTTAAGATGAAACCTGGAAATCAAATTAAAAACTAACCTGAAATAAATGAAGACAGAAAGTAACAGAGTAAACAAAGAGACCATTGCCACCTACTTTTGTGGTTATTAGCTAGTGTTTATTTCATGTCAGCTACTTGTCCTGTGTTGTTATAAGAGCTTTTTGGCCAAGTTACACCAACTCAATGCATGTAAACATTACTGTCATTACCATTTTATGGAAATGTTTGCCACGGTCACCCATGTAAATGGAGAACAAGAGTTTATAATTAACAGGTTGGTTAAAATATGATTTCTTAACCATTGTATTTCATTGCCTCTTTTAAGAATCTAATGTGGCATAAAGAGAACAACCAGAAAAAAAAAACTATTGCAAACTAAAATTATAACAGTGAAAGTCAATTATTTATAATAACATTAGTGGAAAAGGTCATGGAACTTTCCAGAACATAGGACAAAAAGTCAAAGGAATGAAATGTAGAAGATATAAACAGGAGATTCATTATTAGAATAATTCATCTTCAGGAAGGGAAAAGAGAGATACATGAAGAAGAAACATTTGTCCTTACACCAACACACAACTGTAGTCTTCACTTCTTGTTTAGAAAACATCACTTTGCACCAGATGAAGACCATGCCCCATCACAGCTCACAGTTGTAGAGCCAATCTCAATGCATATAACTTCAATACACTTCCATACCTAAGGACCAAGGAACATTGAGGAAGATGGGGCAGAAAGACAGTAAAAGCCAGAGGATTGTGGACTATGCTGTGAGATTATGTCCGAAGCTACATACCTAACAGTCTCACTATCATGACAGCCCACATGTGAGCTAAACAGGAATGACAGTGCATATGCCAAAGTGTACAGGGAAAACCCTAGGAGACTGCAACCCTACACAGGAGCCTCTAGGCAACTGAAGAAAGCTGGATTTTCTCAGAGTGGAGCACACTAATTGTTTGTCCAGTGTCAAAATGTCTGCTCTGAAAACAACATGTCATTCACATTATACAGACTGAGCAGGCTATATTTAGGAGTATATCTGTATTCAATAACCACTAGTCATCAAAGCGACCAGGAATTTAAAGGAGAGTGGGAATGGATACACGGGAGGATTTGGAGGAAGGGAAGAGGAGGAATAGGTGTTGTAATTACATCATAATTTAAAAAATAATAAGAAAGAACTTTTAAGAGAACAAACATGTAAGGAAAGAAGAAGAATCATAATAAAATATGATAATGGATAATGGATAATGGAGTAGTATTTTGAGAAAAGGGGCAGACAGGCCAGAGAGAAGAGTTGAGGAGATGACCCAGGAAACGCATTGGTAAGTCTCCACAATGCTAGAAGCTACATGACAGGTAAACATATCTATATTTCGAGAGAGAAAATCACAGGCATAAATTCTACAATGTAAAAACAGGGCTTAAATATAAAGGATCTGAAGGAACTGCATCTTTTCCTATATTATAGACATATAGTTCTGGAAATGACTGAAGAGATTTGCCTGAGAGTTAAATCTATCTTAAGAGAGAAAAATGTAACCATAGACTGGGGAATCAAATGTGAGCATCGGGCTATTAGATTTCACATGCCCTATGTCTAATTTTAAATGTCCACATTCAAATCTCGCTAGACCTACCTTGATCATGAACTTCCTGGCCTACAGGATTGTGAGAAGTCAAATTTTATTGTTTAGAAACAGTCAGTTCATGGCATTTGGTACAGCAGCTGGAGTGGCCTAAGATATCTGGGGAGGTCTATTACCTATCAGTGAAACTGATACTGTCCTGAGGTCCATTCTAGCTTTTCTTGATATGGACTAATAGTGTTCCAATTTCTGCCTGTAAAAAGAGCTTGGTATTTCATTAGTCATGAATCTTCATTTCCAAATTTTACTTGCCTTAACATTATGTCCAAATAATGATCATGCTCATTTTCATGCTTCTATAATATTGTCTGCCCTACACTTTTAAATGCTTTTTTTTTTTTAGTTCAGTAAAGTGGAAAATGCTTACATCCAATGAATTAAAACCATAAGTTCCTTTTTAACTTCCCCCAAGACTTCATTCCTCAGTTCCTTTATGATCCCTGCAGCATTAAAAATTTTTAAAAATATGCTGTTTGCTTGTTATTTTCTAAATGATAGGTATATTCTTTTTTTAATTTATGTATTAGAAAATACCTACTAATTCCTGTTTTTGTCCTTGAGGACTGTGTGTCACTGTCTTTCTCCAGATCTCACATTTATTTAGCTATAAAATTATGTAAACAATAATGTTTATGGCTGAATCAAATAGTGTTTCATACTTTATATTTTCTTAGTTGTCCAGTTTTACAATCTCTGGCTCTCTTCTTAAATGGCTATTTTCTTTTGCATAAATTGTTATGATCTCAACAGAGATACTCTGTAAAACATATACTTCTGTCCCCACCTCCCTCATCTACCTCTTATTAAATAGTCTCTCCTCTGTTTTCAAGTCATTTGATTTTAAGGGTTTTTTGTGTGTTTATTAATCATTTAATTTGTTTGCATTTCAAATGATATCCCCATCCCGATTACCCCTCCACAACCCCCCATCCCATCCCCATTTTCCTCCCTCCTCTTTTCCTTTATGAGTGTGTTTCTCCACTCACACACCCAGTCTCACATCACCACTCTAGCATCAAACTGCCAACCAAAGAGTACACATGGAGGGACCATGGTTCCAGATACATATGTAGCAGAGAATGACCTTATCTGACATCAATGGGAAGGGGGGGGGTCTTGGTCATTTTAAGTTTTAGACATTTACCTTTCTGATTCTATATATTCTGTATAATATTGTGTATAACAGTTTGTCCTTCAGTTCCATCTATATTCCTGGATGATGAATGAGTTTCATTCTTCTTTAGGACTTATATTTTGTTGTTGTTGTTTTTGAAGAAATCTTCGTATTGCTTTTCATAGTAGCTGTTCCAATCTATGTTCCCAAAACTAGTATATAAAGGTCCCTCTCCACATCTCTGTTGAGGATTTTGAAATATAAATTCTGGAGTTCTAAAAACTAAAAGCATTCAGAATACAACACTGGATAACTTCAAATCTGAAAGGATTTTTACAATGTATAGAGAGGACTGAGAGGTATTCTTACCCACATTACACCAATCTGCTTTAGCATAAAATTAGAGAAGATGATTATAATATAATTAAAGTTAGTACTTGGTGATAACATTTACAGCAAAGGAATTTGAATTGAAAGATAGCTTTGTCATCAATGTGTTTAAACATTCTTGAATTGATTTTTCTCTACAACTACCTCAAGCTGCTCAGCATTGTCCTCCCAGACCACACTAACCATTCCTGACCCCAACTACCCTATAAATCACAACAATTCCATGCCAGGCTCTCTTAGTGTGCCAAGACACAATTATGACATAGACTGATGGTTATGAGCTGAGATTTTGGATTGAATCCTGACTTCAGCACTTCAAAGATGATTTCATTAGAATGAGCCCAAGAGAATTGGTAAAGATTGCATGGAAAATACAAACAACTCACATATCTTACTTTATGACATATAATAAGCACTTAAAATCATAATCACTTCATAAATATTATTATGTTTGAGGATGAGAGTCATTCATGAATATTATAATTTTTAATCATACACAAATAAAGTTTATCTTTATTGTGGGAGCCTCTATAACATCTTTATATGATTTAAAATTACACAGCAAGTATGTATTTTTAATTTATTAAAGTAATCAGAGAGATTTATATCCATGCATTAATTTTATCAGCTCTCCTAATTTATTCAGTTCCTTTTAAACCTATCCTCCCTTTCTTCTTTCCTTCGTCTCCTTACCATGTTTCTCAAGCATATTCCATGGATAAATGTGGACTAAGAATTTATATCTCTTTCAAGTGAGTTTCAACCTGTGTGATTCACTGAGCACTAAACTCATTGTGCTTTCTTTCCTTATTCTACAACCAACATCATAGTATCTATTACTGCATCTTCTCTTTAGAAATTTAAAAATAAGATATAATTTTGCAGGGCCAGTCTGTCTTCAAGAAGATTTTGCAAATATCCAAAGTCACTTGGTACATCTATGTTTCATCTCCCAGAAATATTTTGAGGGCAAGAGTGAACCTCTTTTTCAGATAGATGGATAGACAGACAGACAGACAGACAGAGACTCACACACAGAAACATAAGAGTGCATTCAATGAAATTCACTTCATGGTAAAAGAAAAAAAAAGTTCATAAGGAAATAACCACGATGAGTTTCAGGTGGATTTCCAAATAGAATTGCTGTCTTCCCTGGAGACAATTCAGTTTTTAATGGAGCCAAAAGTAACAACGAAGGATAGGAGTTAAATATAGTTGTTGTTTATTGATATTCAGCTAGAACACTTATATGCATACATCTCAACATGCTGTACTTTGCGGGGGCAATGGAGTTGTCAAGAAAATTAATTATTAGCCTTTGCTTCTTTTAAAATCTGTCATCTTGAGTGGTCAGTACCATGATCTACCTCTGTTACTTTCTTTCTACCAGGCAAGCTGGTCAAGGATCTACTCTACTATTCCAAACTATTTAGGAGAAGTGACACTAGGCCTTCCCTATTTGTGCATTTATAAGAAATATGTCACAGATCTCAGGTAATACAGAGTATCATAGGAGAGATAAATGGAAAATATTTTAATTTCAAATGTTAGGCTTGAAAGGACTCCACGAAATCTGGAAGATAGAATTGGTAAGCACGGGCTCAGGGCAAGGAAAACTGTAAAGTCCACAAGCAGGTTCCCGTCTGTAAACTTCCCTTCACAGCACAGAGAAAAGGAAGCCTTGTCTGAAGGGTCAAAGAGAAAAAGGACCTATCAAGACAAGCTGCTTTATGGTTGACTCCTCTAACTCTTGCAAGATTCTGAATTCTATAGATTTTTTTTGTTTATTTTGTTTTGTTTATTTGTTTTTTAAACACATCATATTTTCCTAGAATAAGTGTTCTTATGGGGTAGCCACAGCTGAAGCCTGGGTCCTTTGAACACAGTCTGTTTCCAGATGTCAGGAGTCAAATGACTGTAGGTATTAGAAATAGCTACCAACATTACCACTGTAGGAGCCAATAGTGACAAAGTTTGCCTTGAACCTGATTCACTGGCCAGTCTGACCCTGCTTCTTCACTGGCATGAGTTTTAGAACTTTATCCTTTAAGGATGCTCCAAGGAAAACGTCACTAATTTCTGATTCTGTAATGAGCAGGGAAATCAGGCAGTTCTCTTCCAGAAACTAGACCTTCATGTCCTTGACCAGGCAGTTTAGCTTGGTGAATGGGATGTACTTTTTGTCTTTAGCTTTACCTCCACAAGCCCCACAGAATCAATAGTCACCATTCCCTAAGAAGCCCATCCTCCTAAGCCCAGCTCAGGTTCTCTGTGCCCTTCTGCTGTACCAGCAGTATCATCTGCCATTTTGTGTTTGAATTCTGCAGATTTTAATGGAATATTCTCTTCTTTTGTGCTAATCTATTGTACACCATGATGTTCAGAGATGGAGTACATGGTGCCAGCCTTATTTTGCTTATTTTAACATTCTTGAAAGATTTCCCGGGGGCCCTGCTCTAGTATCAAGCACTAGAGGCACAGTCAGCAATGGGTTAGGTTGTATCTAACACTGGTCTCAGACACAGTTGTCTCAACAAAGTGTAGGAGCATATAATTGTATATGACCAAGCATATGGGTTTGAAAAGGGCACAACTATTAAGACCATGTGGTGTGTCTAGACCCATTCCAAAGGATTTGATTTCAAAATCATCCATTGAGCAAAAAATGTAAACAATAGTCAACAAGACACTTCTATTCAATTTTATTCTTTACTTTGTAATAGTAAAGGCAGTGATGCTGATGGAATCCTGAGCTAATCAGTATCTTCAGATCATATCCCATCCATCAGACAGAAATTTCCCATGGTAACTACTTTTCTGCCACTTATAATTTGACTTTGATGGTGGCTGAATAAATGCCTGGTGGATCAATGAAACAGATTGTGTAAATCTCACTCTAATTTTTTAGAATATATATCCCACTTTCTCACTTCATTGAAATTTCTTGAAAATTTTGACTCACCATCCATGATACAAATAGGAAGTGGTTGTGGACACCATGTCCCATACTTGCTTCATCCTGTGCGTGTTATAAAATCATTGAGGTAGCATTTGAGAGCAAACTACCAAGAGGACAGTTTTGCAATTTCCTTCTTTCACACATATCTGAAGCAACATGTGGCCCAGTGGCTGACTCCAACCATGACTAACAGTAGGTATGTTTAATGTTGAACCTTACCTCTGTCTTGTTGTAGAGTTGACTTTTGAACTGGACCACTTGGTATCACTCATTAAATATCTGAACTCTAGACTTCCCAAAAATAAAAGTAGGTTAATGGAAACATTTTTTATGTCTTCTAAACAGCAAGGATTTCAACATGGTTATATTGTAATAAGATCATATATCATATTAATTGTCAGAGAACAATTTTCCCAAATGAATGAAAGACTGGAGTCACATCTTTCATATACATATTTAAGCAAAATATTAACTTTATTTATAATTTAAAAACACCTTATGGTTTAAAACTGGTCAAATGTCTAGAAATATAAACAGATGTTTACATGTAATTCTTAAGCATAATAATTTTTATTATAAAAATAATCTTATGTATATTCTGATAATTTTAAATGTGCATAAAATTAATCTTGTTTTACATATACACTTGAGTCTCCTTCTCACTTCATCTGAGATCCTGAACCCCTCCCTCCTCCATGTCTTTTCATCCTTTGTAGAGTAGTAGGTCTTCTCATGGTCAATGACCTCTCCAGCCACAGGCCCTTGGCTATGCTTACAGCACCATGCATGGATTTCCTCCTGTTGACTGGGCCATAAATCCAGTGAGATAGCTGTTGATCATGCCCAAGAGAATTGTGCTGCTATTGTACCCCTGGGCATATTTTTCTAAGCAACTAATTATCAGGATTTTGCATAAATATCTTCTGACACTATGAGAGCTACTGCTCAGACAAGGTTTCCAGGTCAGTTACTGCTTAATTCATCTAAGCCTTGTGTCTGGAGTGTGTGGTATCATCAACACTATGTATTATACTCACATTCTGGGAGGAAATCAAGGACAATGATAATAGTGTGTATTGTTCTGTTTGTCTCTTGGAGTTACACTCACTACCAATTAAGAACTAAAAGGGTGCTTCCTATGGCTGGCATGGAAGGTTAAGTTAGGGAGTCTATGGCTATTTGGAAGAGCATTACTATCACATGTTTCGTGACTCTATTTAAACTACACACACACACACACACACACACACAAATATGGGTACCAGCGATTTGAATATTCATTATATTTTAGTTGTCATTATAAAAATGTAAACTATAAAAATTATCCAAATATAACTGTTTTATATTTCATATTCATTTATTATCTAGAAATAATTTTTGATATAAAACTATTCTGAAGTGATGGTGCATAAGGGTGGCCTATATTTGCATTAGCTTTTATTCTTAGTGAAACTCCTAAAGGAACTATCATCATCGTCCTTCTCATTGAACTGATCAAATTCTACTACTGAATTAAAGTCTGACCATTAGACAAAGAGATGGAAGAGTACAGGGAGCACAAACATTTCAGATAAGAAAATATTTTTATGTGCATTTATGTTTTGCCTGTGTATATATCTGTATGAGGCTATTGAATCCCCTGGAACTGGAGTTACAGACAGTTGTGAGCTGACATACGGGTGCTGGGAATTGAACCCAGGTTCTCTGGAAGAGCAGCCAGTTCTCTTAACTACTGAGCCATGTCTCCAGCCCAAGAAAATACTTTTTTTGTGTGACTTTCAATTTTTTAAATGATGGAATCATTTATTTCCTTGGGTTAACTGAGACCCACTCAGAAAGTTTACAGAAAGCCACACTGCTAGGGAATTACCAAGCCTCTGGGGTTTCAGGTCTTCTGGTGTTATTCCCCTGACAGTGTTCTGAAAATACCAACCTCTTAGTTCTCAAAATAACCCTTCTGCCAATAACTTCAGGAGTTTATTAACTCCAATCCTCATAAGTAGTTTACCCAGTTCTACTGTAGTGCATAAAATACCTTTTTATTCGTGTTAGTTAAGAGGTTTATCACATAGAGATTGAGTATCCACTACATCCAATAGCATAGAGCGGGCACTCCATTCAGGATTTCTTAAGTGAGTTAGTGAATTTCAGCTGGGACTCCAGGAGGAAGGAGGAGAGGTAGGAGGGAAAACTGAGAAAGGGGGCCAGAGACTGGTACCTAGAGAAGCACTTCCTGAGAATACAGTGCTACTCCTTTTAATCTGAGTAGTTTATAAGCAGAAAGTATTATTTTTCTTGAAGCAGCCCATTTAGCCAGAGCCAGCATTTGAAACACTCTACACAAGCTCATCTGATAAGGTCTCTTTTTTTTTTTTTTCAAGAAAATATGAGCATCTTTTACTTCTGGATATCTGGATTTGGCTTTTAGTAAAATCTTTAAGATATATTAGGGTTATTCTAGGTCCACTTAGTAGACCCTGGATGCCTTGTCTGAGGGGAGGACTGATGAGACAGTGACATCATCCACCAACCAGGAATTATCAGAATACAGAATACATATACTATGTAGCAGGAAGTGGTTCTCTTATTAATCAGGGGTTTATAACAAAAATATGCTTACTTTTTAAATGTCACCAAGCCCAGTCATTAATTTCTGGAGTTAGAATCCTATTACAGTTAGGTACTTTTAATCTATACCCTATTACAGTAGCCTTAGGGAGGATTAATATTATTTAACTCAAATAGATCTTCATGTAGAAATATTCAATTATGTATTTAGAAAGATACAGACATATGTCACATTTAAAAATTAGGCAACGAAATTGAAAGGTAGGTTCCCTGGAAAATTTGGAAGGAGGAAAGGGAAAAGGTGGAAATGATGTTAGTATATTATAACTTCAATGAATAAAATATTATAGAAATATAAAATGGAATTCTTTAAATAGTCTCAAATTTTTAATAATAAAAATCCACAATATTCTGTTTGATTTTATTTATTGGTTCAGATATTATCCTCTTGTGCCATCTTATTTAAGGTGTTAAATTTCTTTACATAAACTGAGAGAATAAGTTTTGGTTTTTCAAATCATTACACCCTTAGTAATTACCGTAGCCATGTCAAAGGTGCGAGATAGGAATTCTATCATAGAATACAGCACCGAGAATACAGTACAGAGTTACCAAATAATTACGGTAAGGAAGGAGAGGAAAAAAAAAACCTTCACCCAAGCAGACACTGAAGTCACATCCTGACCAGAGGAGGAAGTGTCACATCAGACACTTCCTCAGTGCTATCAGATGCTGTGTGTCACGGACAGCAACTGTGTTTGCTCTCAGTCGTCTCTGTAACAGCAGAAACTGTACTCACCAGAGGTGATCTGTATTCAAAATGATAAAGAGAAAGCCATCCAATGCCTCAGAGAAGGAGAAACACCAAAAACCGAAGGTAAGTTTATTTTCTAACAGAGTAAAACAAAACAAACCATTTTACTAGAAAGCAACACATACTAGAAAATGTTTAACACAGACAGAGACATACAGACATACACAGGCACAGACACATACACACATGCACACACAACATATACATACTTCTCACACATACACACATATGCATGTATACACACATACACAAACTCATTCAAGGACACAACACAAACACATTCAAACATACATACACAGTGACACACATCATACACACAACATACCACACATACACACAAACAAACACTCACAAACACACACGCATACACACACAGAGCCTACACCATCACCCTACTACTTACATGACATTTTGTCTGTCACTTCTAAATTAATTTAAATAGAGGACTGAGTGCATCAAAGTACATATGGAAGAATTTGCATACTGATGGGCAATTATGGTCTTCACAATTGTGTATTACATTCAACCCTTTATGTTGGTAGCTAAGATAGAGTTAAGATAATTTTATATAACTGCTTGATGGCCTCTGCTTAACCATTAATATCATGCATATTTTTCATTCCTTGGTTGTTCAATGTCTTACCAGTGTACTGAAGGATTATTTTATCTGTTAAATTGTAGACATTTAAAATACATAACAGTAAGAAGACTATAAAAATGGAGAAATTTTAAGTTAGTTTTTTTTATTCATTTTGTAATTTGAATGGTAAGCTATGATATCTTGTTGTAGACATGCATTTTTACATTGTCACTAGAGAGAGAATTGTGTCCTATTTTGAGAAGACACAAAATTTATAAATTAGTAAATTTGATAAGCTAGTCTTATGTAGTATATTCTTTTATTCTTTCTCTTGATAACAATTGCCACTAAAAATAATATAGAAAAAGCCAAGTTTACATTTTTTTTATAGAACTCTAAACTGGTTTTACTTGTAATGTTAATTTCACTAGTATGAAATTGTGATTTCAGAAAATTTATGCCCTATTTATAAATTCCTAAGGTTTCTCAAATAAATTCAATCTTTTTGTTTGTGAGATAAATACTAGTTGACTCTGTTTTTAGGAGTTCATACTTTGTCATCAGCTTTTATTTTTCATTGGGAGAGCAATAGTTTGGGGATTGATTTTCATTTTGAACTGAAGTGGCATGGAACAATCCTCAAAGATTTAAAACCTTCTCCAAAAGATCTAAAGTAAAATGATGATAAATTATTTCCAAGTATAGGAAACTAAAACTAGATGATTTTCAATATTATTTTTTCTAATACAAAAATTCAACAAAAGTTAGACAAGCATCTTATAAACACATGGTACAAAAATATATTGTACTTTCTGTCTTTTTATAACTAAAATAAAAATTCACAGCAACATATCCCAAAATATACAAAGAAGATTTTTTAAAGTATCAGTTATATTTCTTCACATGATTATATTTGGTTGTTAGCCTAGCCTTCAACACCTGAGCCATATTTCCAGTCCCATATGATTATTTTTATGTAAAATACCCCTGATTAAATGAAAATACTCAGTTGACTATAGCTTTGAGAGGTATTACAAAAGTTAAGATAGAACAATAGCTTTCTTCAAAATGTTTCAAAAATGACATTTGATGATTTCATAAGGATTGTATTGTACAGTATATTATCAGTATATCATTTCACTAAACTGTTTTCAAAATGATCTTTCATTATTTGCAACAGTCTTAATCATAGTAATTACTAGAGTACATATGAACTGTTGGTCATTTTATTGATATCTTTATATATAAAATAAAAACACAGTTGATGTGCCTGAGAATAAAATATATAATGAGAAATAGTCACATTGCTGACATATATGGGTTTAATTTTTTTTGTGAAACTAGTAGTCCTCCAATTACTATACTCGCATCTTAGAAATAACTCCTTTTAATTCATATTTATTTTTAATAGAAAATTTTTGAATATTTCATGAATAAAAGATATAATCCATAGGGAATGGTAAGAAAACATTCTATTCTGATCCTTACACAGATGGCTAGTTGAAGGAGTACAAATTGTGACATTTGTCTAGAAAGACACAATAGCGCTACCAAGAAACTGCCCTGAAATACAGGATGTTACTGTTTATACTGATTATCTATCAGATGATATGTTCCATATCCTGACCCATAGGCATTCATTCTTTGTGCTATGCTCTCACAAGTATGGAGGGAATTTCCTTGGTTTTATTGTGACTCACCATATGCTACATTTTAAAACTATAAATTAAGGGTTTTTGATTTAGCTGCATGGTACAGCATCTCTTCTGTCTGTAGGTTTAATCCTCTTGCACCACATACAGGAGAAACCTATTATATCTAATATTACTTTAAACAAAAACTAATGAACTTTTTGTTTAAATAGAATACCAATGGGTAGTAAATTATATGGGAGTAAGAAGTTCTGGGATGCTATTGAGTAGTAAGATGACTACATGTAATTCAAATGTAGCATCTTCTAATGAAATGATAGGTTGAAGGTGAGGGTTCGGCTCAGTCTATAAAACACTTTCCATGCAAGGATGATGACCTGCAGTTTTTCATTAGAACCTCTGTAAAAAATACAGTATGTTGTTATGTGTCTCTTAATCCAACACTGAGAAGGCAGATATAGTCATAGACCTGGAGCCTGCTGGCCTGCTAGCCTAGCCTAGCCAGCAAGACTCAACTAATGAGAACCTCTGTTTCAAAGACCAAGGCAGACAGAGCCTGACAAGGAATAACAGCTGAGATTGTCCAGTGGCCTTCACACACACACATGTACATACATGTACATACATCTGTACACTCACATTTGCACAAGTGTACACATGTACATACACATGCACGCACACACACAAAGAAATAACTTGATAAATGTTTGAGAAGGGAAGAGATATATTTGATTTAAACATTTACAGACTTTACACGTGTATTAAAGTTCCCAGGGTAGCCAGATATATATACAATCTGAACAATTCTTATTATCATATATAATAGCTAAAAATAAAGTTATAACGATAGACTTTGCTATTTGTATTTTCTAATAGGTTTTATAGTTGTAATGTTAAAAATATTTATAAATCTAATATGCAGTAATAGATTTTAGAGAATACTACATACAAAATAATGTATTCTTTTCTTATATGTATAGTATTCATCAATAAACATACTAATAAGTTAAACTTTAAAATCAAACTATAGTTTTGACACATCTTATTTTATCATTTGTGATGTAGTTTTCTTTTATGTTTCTGTTTCTCTATTTTGCTAAAGTTTATTTTATCCAAGCAGCTCATAATAGGAAGAATGCCACTCAAATATGTTCTTAAACATTAAAAGCAAAGACTGAGAATCAAAAACCAAAGATCTTCCATGTTGGGTACCCCCAAATATCTGAAGCCCTTTTTATAAAATATGTAACTGTATATACTAAAAAGTTACTAAATTCTTACAAGTTTAGTATGCCCCTGAGCTCCGTCAGGCATGTTGATAATTTCCAATTAAAAATGAAACTCAATGAGTAGTGGCTAAGAATTTTATATTTAGATTAGTTAAAAATAACCTTGCCTTATACACCATACTTTCCTTTTGAGTTTTATTTTCTACTGTTTTAGCACTAGAGCTCAATGCTGACAGTGACTTTCGAGATGTGTAAGCATATTCCACATGCAGGTCCAATCAGCTCTTTCATCTACACTGCTTATATGATCTATAAACAGTCAAAGGATTATAAGGCGTAGTTTTTCTTGTGTTTATCTGACATGTTTATTTTTGACGCCTCTGTTTATTATCAATTTATCATGTAACAGTTGCTCTTCTCAGATTTTCTACTCTATTTAATTCTTGTTCTAACTCCATGAGAGATCAAGTCTTATCTAGCGTCATAAGTGAAGGGTCAAAAGCACACTAAAGATTACACACATATAAAAAAAAAGTTACCTTAACCAAAAATACATAGATGAAAAAATATGTCATTAAAAACACATGCCAATCTCCAGTGTCTTACTGGTACTGTGACAGTACTGACATTGTCTGTCTTAAATGCCAGATGAATGTTAAAGACACCAACAAGACCCAATCTTTAAAAAGCTTTGTACTTTGAAAAGGAATTTAGAGACTTTCTCCTCTTCCAATTATAATCAGAAATTTTATCATAAAAAATTTTCAGGTACTACATCTGTCAAATTTTCAGCATTTAGAATTGTGTGCATTTTTTCTTAGTTGCAAAATGGTTTTATACAATTGTTATCCAATGCCATTTAGGCAATCTCTTTTTCTTCTTTGTTTAGCTTTCCAACATAGTAAGCTCTCAAAAGATGCATGGAAGATTATGGTTTCCTGAGTCTGTTAGCTATGATTTTTGGGACTATGATTTTTGGAAGCAGATTGTGCATGTGTTTCAATCCATCTTTGGTTCATCTTTGAGTGTTAGAGAACAACTCCAATATGCCCAAGATTTTGCAAGAACCCTAGAAAGCTTACTGTTCTCTCATGGTCAACCTTTGTGTCAGGTGAGAGAACATGCTAGAAAGTTTAAAATGTATGAACCACACAGATGAGATTTGGAACTGTAATTAGGACAACACAGACTTAATATGTTGGTGTATGGTAATCTGTATAAATACATTTTAACCGAGGTCTTCTTTGAGTTAAGAAGATTCAATACCACTGTCATTGTAAAGGGAAACATCGGAATAATGGCACTTCTTGAAATAGCTTTTTTAAAAAAGGTTCTTTTTAATCTAAAGTGCATACAAAATGAGACACCATTAGTGTCACAGATGCTAATTTTCACTAGCAGTGACTGAAGTGGCATTCTTTCCCATTTGCATTTGATCCCGGCAATGATGAGAGGTGATGAGTTGATTATAAGCTGTTTTCACTGCACTGCCCGCTGTGCAAATTTATGCTCCTAGACAGGGATGACACATAGTTGTGGCATTAAAGAAATGCCTGCATTGCTTTTTTGAATCAAGGCTGTTAAAATGCACTTTAACCCTTATTTAACCAGGTACGGGAAACTGGAGGCTCTTTCCTGACCTGGTACTTACTTGAGACAAGACACCTGCATGCGGAGTCTATGTCCTTTGGTTGTGTTATTAATTCTTTTAGAATTTTATACAGTAAAAATTTGACCATATTACCCTCCTCTATCCATTCCCAGATACACTGAAGATATTATATCTGTCCAATTTCAGCATTCAGAACTGTGTTAATTTTTTCTTACTGGTCAAAAATAATTATATTTATGTTTTTCAATAATGCACCAAGTCCAATTTGTGTTGACCATGTATTCACGGGATTGAGATCACCCACTGGAATGAGGTTGACCTATCAAGACCACACCTCTGAGAAAAATGAACTCTCCCTCCCTCTGAAGTTAGCACCTGTCAATAGCTCTCTAGGGGTGGGAGCTTGTGAGACTCCACCCACCATGCTGGAATGTTGACTAACTTATCTCCTGTAGATCTCAGCACCTACACATATAGGTGCTGTGAATTCATGGAACAGAGGTTCTGTCATGTCCAGAAAATACTGTTTTGCTCTTTTCTTCCCTAATCTCTGACTCATGATAACGTTCTACTCTGTCTTCCATAATGGCCCCCAGAGCTTTGTGCGTAGGTTGATACAGATGTCCCTTTTGGGGTTGAAAAATCCTTTGTCACTTACTTCTGCACATTGATCAGTTATGAGTTTCTGCATTAACTACCACCCATTGCACAAAGATAACTCTTTGATGAAGTAATGAGAGCTGTATCAATCTATTGATATAAGGATAAGCATTTAGAAGACAGTTTGCTACAATGCTCACTAAACAAAACAGTATTTTCAGGGCACCACTGTGGCCTGTGAACTACTCAGGGTGCAGATTTATACCACCAGGCATGAATTTCCTCTTATAAAGCAGGCCTCAAATCCAATCAGAAAACAGCTTGTTACCCCAACACTGACCCTTGCCCCCCCTCTGTGAGTGTGTGTGTGTGTGTGTGTGTTTACCTAACATTTGTGCCCATATTGCACCCATGGATGCACCCATGGATGTACTTGACCATATTGTTCAATAATATAGCTCATGGGATTTGCAACTGGGTAGATTGTTGATAACTCCCTGCCCCATAGCATACATAGTACCTCCCAGTATTATGAGAGGTAGCCAGTAGAGAGGAAGATTCCTGGTCAGTGGCAAATTGATTTTTCAATATCCTTTTGGCCAAAATTGGTGGTGTCTATAGCAATAGGGTCTTACCATCAAGTTCTGGTAGATAAACAAGAACATTAGTGTTTGCCTGGTGGATAGCAGGAACTCCCCTGATCAACAACTCAAGGAACTTTAAAGTTCAGGTTCCATTAACTTTAAAAAATCTTTCCAAAACATCAATGACATATCACTACATTCTGTTAATTTATAGAGCACAGTGTAATCATGTACATGTGAAGTATTTCACTCAGGGTTATGAAAGGGTTTGGATTTTACATCATAGAATTTCTATAATTAAATTTGTGCTCTACTGTTGCTTCTGTTTCTTTTTGGGTTTAATTTTAATATACTTCTTTAGTGAATTCAGTTCACTGTTTAGTGTTTCAAATAATAGGAATGAAAAACTATGCATCTATCAAGGGAAGTAGTATCATGAGTGTGCTGTGGACAAGAGTTAGAATCTGTCATCTATTTGGACAGATGACATCCTTTTCAATGTATTCACACTTAAATCCAACAAACATTAAGACTGCTACTATCCTATACTATCCTTGTATCCATCTTGTGCCTATATTCTATGAAATGGTTCAAGTTTACTGTTCACTGGTTCAAAGAAATCACCCATAATTGATACACAACTTTTGGAAGGCTTTTTCCTCTGGCTTCAAAATATATTTATTTGATGGGTGAATTCATAGCTCATTCAATTTACTGTTAAAATGATTAAAATTATTAGCTATTTTTTAGTGATGAATTTTTTTTCCAACAAATCACTAATTTGCTCTAGATTTTCTCATCTTATAGAATGTGAATCCAAAACCAAAATTTAATTTCAAGCAAGTAGCAAAACTTTGGGGCCAAACGGATTGCCAATATTTAGAAAGTGCTAAGTCAGCATCAGAAAAAAAAATCCAAAGATAGTGAAAGACTTAAGAGAGTATGGCTTCCTCTTGGTATAATACCTGAATATTTTATATCCTATAGGAAAAATGTAGAGCCACTACCTGGACTGCTAATGCACTTTGTTAAGATTTGACTTGCTTAATCATTTGTCTCCTGTAGAGGAAAAATGACTTCATTATCCACAGGAAATGTATTTTTTTTCAAACAATGTAACCAACTCCATAAACAATATATCTAAGTTTTCAGGTCATGTCTTACCAAACTGATCTGTTTCTCCCTGTTTGCTAGTATTAAGAATTCAGATGGATTTTTTAGAAATAGCGCATTCATATTTACCTCTTAGTACACAAAAAGCTTCCTGCGTTAAGGCCTTGAAACTGTCTGTGGTGGTAGTTGGGATGATTTCTACATACAGGAAGAAAGTCACCTCATCCTAAATTAATGTGGGAGGTTTGGTTTCTTTTTGGCTTTTTTGTTGTTGTTGTTCTTGCCATTTGTCTTTCAATTGAAATTATTTTCTTCTTTTTTCTTTTTTTTCAAATCTGCTTTTATACCATTTTAATTACATGCAAGTATTAAGGTCAGTTCTTGGTTGAGGAACTAGCAACAAAATAGATGCAAATAGTCAAGGAACAAGCAAGACAAGACAATAAACACAAATAGTCAAAGAACAAGCAAGGCAGTAAACAAAGTTCGGTAAACGCTCCCATGATCACTGTTTCTAAGGGCTTATCAGGATGACCAAAATATCTGAGCATACTTCCCTGTCCTAGCCCAAAGTCATTTTCATGCCCGAAGCCAACTTCTTTGTTCTAGCCTAAGATTTAGATTCCTGCCTGAAATTACTTCTTTGCTCTGGCCTAAGATTTAGATTCCTTCATGAAGCCCATTTCTTTGTCCTTGGCCAATGTCAGATTCCTGTCAAGCAGCCCACTTCCTTATCCTTGGCCAATGTCAGATTCCTGCCAAGCATCCCCAAAAGCTCTCCACAGCTCCTCCTTTTTGATTTCTAAGGAGGTCTGCGAGAGAAGACTCTGTCACAGAGTGTCTAGCTTTGTCCAGTAGATGGATGCTCCATGTTGTCTTTTTTCTGTGCATTTTTCTCCAAGATCTTTTTCTGTATTGCTGGCATCCTATAAAGAATCCAGTGGGATTTTATTAAGAAACACCCCAATGATTACATCATTTAGTTAATGATCTCTTTGAAGTTCTTCACACACAGTTACCTTCGGAAACACTCAGGGTAGAAGATAAAGGGCAACACAGTTTAGGCACTAACAGTCAAAGAGCTCCCAGTAGTAGAGGGGAGGATTTGATTTTAAACTGCTTCTTTCTTCCAGCTATCTTTGATGCCTTACTTCTGATAGATACTCCACACTTGACCTGCACTCGATTGCCCTGCATGCTTCCCCTATCTCACACCCTCCTGTCCACTTCAAACTCTCATCTTTCCTCATGCAGACGCACCTCTGCTATAATCTAGTAGCTTCCATGAAGCATCACTTAAAACATATAAGAAGAAAATCTGCTCTGTACCTTTAAGCAGTGCTTTATAATTACATATTAGGATCTTCTGAAGTCCTTTACAACGATAACTCACTAATAGAACATCTGGTTTAGGGGACTCATAGAGGTTTCTGATGCTATGCTATAACCACTCTTTCTGCTGCTTATCCTCTGGAATATCTCTGTGTATTCATCAACTCGTGCTTATTTGACAACTTAGCTGACATCTCAAGAAAACCTGCACTAGTGACTTCAACACAGTAGAAGTGGGTCACTAGCAGAACAGTGGTTTGCTAGCAGAACAGCAGGCAACATGGACTAGAATCACACACAGCTGGTATGATTTTGATTATCTCTGAACCAGATTGTGGGCACTTTATTAAACCGTATTTGAGCCTTGGTGTTGTGATTGGAAAAGAACATGATAAAGCCTGTCATGTAGGCTTGTTGTAGGTTATTAGCACATGTATATTTCCTAGCTTAACTCTGTTCACTAGGTAATCTTGACATCTTTTCTAATTTTGTAATCCTTATTTCATAACTTTTCTATTTTCTTGGAGAAGATAAATCTTACTCAAGTTTATACCCTTTGACTTGGTGAGAACTCAAGAAGGATTGAACTCGGTCTTTCTGACTTTCAGACTACATTGGCTTTCTTTCTTTCCTTCTTTTTCTGATTATCATCAAAAACATTTATAGACAATAAAATTGTAGTGATTTTTCAGTATACAGGCACTGAGTGTGGCATGACTAATGGGTAATATTAGTCATTTACAGAAGTATCCTACTTCAGAGATATCAAACAACCCATCCATAATGAAGATCTGGGTAACACATGATAGAAAACAAAGCAACTGTTTCTAGAATCAGAATGAAGTGAAACAGAACAATAAACAAGCAATGCTTTATAATGTATGAGAAATGAAAGACAGCAGGACAGTGTTGCTGTGTAGGGAGCATTATACACCATATATATATATATATATATATATATATATATATATATATATATGAGATGTTTGTTTATATATTATATATAGTACATAAAATATAATATATAAAGTATAATATATATATATTTGGAAGCAAGCATCTCATTTAGCTCTGCAGACTTGCTCACAAACATAAGATGCAACTTGAAATAACATTTCCAGTCTTGATGCCAAACTGACTTTACCATTATCCAGCTTCACTAACCAAGCCAGGTACCAGCAGTGGCATGTTGCATCATGTGCCACTTCTTCCTGGGGAAATAATTCTTTCATTAGTATTACATATTCATTCTTTTTTAGACTCACTCACAGTAAACACATATTTGACAGTACTAACTTTTGGTATCCTTGTTTATAAGTGAGTCAATATGAAGTTACTTCTGTAAGCTTGACCAAATCCCTGGATCTGACCTAGAGACTCACCCGGTGTACTTGGTTTCCTAGAAGGACTAATTGTTGTCATTTCTAATAGCTTTTTTTATGTAATAAAACAAAACAAATAATGGGTTTCATTTCTATAATTATGTAGTTTTACTATCTAGAATAAAATTCAAAGCAGATTTAGCCAATATAAAACCTTACTTTACAATACACAATGATTGGAATTAGATATCAACCAAAGAACACACTGAAACTGTATATGGATATCCCCTGCATACTTTATAGTTACAGTTGACTTTCTTTTGTAATGTTTAGGCTTCTCTTACATATGTTCTCTATTAGAATTGCATAGCTATCATTTTTCTTTGGTACAATGATAGCTTTTGTTGGGGTTGTTTAAGTTAGGGTATCTACAGAGTACTCAAGATTAGGACTAGCTCGTTATTATTATCTCATTAATACTATCTACCAGTTTTAAAGTACCCATTCACAAAATTCCTTCAGATGTAGATGTACCACAGCTATGAGACATGGCATTGTAGGCCACAGTGCTCATTAGCTCGACTATTTTTATCACTACTATGTATCTCTCAATACACTGAAATACACATGTATCCAGAGGTGAATTTGCAGGAAAAAAAGTTTTTATAATGATAGATTTCGTTGAAATAATACATGTATTTGATAATGATCTCTTTAAAAAAAAACCCCTAATACCCAAGCTTTCTACTGTTTTTATCCATGTATTCCTTCCCTGTTTGGGATTGCATATCATATATTTACCCCACATAAACATGTCTGTTCTTACTAAGGAAAAAAAAAACACACGTTTAAACTCCTAAACCCTGTGGCAGCAGTTGCTGCCTGGGAAGAGAATGTTTATAAGCTTTATGATATTAACTGCAGCACTCAACCTCAGGCAGCATAAAGCATGCAAAAAAGAACTTTCTGTCAGTTTTATTATTTCTAAAAAGGTTCCCCTTGAAGAAGAAGAGTGACCTTGCTTTGCTGAGCTGACATATGCCACTGGATTAATGGTGGAGCTTGGCTGAAGGGAAGCTCACAGACACATTACAACTCCAGAAGCTGGGCTGGCGGTGACCATTAATCAGGGCCACCAAAATCATGCATCAAACCCACCCATTTAAAAGTAGTAAAAATGACTTAAAAAAAAACTTTTTGAGAATTAGCCTATTGTTTGTCATTACTTGTGTTCAAGGAGACCACTGGATGACTAAAATATCCCTTGAGGAGACCTTTAGAAAGGTCATTTTGTACCCAGAGGCCACCTGAAAGCAGAGTGTGGTTAAAACCTGGGGGACTCACAGGGTGTTTCTGATGGGAAATTTCTGGATGGATTCATTCTTCTCAAGTTAACTTTCAAACCTTTAACTATGATTTCATGGCAATGAGTATAATTAATGAACTTGACTTCTTTCTGACCATATATGTTACACTAATATGTATTATAATCAGATATTATAGTAATATAATATATATGTATTATAATCAGATATTATAGTAATATAATATATAACTAGATCATATATATGTATCATATATTAGTATATTAGCCATAACGATAGACTTAGTTGTAGTAAGATATGACTGACAAGTTTTTAGAGGATTTTTCAAAAGCTTTAAAAAATTATAATCAACATATTAAATGATTTAATATGTTTAAAAGAGTCCTAAGCTTGGAAGTACCATAAAGCCTTCTGACATATTGATCACGATTTCATTAGGAATTTTCAGGGACTTACCACCTTTAATTATTGAAAAGGTTAAAGAAGTCTGAACTATTAACTTCAAAAAGAATTGTTCAATAAATGAGAAGGTAAATTACTCTTATTCTTTTTGAACTTTCTTAATACCAAAATTTAAAGTTTTATTTCTGCTTCATACTTCTCACTTAGATTAGTGTTGCTTTATACAATACTATGATATAATTTCCTTTGCAAGCAGTGAAAGTTGAAAAATTAGACGCCCATTAAGGGAACAAAAAAAGGTCTTTTAATTTTTTTTTAAAACTTTGGCTAACATAGCAGGACAACAGTATTTGAAGTTCTTCTAAATAGTAGTTTGTTTCTCTTACCAGGCTCTTAAATATTACTTTGAATGTTAGAAACTCAGTACACAAAATATTAGAATGCAGAACTATCTGGTTTTGAAGTTTACTTATTTGAGTAAATAGAAGATCATAATCAGTAATGACATGACCAGTTCTTATATTTGGTTACAGATTTAAAATGTCAAATGAATACAAAAGTTATCTTTTAATCTTATTGGAGAAGAATGTATTTTTTTATTAGAAATTTGCCTCCCTATCCTTTAAACAGCTTTTCCTGTGCATAGAGACTGAGATTGGTAATAAGAATGTTGCCAAAGGCAATTTTTAGCTTTTGGTAAGGGTGGTACGTATGTAAGCCCTGTTACCTTGGCTCCACACGTGTTTCCCTCCTACATCCTACATACTCCCACGCACTACCTGTATACTATATCTACCGTCCACACATGTAGCCAGGAGCTCTTAAAACCCAGAAGTGGCCTCTCAACATTTCTCAATGCGGCTTCTGGTAAAGCTTTTAAACAAACTAACAATACTAACATATTTGTATAAAAACTTAAAAGTTCTTGCTAATTTTAAGTTTGAGATATTATTCTACATTCAGACAATAAAAGATATAGTGAAATAACAATGTTCCAAATTTAAAAAGATTAGTCATTAAAATGATTATGTCCACATGACAATATTTTTTTTGTCCTGCAACAGCTGAAGAAGAATTACAGTTTACATTAGTCACTGTTTTGTCTTCCAGAAGTATTTTCAAATATAATAATTACCTCACCACCGTTTTTTGTTATATTTTTAAAATTTTTATTAAACATTTCATTCGTTTACATCTCAAATGATATCCTACTCCCTGTCCTCCACCAACTTCCCTTCCCACATCTGCCCTCGTCCTCCCTTTTGCCTGTATGAGAGTGCTCCCCCACCCATCCAGACTCTGCCACCCCAGCCCCATTCTTCCAGCATCCCCCTAATCTGGGGTATCAAACCTTCCAGGGACCAAGGGCCTCCCCTCTAGTTGCTGTCGGGCAAGGCCATCCTATCATTTTAAAAACAATATTACCTTTGGATTTGGTGATTTACAAAGATTGAATAAACAACTACAGAATATCTTAGAATAAAAAAAATTTGAATCAACTTAAAATTTTGTTCATTTAAGATCACTTCATGTCCAAACTTTTGATCATTTAAAGTAATATTCTGCAGATTTAGGATTACAGGTATGCGCCTATACATACATACAGGATAGTAATATTAAGACTGAATGTTTTTATGACCATGTGTGTGTGGGCATCCGTGAACTTAACAGTTTATTCATGTAGTTCCCTATGCATATATGTGCACATGCGTGTGGAGGCTAGAAAAGAAACTCTATTGTTCTTGGTACCAGCATATGCCTCACTTGGGACAGGGTCTCTGGCCTGACTCTCTCACTCATCAGGCTGAACTGGGTGGCCAGCAAGCTCCAGACACCTTTCAGTCTCTGCCTCCCCAGTGCTGGGTGTGACACTCCAACATTTTTAGTGGGTTAGAGGATCAAACATCCATATGCTTATAAGGATAGACCTTCACCATTAAGCAATATTGCTACTTTTAAGTTTATAGTTTCTTTTATATTTTATAGAATTTTTAAAGATTCCTTATAGTAATTTTTGTACCAAGATACTTTGTATTTGAAAAATATATTTAGAGCACACCAATGTATTACTTCCGGGCTCCCTTCAATTAACATACACTCAAGTAATTTTTACTGAATTCTAGAACTGTTACATGACCTACAGTCTTTAGATGCAGTATAAAATAATGGAACATAGTGGTAGACCATAGGAAGGTAAAATTTAGAATCTTAAATACTCAAGTCTTTTGAATCTGAAACTTGTTTATTGCCCTCAATCATCTGTAATAAGTTTCACTTTTACACTGACTGTTTTCAGTTATTGAAATTCTTCCTCCTACTCCACCGTAACTCTGAAATCGTTTCAATCTGCAGAGAACAGTTTAGCGCCACATAAAATTCTAAAAGTAAAGTTTCAGGATGGAAAATGTGAGCAAAATTTAGAAATCAATGATAGCATTGGGGCCTGAACATTCTGTACATGTTTTGCAGTTGACATAAAGCTAATAAAGTAGAGAAAGAGCCAGTTAACTTGGGTTCCAAGAAGCCAGATACACCACTGAGAATATCCATAACACTCGTTTGTGTTCTGCTTTGTTCTAATAGATTTGATCATTTTATTTAGCTCTGAGTTGGCTTTGTACAAGGCTGTAGGGTGAGTGTTGAAAATATGATTTTGCAGTTCTTGTTGCTTTTTTAGCCTGAAGTTCCCTGACACCCCACAGACTGTCTTCCATGGTTACCACATGATGCTTTGATTACTTAACACTGAGGCAATCCTAACAGGTTATTTTAAGTGAGTTAAATGTGATTTTCACTCTCCAACATCTTAGCACCTGAGTCAGCCAGAACAATCCAATCCTTGAATGCTTTTGGATAAAGGGTGACAGACATGTTAAGGTTTAACTTTTTATAATACAATATTAATGGTGAACTCAAGCAGAATTTTGATCTTAACAGTGGATACTAACAAATGTCTTATGAGTAATGTTTAGATGTGAGAACTTGTTGGCAGTGAGTATATATAACTTCTAATTTGCCAGGATACTTCAAAACACTGTGGGTGTCTGATTCACATATGCAAATATTTTCTTTCAAATAAATTGACACTTCTACCAGTGCCTTGCTCAATTTTTAAAGTCATAGTGCACAGAGATTTTATTTGACAACTCTACAAGCTGGTTGCTGGATGAGAAAGAAAAGTCAGGTCAAATGTCCTGGTTTTGGTCAAAAGTTTGATTCATAGTTTTAACAAAGACTCCAGAGTTTTCTTTCATGTTCGTAGTACAGACAGGCGAGTAGTTTAGGAAGCTTGCTTAGTTCCATCATCCTGTCCTTTTCAGAGAACTAAATCCTCTTCACAGTATTGAACATGTCCCTATGTTTCTGAAGTAATGAAAATGCACACATGTAGTCAGGAGCTCTTTAAACACAGAACAGTCCTCAGTGTGGCTCCTCATACATATTTTTAACATACTATCCATCCTTGCAAGCTTAAGGACATTTTGATCTCCAAATCCACTAAAAATGTTGGGTGCAGTGCCACACCCAACACTGAGGAGGCAGAGGCTAAAGGATATCTGGAGCTTGCAGGCCAGTCAGTTCAATCTGATTAGTGAGCACCAGGCCAGAGATAGAAGTGTGATGTAATTCTATCCTATGCTTCTGCCCTTGTGCCCACACACACTTCTCCCTGTGCCCTCTCTCCTTCCCTTTGAATACCATCTCATATGCACAAATACAGTGCTTTAGTCATGAAGAACATGTTCTGGTTGCTTCTCTTTCAGTAGACATTGGTGGATATTTCCTATATCCAGTATTGTAGTAGAGATTGACAAAATAATTAATTTTGTAATTTCATCAATTTTAATAGCTAGAATATACACATATTCAAAATAACTTCCCGTAGTCAATTGCTTAGTTAACTCTAAAATATATTGCATTCAGAAAAGTCAGATTATTGTCTTTTATTTTTGTCTGTTCTCATAATGCAGCTATTATATTTCCCAAAACAAACACTGATATTTCTCTCCAATATGATGATAAATCAATGAATTTTGACACACTAAGATATAATGCAATTCTTTCACAGTATATTACATATACTACTTCCATTAAAACTAAAATAGCATGCTTTGGGCTGCAATTTATTCAAGCACTAAAAATCTTCAGTATAGCCCCCTAGCTATTTGGAAGGTGTGCCTGTGCTTTGACAAAGGAGAAGGCATAAAGGTGTGTGGATAGGGTTTAATTTGTGAACTAGAATTGACACAAGACTGGGTTGGTTGTCATTGTTCTAGACCTTTATATGTGTGAGTGCAGCTAGGAACAGAATGTTTGTAGAAGTGGGTTGGGAAAATCTCATGGTGCTTTCAACTGGGATTTAAGACTCTGGGTTTTATTTAAGCATTTCATTTTATATCTGAAATGACTTTATTCTGATAATCTTGAGTGGTATTGACATTGTTTCTGACTTTAACTATTTTCAGTGTTTACATATGTGCCAGTCCTACTAACCACGATGATGGCAAAAACGTTAAGATTTCGTTTGCCATCTCATTGTGTCCTTGCAGCATTTCTGTGTACAGACTGCCAAGTTACTTTGTTTTAAAAGACTTGTATTACGTTTTCCCTTAAGCAATCAACTCAATCTAGAGTAAGGTAGATGTATTTCATTTAGATGTCAAAGTTTAGGGCCTTTTTTTAAAATTTTGATTGAATTGGAGAAACTTTTACACAGTTTTATATCCAATTCTCTGAAACAACACATATTCAAAGACATATTTTCTTTCTTCCGTGCCCACCCACTTGTTTTCACTTTGAAAGAAAGCCTGCATTTGGCTTCATGAGACTTACAGACTATTTTCTCACTTACCTAAATGGTCAGCTATTCTGTTTCGTATTATCCATTTCACTGTATGCTAGTAAGTTCCCTTTCCATTGAATTAGCAAAAACATTTTCAGCTTTTTTTAATTGATATATATACATACTACTCATTTAGCATCCTCATGATTAGTGTTGGGGTTTACAAGTTTCTGGGTAAAAGATTACCATAAACGTACAGTATATCCATATGTTAGTATTCATATTCGTATGTTAGTATATTCACATGTTAATCTGGCATCAAAATTTAGAAGTGTGATTGCTATGACAAAATACAAATATATATGAAAACTTGCTAGATGTGGCCAAATTCCCCTCCACAGCTGATATGCTCTTTTACAAGTGATTTACTAAACATATAAGAAGGATTGTATAGTTTCTTTGGCTGGGGTGGAGCTGGGACTGAACATAGAACCTTGCACATACATGCAAAGTATGTGTTCTGTTTTTGAGCTACACTCCAAGCACTTGTATATACTTACACAAAATTTAAAGGGCAAACTTGATCTAATGCCTATTAGCAACTATTACTTACATTTTGAATTGCTTTTTTTTTTTTTTACTCAAGCTGCTTTTCCCAGAGCCTGTTCTTTGTTCATGTAGTTGCTTGATCTTGATCAGAGCCTCTGTCACCAGCTAGTGTCTGTGAAATGATCATACCATACACATTTGTGAATATTCAAATATGTTCTTTTTTTATTAAGGACTACTATGTAGCAAGCAGGCTTTGCTTCCTCATAATTCACCTTTTCCCTATAAAACTTGACAGTAGAAATTATAAATCCATTTCTTGTCCATACCTCATAGTAGACATTAACTCCTTTCTGACATAAGCTTTAACCTATAAATATATTATGAAACCATCTTCTCGGAAAGTAACTAACTTTTAGAGTGGATAATGAAATATGGTAAGTGCCCTTTTAAATAAGGACTGAAATTTGCTTCTTAAGAGTATCTCAAGGTGGACAGACCAACTCCGTGGCCTTTAGGTTGTTGAGGAATTAGTATTGATAGGACTGACAAGACCTAAAGTAGTAGTTTTTTTTTTCCCTTTAAAACCACTATTCCCATATCTGCTTTTCTTTATTGGTATAATGGGGGAAGAATTAATTTTAAAAGGTGGTGGCTATTGATTACTTAATGGAATAATATAGTGTAGAGAAATGCTAAAATGAATCTATTCCGTGCCCTCCTGTGCAACAGGCACCATTATCCAGCAGTGGGAAGCATTCTGCAGCTCTCATTAATATGCAATAGGTACCATCAAGCTCGTTATAGGCTACTGAACTGCCACAGGTCCAGGTTACAATAGTCCATAAGAATGTCCCAAGTATACAACAGAGTAACAAATGTCCTTGATGGATTCATTTGTAAGCAGGACAATAGTTTCCTCACTTCCCTCTGATCTCCAAACCTTGATGGCCTGATAGAAAAATGCCCACTAGGTAATTTGAAGTGATCCATGCTCTGGGTTGATCTCTAGTTTTGGTAAGCTCTGAATGAGATGACTTGGTATTTTCCACTGTGGAACACAATTTCTGCTATCTTGTCTCTACTTTCACTACAAGCAAAAAGAGCTGTGAGCTAGTTCATCAAGGGAGGCAAGTCAGCAAAGGGCAACTTGTCTATGACAGCCATTATTCTCCGAGCAATGTTTGAGAGAGCAAAACATCTAATAAACTAGCCATGTGCCACGTGTTCAGGATCTTCTGATTTCAACTCATTTTCTAAGGGAGAGAATTTCAATAGCAGTTGGTGGTGAGAGACATGTATAAGAATGATTCCAAGGACAAGGCTTCTCGAGCAAAGAATTTTTAAAGTGAGAGATAAGTTCTGGGTGGACAATAGCAAATTTTATAGATTACTGACTTCTGCTATTGATCCTTGTTTCAAATTACTAGGTTAGTTTTTCAATAAAATCTATTAATTTCTAAAACATACTATTTTGAAATGAGGTATAGTCCTTAGGACAATCTATGTTCTTTGGAATTTTAGGTATACAAACACACACACACACACACACACACACACACACACACACACACACACA